>NW_005871064.1:5909135-5954865 GCF_000147115.1 Myotis lucifugus
AATTCAGAGAGGAAGGGACAGGGAGAGAGAAAGAGAGAAACATCAATGGTGAGTGAGAATCATTGATCTGCTGCCTCCTACACACCCCCCACTTGGGATTGAGTTCACAACCCAGGCATATGCTTTTGACCAGAATCAAACCTGGGACCCTTCAGTCCACAGGCCAATGCTCTATCCACTGAGCCAAACCAGCTAGGGCTAGGGCCCTTTTTTGAAGAGTTTTGAGGACAGGAGGACGAGGGAGAAAGCAGCTATTGATTTTTGGCATCATATAAAAACTATTTTAGTTATCTATCTAGGAATTCTTCTCTAGCTTGGTACATCAATATCATAAAATGAAAATGGATGACTATAGCTTTAAGCTGCTGACTTCTTGAAAAGAATTCATCTCTTTTATATTGCAGAGAATTACTTTTCCTCTTCATTGTATCATCTTCTTTATCCTTCCTTCTAAGTGTTTGCACAATTTCTCCTTTCTCTCAACCTGTAATTCTGCTAAATCACCAACTCCCATCTATATTGAGCACATCAGTTTGCATAGAATATAGTACTGAATGGGAAGGCGGCCTTGAACAATCTAAAAACTGCCATATCAATGAGCAATATCTCCCTATATTTTACCTGCTTTCCTTAGCACGATATTACCAAAAGTTGCTGGAATAATGTGATGATCTGATCATTTTAGGCCTATTCTGTGCATTAAGCTGTCAGTGGCCCAGTAGTAATAACTGATGCAGAGTTGTATCAGGAGAAAGTAATTTTAAGAGGGTCACCATAAAAATAGGCAATCACAAAAACACATAGACACCTGGGTCCTGGTCTTAGGACTACAGAAGCGTGGGAAACTTTTGAGGTAGGTTAATGTCTGGCAATCATGCTGGTGAGAGTTCATGCATACAAACAATCGTTTCCAGAAGAACATTTGACTCTATTTTATGATTAGTCAGTATTATAATTGTTTAATATCTGACTATATTCAAAGTTCTAAGTTCACTCTAAACTGGTCTTTTACTTTTACTTTTCAATTCTTTTTGGTTATAAGGATATAAACACAAATGATTAGGTACAAATGCAAAAAATACTAGAAATTAAAAAGAAAGGGTAAAATATTGGATAGATGAAAGAGGTAATGTTGGATAGTGGGTGTGGGACATGAGTTTTGATAGCGGTGTGACTATAGGCAAGCTGCTTAACTCCTCTCTGCCACAATGTCCTTGTGTGTAAATAGTGCCTAATAAAAGTTTTTAATAATTGCGTTGTTGTAAAGAATTGAATCTTTTAACAGATGGAAATCACTTAGATAAGTGCCCGCCATATAGTCAGTTTCAAATAAGTCAACTATCAATATTATAACTATAACTAGAGGCCCAGTGCACAGATTCGTGTACTGATGGGGTCCCTTGGCCTGGCCTGCACCCTCTCACAATCTGGGACCCCTTGGGGGATGTCGGACTGCTGGTTGCATCCCAATCCCTGTAGACCAGGCTGAGGGACCCCACCAGTGCACGAATCCATGCACTGGGCCTCTAGTATGCTTATAAGATTTTTGGTTAATCTCTACCCACTCTCCCCTCTTTCCGTTGAGCTTCATCAGTCTGTTCCATGTTTCCATGCCTGTGTGCTGAGTGTCTGCCCCCTGGTGGTCAGTGCATGTCATATCTACCAGTTGAATGGTCGAATGGTCAGACACTTAGCATATTAGCCTTTTATACATATAGACTAGAGGTCCGGTGCATGGATTTATGCACCAGTGGGGTCCCTCAACCTGGCCTGCAGGGATCAGGCCAAAACTGGCTCTCCAACATCCCCTGAGGGGTCCCAGATTGCAAGAGGGCACAGGACAGGCTGAGGAACCCCACGGGTACACGATCAGGGTCAGGGAGGGACCATGGGAGGGCTCCAGGGTGTGTCCAGCCCATCTTGCCCAGTCCTGATCTGGGCCATTGGGGCCAATTGAGGCCGTCTCGCCCAATCCTGATCTGGGCTGATCGGGGCCAGCTGGCGAGGGACTACGGGAGGTGGCCAGCTGGGAGGGGCCATGGGAGGGCTCCAGGTTGTGTCTGGCCCATCTTGCCCAGTCCCAATCGGTGCGACCCCAGCAGCAAGCTAACCTACCAGTTGGAGTGTCTGCCTCCTGGTGGTCAGTGCAGCAACTGGTTGAATGGCTGAATGGTCGGCCACTTTGCATATTATGCTTTTATTATATAGGATTATTATTGTTATAATCACTATTATAACTATCATTGTTATTAAGCTATTACTACCAATATTTAAGTACATAAATAATTATAGAGAGAAATTGGATTAAAATTGGATAATATTGACAATTGAGACACTTTCTTCCAAGAGATCTTTCATTGTTTCACTAATCATTTTAGTTCACAGTCACCTATGTTAGAACTACTCTGACTTTATCATATATGTAACAGAATTGTGTGCTGCCTTTCTTTTCACCTATCTCATATATTTTATTGCCTTGAAACTTTCCCACATTTATCATTTCCTTAAAGACTGGGCATTTTCTCATGCTCCTTTGGTATTCCTTCTTATTTCTCTTACATCACTCAACAGAGAACTCGAACACAAATTGTGTTTGTAAAACCACAGAAAGTGATTAGACAGAAAATAATTATGAACATTTTCATAATTACTATTTATCTCAACATTATTAATTTAGATTTAGTAATTAGAAATTAGAAATATTGTGTTAATAATACATAATGGATACCTAGAGAATTTGATTATTATTTTTTTTTATATACACAGTTTCTCTTTCACAACATGACATTAGATAAATGCCAACATGCAGGGGCTAGAGAGCCAGAATGCATCTGTCAGCTTTGGGAGAAATAATTATGAGCATGACATAGGTGACATACATTTTATTTCCAAGTATGGATGGCCTGAGGGCAGAGGTACCCAGATTACTTGGACTATAGCATTATCACCATCCCAGCACACAGTATTGGCAGCTGTTTATATTTTTATGCAACTTACAATGTTTGAGAGAGGTCTTATTTGATCAAAACCATCTCCCCAATCACTATCACAGCAGAAATTCCATCATTAATTTTCCCCAAGAGATAATTAATTCCTTTCCCCACTTTCTTTAAAATGCAAATAAGAATGAGAGAAAAAATTAAAGCTTTATATAGGTTAAATAGTTTTTTGGGCTTTCCCCAAAGTGACCAATATTTTGGAGTAAGATGCAAAGGTTACAGGGAATAAAGGAGAAACAATCTGGCCTCCTAAGTTGGGCAACCCGGGTTCTAACTTTCATCTCCCACTACCTTGGTATTCAAATTTTGAAAAAGTGTTCATTGCTTTTAGTGTCTTTTGCTCAGTCATAGAACACCTCTGGGGGCAACACAGTACACTTGGATATCATAGCTTTGAGTTTAGAAAATATTATAGTCCATCCAAGCAAACAGGATGGACCCATGTCAAAGTCAAATACCAGTTAAAAGCAATATAAGCTTCTCAAATGACTGGTATAAAAATATAAAGAGTAAAAGGACAATGGATTACTGTGAACTGAGGGGTAGAGAAGATAGGGTCTGAGGAGGCTGCAAGGTAGGCAATGGACTGAGGTCTGAGAAAGTACAAATGAGCTAGTACCATACATTACATTAGATAAGACTTTGGGTGTAAACTTTGCAAACAAACTTTTTATCACTCATTTGAATGGATTATAATGAAGGAATTTAGTTTTATGATCTCATCAACATTCTTGATAGCTTCTATAGAATCTACACTTCCATCTTCCTTCAGTTTGTTAGCCAAGAATTCACATTTGCTGTTTAACTCGGGATTTATATGGGAGAGAGATAATTGGGAGATTTAGTTGTTTCTCTGCTTAATAATAAAAAAAAATTAAATTGCCAAATGGAGCTATTGATTTTTATTTCCAAGTAAGCAACTGCAGTTTATTCTCTGATAAAAATGAAGAATTTCCTTTTCAGCTGATAAGGCACTGAGTGTTTATCTTTGGCTGATCCTAGAAAGAAGTTGGCCCGGGCTATTCATCTGTTTTTATGAGGCTTTGGTAATACAGGGAGACAATGAGGCTGAAAGTGCCTTTTGACTTATCAGATCCTTATCATATCTGGCACATTTCCAGAAAGGAAAATAAAAGTCAGATGGCAGTTAAAGTTGATGAACTTTTCTAAAAAAAAAGAAATGTGGGAGAGTTCACTTTATCTCCCTGGCCTGGGTGGCATGTGCTTAGCACAGCACATGGACAAGGAAGGAAACGTAGGCCTTAATCCCACACCAATCCACTGTAAATGCCTCTTTGACAGTTATCTCAGTGGTCCAGGATGTCCCCTGTGGCTGGAGGCTGTGATATAGCTACATTACAGTGAGGCTTGCTCTATCTTTTAAGTTGACCTCAACAAACATCTTTTGACTTATTTAAAAAAAAAGTAGAATGTCTCAAAAGCGTTAACTATTTTGATGATAACTTGGAGTTTTATTTTGGAAGTGAAGTGCCCTTTCTGATTCTCTTATTGCTGGGTCTATATCTCAAATGCAGAGAAATACATTAATGGCCACCTAATCTGAAGAATTAGAATCCCTTCTTAGCACCCTTAATAGGTGTTTCTTCAATACCTGTTTGAACAGCTCCACTACAGGGGGTTCCTACACTTGGAATCATCTTGTCTCAGGTGCACAGCTCAATTTGTCAGGGAACTTCTCTTTGGCTGCATCTTCTAGTATACACTGATTAGCAACAGTTCTAATAGCCAAACCGTGCTGTGTCCCCATACCAGTGCTTCAAATCCTATATAATAAAAGCCTAATATGCTAAGTGTCTGGCCATCTGGTTGTCCGTTCAACCAATCAAAGCATAACATGCTAATGATATGTGAAGGCCACTCAACCACTTGCTCTGATGTGCACTGACCACCAGGAGGCAGATGCTCTGACTGGTAGGTTAGCTTGCTGCTGGGGTCTGGCCAATCGAGACTGAGTGAGATGGGCTGGACACACCCTGGTGCCATTCCCCTGGACACGCCCTGGAGCCCTACCGCAGTCCATCCCTGGCTGGCCAACCTTCTGTGTCCCTCCCAGGCCCGGATCATGCACCAGTGGGGTCCCTCAGCCTGGCCTGCACCCTCTCGCAATTTGGGACCCCTCAGGGGATATAGGAGAGCCAGTTTTGGCCCAATACTGCAGGCCAGGCTGAGGGACCCCACTGGTACAGGAATTCGTGCACTGGGCCTCTAGTATTTGATTAACTCTTTATCTTATTTGTCTTAGCTTTCTATTTTACTGACATTCTCACCTCCTATAACTCTTAATCATGTAACTTGGTTTCTAAGCTTCTTATTCTGGCCATTCTGCTGTGGATTTGCCTTAATGTATCAATAACTCTATTAATCAGATTATCCAGAACAGAACACTGTACTCCAGGTGTGAGCTGATGAGTGTAGAATACAGGAAAGTATGATTTAGACAGTATTTTTTTAATGTAAATGAATGTTGATTTTCATAACAGTCCTATCATGTAACTTGTAGCCAATACCAATCTTGAGATTTGTTTCTAATCCAATCTGCTGATAAATGCTTTCAGATAGGTACTTTAAAAAATCTTGGTTTAACATTTAACACTATTTCCATTAAAATTTCAACTTGTCTTTTGGTTCCTGAATTTGTACATTTGTGATTCTAGGACTTCTGGGACTATCTAAAATTCCAATTACATACATCATAGAGAATTGTCATAGAAAAAATTTTTAAGTAAAATAAGCCCACCTGGTACTTCCTTGTCAATAGTCATAGCAGAATGTACTTGTCTCACAGACTTCCTCTGCAGTTCTTTAACCTTCCCTAAAACTTAAAGTCTTAGCAATCATATTTCAGTTCATCAAGTACAAACTAAATGGGAGATTCAGGAGCTAAGGCATGTTCCTCTCTCCGAAGCAGAGATCTTTTTTCTAAAATTTTAAGTGTCCAAAGAGAAAGTAAATTTTTGTTGAAAGAGACAGTGTTAATAAAAATGCAGTGCTTTCAGAAATGGGATTTTTACACCTATAAGATAAGCAAGTCTATGAAAGGAATCCTATCAAAATAATTAACAAGAAACATTAAATCTATTATGGTACAGGGCGTATAGAAGAGGGCTATGCATATGTACTCTAAATAAGCATACGTTCTAATACATTTAGGGCGACAAGATGAACAAATGAATAAATTAAGAAATACTGAATGTTTTAATAGTCGTTTTAGCTGACAGCATAGCAGAAGTTACAGATAAATAAATGAGCAATTCTGAAATGAGTGTCATGGATAATGAAAGAGGTGGTTGTGTGGCGAGGCAGTTGTGTGGTGACCTGGTCCAAGAAAGCTCTGACAGGAGAGACAGCCTGAATGAAGATTTAAAGGAGACCCTGGAGGATGGCATTCTTAACAGAAGAACAGTACAAATTAGCTTCATTGCTACCTGCTTCATTCATACTCTGGCATATTTTGCCACTCTTTTATTAGTGTAGATGATTAGAGCCATACTTATCTTGGAAAATGAATTTATTTCTACTACAACTCTTGAGACAATTATTAATGGTTCCAAGTAATGTGACTGAGTTTTAAACAAACATTGGAATTATGTATCCAAGGGAATGTTATTTCTTACCTATTTTCCAAATGAGGATTTGGGGGAGCTACGCAGTCCTTCTGGAGGGGAAATTGGAAGAGCAAGGAGCAGGAGCGGTCCCAGTGAGCTGCAGGTGACCAGTCACGTGCATATCATAGAGCCCAGGTCTGGGAAAGGCCACACATCCCAGTATCAGAAATCCAAAGGGTCCTTGGAGTTTTTAGAGAGCTTTGACCCACAAAGTCTAGGAACAAGACTAACTTCAGGAATGCTCCACTCTTTCAGGAGATAGAGAATATAAATATGGCCTTTAATCTCAGGATTTCTTCAGGTCTCTTTCTCAGAAATGAGACTCCTAACTCAGATGGTCTTAATGGCTACCAATGGGCCCATGATACTACATACTTAGACCACAGGTGATGTTTTGCTGAAAACAATCTTGGATATTCTCTTCAGGAATTTCCATAAAATATGATGTACATTGTTTGGATTATGACCATTGGTCATTGTTTGGATTATGACCATTGGTCAGGGTAATTTACAATTTGAAACAGTGAATTCGTGAGATTTATGCTTTCTGGATCTGCAGATACTTCCAGAAAGGGTGTACCTCATGAACAGCTATAACTAAAAAGTGTTTTGGGGACCCTTTAAAGAATATCATCTGAGTGAATGAGTTTTATCCTTATAATTCTCCTAAAAATCAGTCTCATTGATTTAAAAATTACAGCAGGCATTGTAATTAAGAGCCTATAGAATTGAAAATTATGTGTTTTGGAAAGAAATGATTCCTTTTCAGTTTAGAAATTATTTTTTTCTTATCAAAAGGCAAAAGTTGTACTCATAGTCTTCTTACAACTAAGGCAATTTTAAAAAATCTGAATGAATTTTAAAAAATCTGAATGAGTTCTCATTTGATTGCAACATTTAAATGCCAAAATTCTGAATATTAGAAAAAGTCTCTGGAAAATTCTCAAAAGGCTCAACACTAACTTATGCTGTCAGGAAGGAGACAGGGAGTAAGCACTGGAGAAATCATGGGGATCCCACGGATTAAGTATCCTTCACCCTGTCTATAAGCACTGTTTAAAAAATGTTTTTGATTTTTTAGAGAGAAAGTAAGGGAGAGGGATAGAGATATAGAAACATCCATGAGAGAGGAACATCTTCAATTGGCTGCCTTCTGCATGGCCCCTGCTGGGCATTGAGGCTGAAATTGAGGTAGGTACCCTTGACTGGAATTGAACCTGGGACCCTTCAGTCTGCAGGCCAATGCTCTATCTATTGAGCCAAGCTGGCTAGGGCTATAAGCACTTTTAAAATTCAATAATTATAAATCTGTCTCTATCAACAAGGTAATAAAAATGGAATATGTCTACTGAATGGAATGGAATTTGACCTTAGGCTAAATGTGCTTGGTGACTGCATGGATATTCTCTAACATTGCTTTTCAGTCTCAACACTGACAATTTTGACAAACTCAAACTTGAACACAATTATCCTGGGATTTCTAAACTTTAAATTCCTGGGTAACTATAGATCATATGCAGCACCTTCTTTCCTTAGTGCACTGACTTGACGTATAACTTTTGAAGTTACTGCATTTTAATTAGGAGCAAAGTGAGAGATACTATGAAAAAGTAGGTTGTCTGTTACAGAAGAACAAGTATATTGAAGAGTTGCACATTTTCCCATTGGTTGAAGAAGTGGGAGCCCCTGTCACCTGCATGGATCAGTACCAGACTCATGAGGAAGGATTGTGTCCTAGTGCGTAGAGAGGTCCTGAAAACACAGTACTGATGCTTCCTCCTCCAAGTTCTGGGCAGAAACAGACCCCTGTAATGTGGTATCTACTTTATGACTATGCCACAGTATACCTACAGTAGACAACCTCAGAACATGTGCAGTCTTCACATGATTTTTATAATATGTAGGAAAGAATTAGGAGCCCTGAAGCATAATTGACAGACTCCAGATTAAGTTTAAATCCTGTCCCTGTCAAGTGGTCCTGGGTGTGTAACTGAGACCTCTGCCTCCTCATTGACAAATGTGATATTAATCCTTGCCTTGTGCACTCTCAAGTGAGGACTAAATGAGAGGGTAGGTACAGTATCTTTGCTAGAGCCAGGTGTGCATCATGCCACCACTTTCCTCAAGTTCTATGTCTGGATTAACTTTCCTTTACTTTCTCTCAGTGTGCATGTCCTCAGTCAAATTTATTCTCCTCCATGAGGACATTTTTGTTTCTCCAAAGTCTAAGGGATTCTTGTCTTGGAAGACTAATTGATGATCTCCTCCCAGCATTGCAAGGTTTACTTTCCTTTGAGTTATTTATTTGTGTGGCCATCTTCCTTTGTAGGCTGTAAACTCCTTGGCAACAGGAACCATGTCCGTTACATGCACTTGTAGCCTCGTTCCTCCTCCCTTTATTAACACCCACAGTCGGTCCCCATCAGCTCTCCATCCAGCCAAGTTTCCTCCTTGGTGAAGTGAGAAGTTTGGAGAGGTGCGTATTAATAGAGGCAAAAGCTTGCTCCTGTCCAATTTGTTGAAATCCCCTCTGGTGTTTTCCTTTTTCTATTTTCCAGCTCAGTTTCTCAGTCCATCTTGCCTTTTTTAAGCATTTTCCCTCTGGACACATCCAGTGCATTTGTCAGCCAGGTTATCATTCTGTCTCTAACCAACCAACTTCCTATCCATCAAAAATGAGTTGGTCCATGCTCCCATTTACACTGATCGGGCATATGATATCTTATATTAAATACTATAAGAATTATTTATATTAAAGACCATAATTATAATGCACTGAATAAAATTAGATTGGGGTTGGGAGGAGGATCTTTTCATTATCAAAGAAAAAGAGGGAGGTGTAAGCACTTGCACACCTGATAGGCAGCCTCCAGGGCCTGCCTGTGCATCTCCCCTGGACTAACCTTCAGTGAGCAGGAATCTCACTTCCACACAAGAACTGGCCTGTGAATGGAAATGGCTTCAGGACCTTGGCATTTATGTTCATTATAGCATTTTCCCTCTCCCCCCAGGGACTGCAGAGTCAGGAATGGGAGAGGGACGATCAGACAGAAAGGGGACCATCAGAGAACCCTCAGTCTCTCTCGAGAAAGCTGCAGTGGTGTGATTTCATCATTTCTTATAGCTGTAGTTGCTCTAAAACAATGTGTTGAAATGGTGCAATTCAATCAGCCTGTGTGGTTTTTTTTCACACACACCCTCTTTTCCAACTGGGGCATCTTGCAATTTCCAACCCATCCTTGGCTCCTGGAAGACCACAATAGCAAGCCCATATTTAACCTGGCTGCTGTCTGAACCTAACATGTTTTAGGAAAATTCAGAATTTAAAAGTAGAATTTAGGAAGAAGAAGCAAAGCAATCTAGTAATCACAAGATTGGAAATCAAGGTACTGGGTGCAAAGTCTCAACCCAGCTACTAATAAGAAAGCTAAGGAACCTGGTCAAGTAACTCAGTCTCTAGATTTTGGGGTTCTAAGGTTTAAAACAAAAAGATATAGATAGACCATCTTCAAAAATCCCTCACAGCTTAAATATGTTGTGAGTATCTAAAATCACTAGACCTCATAATATAATGACCATGTGAAATAGTCATTTGAAGGTAAGAGTCTCTTCCTAAATATTCTCAAATCCCTCATAAAGGTGAACACATGCTCTGCCTCTATGTAAGGCCCATTTATGCCCAATTCTCACACAATCTCAGGTAATACATATCCTGAGGCAAGTGTATAAACTCTGCATGGATAAATGAGTGGGTAAGTGACCGGACACAGGTTGCTATCTAAGGCAATATCACAGAAAAATGTGTTCTACACATTCAAAGTGCTGGAGAAATGCCTTTAAGAGGTGATTTTTAACTAACATCAAGAGAAAAAGTACCTGGATTATTTCCCATCTGCAAATCAGTAATCAAAATTTGGCATAGGGGGTACATCACAGTAAAATTTTCTACTCAAAAGTCCTATTTTTCATTGGAAGTAAAGTGCATCTTTCATCAACAGTTATTTAGAAACGGTAATGAAGCCTTGAAGTTAAAATCAGATCATTCAGCTGTGGCAGGTGCTACTATGAAGTGTGAGGTGGACCTTTACCTGCCTGATTGACAGCTTGCTTCATAAACAGCTTCATGGAAAAATAAGGCCATGTCTAGTGTCATCGGTTCCCGAAGTCCTCTTCAAAATATAAGTTTTTGTTTAAATTTTTATTTCTAGTTTAGGCTCTCTGGGATGAGCAGAATCTGTAAAGGGTGCACAAGTATAATTTTGGCTCTTTCTTTTTTTCTTTCTTTCTTTCTTTCTTTCTTTCTTTCTTTCTTTCTTTCTTTCTTTCTTTCTTTCTTTCTTTCTTCTTCTTCTTTTTTCCTTTATTGATTAAGGTATTATATATGTGTTGGCGATTTCTTAAAGAACTACTATTTTTTATTTAGAAAGAAAAAATGACAGAAAATAAAACTCCAATTAGACCACTTTGCATGTAGGGTGGATCCCCCCCCCCCCAACCCGCCCCACCCCCTGTCCTTTTATAAGCACAGGGCTAGAGAGAGCAGCATGCAGATTTTGGTCATTTTGTAAAAATCCAGTGTTTTAAACTGAAAATGTAAACCCATTTTAGTGCAGAATCCTCCCTCAAAGCTGCATGTCATCAGCTGGAAGTGACAGGTCTTTGTCTTGCACAGACAGGTTGGTGTGGAGAAGCCCGCCTCTGAGAGTCCCAGTTCCCATTTGAAGGAAACTAACATATCTCCCAAATCCTCATGGTGCAGCTCCCTGGGGGGCTTATTAATCTCAAAACCATAATCCCAGAACCCAACCTGACCTTTGCCTCCAAAAGTTACGCGTTCCCTCAGCTGCACCAGCTTGAGGCTCCACTGGGGTGGACATCTAAGGGCTTTCCTACTCCTGCCCAGCCCAGGGTGGCCAGGGTCATTTCTTGGCTGTATTAGAGCCGACCTAATCCCACTTTCCTCTATAGGACCCCTCCTCCAAATGTCAGCAGTGTACAAAGAAAGTTTTCAATGGTTTAAAAATGCTCCTCAGATCTGATAAAAATGTCACAATTTCTGCTACCAGAGAGTTGGATATTTTTCTAAAATTGCTTAAAAACAAAGAAAAGAAAATCCTCACAATTTGGGATACATTGACAAGAGTGCTGAGAGGTAAATCAAAAAAGGAGAGAAGGAAAGAGAAATTATAAGAATGAAGGCTATCATTCATGGAACACACACACACACACACACACACACACACACACACACAAACACACACGACACAGAAAAAGAATTGCCTTGCCCTTCATGGGATGGATGGGCTGGGGTACAGGCCAACAGTCTGACTGCCCCAGACACTCCATCCAACGGTAACTTCTGAGGAGCAACCCTGAAGAGTGGAAAGGGGCGGAGGGGGGCTGAGCACCTCCACTCCGTGCAATCCGTGCCTCTGTGGTGCTCTGAGAATGAGCAACTGAAGCCTTGCTTGCCTCTGACTTAAATCTTCATTGCCAGATGCTCAATATTTTTCTACTTGACCTTCAATTAGGAGTGGCTCTGAATTCTTTAGCTTTGTTTCCCTTTTCCATCTCCCCATTCTCCAAGGTCTCTCATTCAAATGGTTAATGATCTGGAAACAATTACAGGCACTAGGAGACTGGAATGCTGTTAAGGGGTCCTTTGTAAAGTGGACTTTTTAAAGAGAATAAGAGTTTGTTCACATGTTAGCAAATTCTAACCAAGGTGTACACATTTTTAAAAGAGGCTAGCCCGTGCTCAGCCTTCATGTGATGCAATGGGAATGCTACTGTGTGACTTACATTGGACACTGTGAATATTCACAGTGCTGGCTGTTTTTTTGTTTGTTTTGTTTTCATTAATCCTCACATGAGGATATTTTTCCACTCCTTTTTAGAGAGAGTGAAAGGAGGGGAGAGACAGAGAGAGAGAAACATTGATTGGTTGCTTCCTACATGCACCACGTCCAGGGCCTGGGGTTGAACATGCAACCAGGTCCATGCCCTTGACCAAAATCGAACCCAGACCCTTCATTCTGCAGGTAAACACTCTATCCACTGAGCCAAATGAGCTAGGGCCACAGAACCATTTTTTAATGAAGATAGGTTCATTGCATTGGAGGCAGGTGATCTTTGCTAGACCCATATTTTTTTTTTCTTTCCTGTGATTGAAATTTTCTTACTTTGTGTGTGAGGAATATTCATATAAATGACTCCAATAGGTCGCTGGGACATTAGTTAAGCTACTGTCTGTTGAAGTTTCAAGTATAGTTTAATTAGACTCAGTTTAACATATAATCTCTTTAAGGACCTACTCTGAGCTCAGAATTATACCAAGAGCCATTAGGATTTCAAAGGAGTAATTTCCACTCTTATTTACAAAATAAGTAACAGTTACAAAATAAACAGTAAAAAGAGGTTTTAAATATGCAAAAATCAAATAAAACATTATTTTAACAAATGCACAGGTAACTAAGCAATCCAGGTTATGAGTAATTTCTTTATATCCAAGAGCACTCTGTGATACTTGAGGTGTTCTGCTCACCTCTAATCCACCTTTGTTTGAAAATCACGAAGAAAACAGATCTGATACGCACAGAGGAAGATAAGCAGGGTAAAGGGAAGTGCACCTCAGAAGAGGAACCCTGCTAGTAACTTAAGGATCTTGCCTGAAGAAGACAGAGCTATACTGGAGAAAAAGAAGTACCTATGAACAATTATTTGGGACCTGGCATATATAGCATATTGTTCTTAATATGTTTGCTCTCTTTAGCGCCATGTGTTTTAACCAAGGTCACCTCTCCGAGAAAGGTTGTTTCCCCAGGTGGGGATCTTTCCCTGAGGTTAGGGAGGGGATACAACCCCTTAATTAAGTGCCAGGCGGGTAGTTAAGCTACATAATCTTTACTCCCTGGAATGGAGATAAGAAACGCCCTAACCTTTGTAATAGAAATTGACAGGATTAAAATCGGCTGGTATAAATATGGATGTAACAAGACAATAAACATCAGAACCTCATCAGTTCCTAACCAGAACTCCAACCAGAACTTTGGCTGGAGATCCTGGCTAGAGGTCCTGACTAGGCTGCTGATCAACTGAAGGCTGTCTTCGTGTCATTCCTTCTTCGCCGACTCCGTCCACACCTTTGGGGACCCCTGGACCCGCTGGGATTGGACCCCAGCATGCTAGTAACTTCAGGATCTTGCCTGAAGAAGACAGAGCTATACTGGAGAAAAAGAAGTACCTATGAACAATTATTTTTGAGAAGGATTGTATTTGTTCCCTTTTGCTGCACACAGTAAAACTAAAGCAAATGGGAAGAAACTACAAAGAAACCAATTTTACTTGTGGTTACAGTTCTTCCATTATTAATATTAGTCTTCAAAAAATTACTAATGAGCCGAACCGGTTTGGCTCAGTGGATAGAGCGTCGGGCTGCGGACTCAAGGGTCCCAGGTTTGATTCTGGTCAAGGGCATGTACCTTGGTTGCGGGCACATCCCCAGTGGGGGGCGTGCAGAAGGCAGCTGATCGATCTCTCTCATCGATGTTTCTAACTCTCTATCCCTCTCCCTTCTTCTCTGTAAAAAAATCAATAAAATATATTTTAAAAAAATTAATAATGAAAGAACTATATAGCATGTTTTTAGAATAAACAAAACCCAGCTATATTTTTATGGCCTACTAGAGGCCCGATGCATGAAAATTTGTACAAGAGTAGGCCTTTCTTCCTCTGGCTGCCGGCACCAGCTTCCCTCTGGCACCCGGGACCTGGGCTGACTTCCCTCCAGCTGCCTGCAGGCATCCGGGACCCGGGCTGGCTTTCCTCTGGCCCTGGCTTCATCAGGAAGAATGTCTGGAATGGCGTTTGGTCTAATTAGCATATTACCCTTTTATTATTATAGAAGATGATAGATGTCATTCCTATTTTTTGTGTTGTTCTTTTTTTCTTTCTTTTATATAATCAAAATTCTAAAGCACTGTACTTCATTCTTGAAGTAAATGGCAGAGCTAAGAATTAAATCATGTCTCTGTCTTCTGTGCTAAGTCCCTAGTTGAGCCTCGCTGGCACCTTGGTTTCATGCTGAAGACTGGGTCTGCTGCCTGTCAAGCAGACACAGCAGGACCATCTGCAGGGGTTCCTAAAGAGATGGCAAATTTTGCTGGAACAAACTCTTAACACTCCCGCAGCTCTAAGCCTTTTAAAATTATTATTAGTTGTAGAATCTTCAAAGTGATTCATAAGGCAATTTCTGTTAAACTTGTTCATGGCGAAAGATGACTTAGATAAGTAATTTGCAACTAATCTTTTTCTTGTTTGAAAATCTAACATGTCTATGGAAAGCCCAGCTGGGTTTCAGGTTGGGAAACTCTTACTGTGTATGTTAAGCATTTAACAGAAAACTAATGTTATTTCTATCTCTGTCCTTAGCCAACTTGATTCTGTTCAGAGTCTGTAGAGCACTGAAGGCTGTAATTCTTGGAGTCTGTAGAGCACTGAAGGCTGTAATTCTTGGAGGAATAGTAATTCTTTCCCTCACATATCCTGATCTTTCTTCTGCAAAACCAAAAATAGCTCAGCAGCATTTATGATGCTTTAAGAGGCTTAATGTGTGTATTTAGACTCACGATGAATCAATGCCTACCAATGCCAATAAGTACTTTGTCTTACTTTTTTATTTGTGTAACATTTAGTCCACATTATTTCCTTAGAGTTGCCAATGTCTTCTCCCATGGAGATTATCAACCAAAATCCACTATACTTCACATTCATGGTCTATTTTAGGTTGTTTATTAGGTGCATGAAGTGTACCAGCAAGCAAGAAGAAATGCATACCTAGTGAATATTTCATGGCTTCTGCTGGCCAGGAATTTGGCCAAGGTATTTCTGCATCCAAGCACAAACCCACTTTTGATAAAAACAAATGGAGGGTGTGTCCATACATATATAAAACAGCAATTAAGCCCCCAAATTACTTCAGTTGAGATTTGGGGGGGGGGGGGGCTTAGAACAGTGTGCGGTTTTGTTGGATACTAGGATTGAAGGTGACTTTAACCAGTCCATTCCTACAGTCTTACTCTAAGGAGGATAATGTTTACATTAGTTTTCTGGGTAGACATTCATATAGATACTATGAATTTTCTAAGCTATAGCAACTGGAAGAATTTAGAACAGAATTATTATATGGAGGTGACTAGGATACTGAAAAGTCTTAAAACTGTTTTGGAAACTAGTGGTGTTGTGCCTCAAATGAAGGATAAAAAGACAAAATAATTGTGCTAAAGGTTGCAAAGGGTTTTCTCATCAAAGTGGGACTAGACTGTTTCCGTCTCATTTCTGAAGGCAGAACTAAGTAGAAGATAGTAAGAGAAAGACTTCATCTCCAAAAAAGGAAACTCTTTGCATTCACAGGGGTGAACCACTGAATTCCTTCACCCTGAGCTCCCAGTCTCTGAAGTAGGAGCTGAAGTTGAATGAGTTCAAACCTGGGATGTGAGGGAGGGTTTTGCCAAGATGGGGACAGAGGTCTAGGTGATGGACAAAGTCTTTCTGTCCAAATTCAGGATTCGGATTATCTTCCCGAAAGGGCAAATTTAAATCTAGAATTCTGCTCAGTGGGCACAGAATTAACATGATCCAAGTGGTTACGGCAGTAGTGGGCTCCTATGGCTCCTAGAGCTCTGCCCGTCACAGAGGGGCTCCTGATCTGACACATACGGTGCAAGGGCTGAGGCCCTGGGCAACTTTCTTGGCTAACTTCCATTTCATGTTTCAGCTTTCTTTTGGCCATCCATCTTTATTTATATCAACAGACCCTTTCATGGGCATCTTAATGAACTATGCTCAGTAAAAAAGTAAGACCTCTCATGTGAGCTCAAAACCTACTGACACATGAATTAATTATTTGGCTTTATATAAATAACTTATATTTTCCAGAAATCAGATCCTCTCCAGGCAAGGTTGGCCCTACCTGGGAAGAGCTGTTTCCAATGTAACACTTGAAGGCATCTAATGAAACATGGATTCATCAACTTAAGAAATTTATCCTGGTGGTCGTGTCAGACAATTTTAATGCCCCATGGGAGCTCACTTGATCCCACTCTTCTGTTGTCTTCCAATTCTGGGCTTCCTGACTGGACTCCTGTCCCCTCCCCCAATGTCTGGTTTGGGTTCTTTTGTTTTCACTGCTATGCCTTTGTTTCCTGCTTGCGTCATACCTGCTCCTAAAGCAACTGGCTCCTGACCTGGTGGTTTTTGCTGGTGCTTTGCAGCAAATCCAGCACTATGCCCAGCATACTCGTCCCCCACCTCTCTAAGAGGAATAGGGAGAAGAAAAGTGAGTTGGGTGAAAGTCCAATGTTCTCTAGCTCTATCATTGCTCTCATCATTGTCATCAACTTTCTTTTTCTCTGCATCCTGGGAAAAGATCTTAAGTTTTGCCCCCACTGATTTATGATTTAAGGACATCAAATCTGACTTTAGCATCTTGAGTTTGGGTGTAAACTTCATTATTGAAACAGAAGGTTTTTTTTGTACTTTTCAATAGTACTTGTTATTATTAATTATTATTATTATGATTATTATGATTATTATTATTACTAGAGGTCTGATGCACGAATTCATTCATGCACCAGTGGTGTCCCTAGCCCTGGCCTGTGGGATTGGGCCAAAACTGGCTCTCTGACATCCCCTGAGGGGTCCTGGATTGCAAGAGGGTGCAGGCCATGCCAAGGGACACCACCAGTGCACAATAGGGGCTAGGGAGGGACCCGGGAGTTTGGCCATCTTGGGAGGGACTGCAGGAGGGCTCCAGGGCATGTCCAGCCCATCTCGCTCAGTCCTGATCGGTGGGACCCCAGCAGCAAGCTAACCTACTGGTCGAAGTGTCTGCCCCTGCCCCTGATGTTCAGAGCACATCATAGTGACTTGTTGACTATCTGCCCCCTGGTGGTCAGTGCATGTCATAGCTATCGGTTGAGCAGCCTTAGCATATCATTAGCATATTATGCTTTGATTGGTTGAACAGACGACCGGACAACCAGACACTTAGCATATTGGGCTTTTATTATATAGGATTATTCAATCTGTTGTGATTGCATATAGGAGCTAACTTTTAATGAGGACCCACTATGAGCCAGTTCTGGTACCTGGTACTAAAGCACCATGCATTACTTTATGATTATTACATTGTACCTCCCACTACTGTACCTTAATCTGAGAACCTTCTCTTTATATAGCTTTATACTTTTCCAATAAAGAACATATTCTGGCATATTCTTAAAGAATATGTACCTATTCTTTTGGATCAAACTATATAAAATTTTAAGATTTTCAGAGTTTGATTTTTTTCTCTGTCATCATGAAAACATTTTCCTGTGCCACAGTATTTTTTAGAAACTCCCTTTCTGGTTACTCATCCTCTGATCTTGTTTGACCAGACTGCTTGGTCCTCACTCTTAGTTTCCTAAACAGAAGTACTTAAATAATTCATAATATCTAACACATACCTCTCCTAGGTGTTGTTTAGATTACCCATCTAATTTGGAATACTTAACTATCCACGCACCGCTCATGTGCCTGGCATATTGCTATTTTGTATGAGCTGCTGTGTTGTGTGTTTTCCCCCAACGTCCCGCGTGGTTCAGGGTTCAGGATCTGGAAGAGGGGCCGCACACAAATAAAAGAGATACGACAAGAAATAATAATTTGGAAATTGGGGGGCCAGGCAAGAGCCCATCCCAAGAGGATGGATTCCACTTGTGCTCAGGCCTTGCCATATTTTTATTCAGTTTGGGATCCACCCATAGCCCTTAGGCAGGCAAGTTCCAGTAACAGGCAGACTATCTTATCAGTAAGGATTTACATGACTATCTGGTGGGGAAGTTGCTTCAGCTACCATTGTCTGGACTAAACAGTGGGTGCATAGCTCTGACCTTTGCCAGGGCTTCAAGGGTCACCAGCCTTCCGGGCTCCTTGTCCACACCTCTCTGCTAGTGAAGACAAAAGGTGGCTTCCCACAAGCTGCAATTATGAATAGATTATTTTTTAAAGTAATATGAAAGCAGGCTTCTGACCATTTCAAATATCAACATTTGCAAAGTGGAATAATGTATGTCTGATTTAATGTTTGGTATAGACTTTCATCTCTAAGCCAGAGAGAGGGTGTAGATAGTGTATATTTCACAATTCGCCATGTTAATTTTTGGGACAGCGGATTGGTTGATTTCATCAAGCCAAGTCCAGAAGTAATCAGTAATACCTTTCCCTCCTCCCTCAAGTTAGCCTTATTGTTCCTAGGCTTTGTCTGCAGTGTACTTGCTTCTCTATTTTCTACAGCTATGTAAGCAGTTTAGTTAGAATGTTGGGGAAGCTATGTTTTAGCTCTTTGCTAGCTATCACTTCAAACTATTAATTTTCCAGCATAATTTTTCTTTGTAATACTGACAAGCTATAGAGGTAAATTGAGACAAAAAATTCAGAAGGTCAACAAAATATATCCTGGATTAAAGGGCAAGACAGAAGAGTTTAGACATAAGGAACTAAATTTATATAGTCTACAAAAGAGAGGTCTCTAAGGGAGGCTTTCTATGACATGATCTATAAATATTGTCAAGGTAAAAAAATAAACAAAGCAAATTATTTACAGTCGCAAAAGATAATAGGATAAGAAAGATGGTTTGGAGCTAAGTGAGGGAAAGTTTACAATATAAAAAAGAGAAAGTTTTTAGCTGAAAGGCATACCAAGCAATATAACTAACACACAAAAGTCAAGATCTGTCACAGACCTGTGATAAAATATACCTACAAAAATTTACAAAAATAGGAAAGAATTAAATGCACTTTCATGTTTTCGTACAAGCTTGCACCTTTCCCACTGGCCTGTCCCTGCATCAACTCAGGGTTGACCTTGCATGGTACTGATATAACCAAGACCCTCAGATGATTTCTCTCTTACTTGGATGACATTGGTAAAGGAGTGACTTTTCTAATATTTAATTTTATGCCATTAATGAGTGTTTCCAGACACTGAATTTATATCATCTCATTTGAACCTTACAAAACCCAAGTATATTAGATTTTGCAGATAAGAAACTAAAGCTCTGAGAAGCAAAGATTTGTTCATTTCACACAGTTAACAAGTTGGCAAAAAAGATCAAATTCATAATGAGACTTCTCTTACTCCAAAATTTGAGTGTTTTCCCACTATCTTAGCTGGTCACAGTACCCCATTTTGTAAAATAATAAACTCTCTGATACTCAGTGTTCAAAGAATCTATACTAATAAAAGGGTAACATGCTAATTAGACCAGACGTCATTCTGAATGTCCTTCCTGATGATGCCAGGGCCTGAGGGAAGTGAGCCCAGGTCCTGGGTGCCTGCTGGCAGCTGGAGGAGGGAAGCCTGGGTCCCGGGTGCCAGAGGGAAGCTGGTGCTGGCAACCGGGGGAAGGAAGGCCTACTCTTCCGTGAATTTTGTGCATCAGGCCTCTAGTAGATCAAAAATCAGTGATTATGAGATCTCTTCCCCAGATGGAAGGTTATACTAAGTGAGTTCAAGGCACTTCTCCAATCCTAATTTCATATCTCTCAGGGGAAATTAGGGCAGTCTCACAACTAACTCTTTTTTTTATGGTAATGTTATGGCAACAGAGTGGCACTTTTGTTACTATGACCTTGTATTTTGAACTTTCAATCCATTATTCAAAGCTATGATAGAAACCAGTTAAAATGTATACCTAAATTTTACAAAACTGAAAGATGCCATATATATTGTATATACAGACATATATGTAATATACAGGGTGGGGCAAAAGTAGGTTTACAATTGTTCATAAGGGAAATCTACACCAATAAAAGACAAAGATGCTAATTGACCATACCTTCGCTACACCCACCAGCCAATCAGAAGAGTATGTAAATTAACCCAACAAAGATGGCGGTTAATTTGCATACACAGGCGCCCAGTGAAGACTGAAGACAGTGTAGAAGGAAGCCAAGCACTGCAGAAGGGAGCCAAGTGGCGGAGAAGGGAACGGATCGGAGGTAGCAGAGACGGGAGCGGAGCTGAGGCAGCGGACACGGTAGGGAGTGAAGTGGCGGAGAAGGAAGGGAGGGAGCGAGATGGTGGACATGGGAAGGAGGCAAAGCAGAGGACATGGGAAGGACCTGAGGAGGCAGAGACGGGAGGGAGCTAAGCAGTGGGGAAGGGAGGGAGCTAAGTAGCGGGGAAGGGAGGGAGCGAAGCCCGGGCCTCAGGAAGTCCTGTTCTTGCAGGAATCTTCCTGCAACTGGTCTCTAGTAATATAATAATTAATAGATAATAAGCATAAATGATTTTCCACATACTTTTCTTAAAATTATAATTCCCATGGTGCTGGACCCATGTGCTCCTTCTTCAAGTAGATTACAATTTAGTAAATTGTGGAATGCTATGGGTCAAATTAGTGATTACAGCAATAATAAACATATACAATTTTAGCTTAGTTTCAAATCACTTGAATATGGAAAAATCACAAAGGCTTAATGGAAGAATAACTTGAGCCAGACCTTAATTTTCCTCTAATTCAAAGCTTGTATTTATTATTCCCTGTTCTACTTTAAACTAGGCATCATGCTTTGCTTAAAGATAAAGGTAAAAAACAAAACCCAAAGAAATCCAAACTTTGTGTGCTGCAATTTAAAGTTCTCCATGATTTATTTATAATCCAACTTTTGGACTATGTTCCTATGCATCACCAAAATAATATTAACTTGCAATTTGCCGAACAACCTAATATCTAAACTTTGAATACCCTTGTTTCTTGTAATTTCTTCAATGTGAAGTCCTACTTTAAATCTAGTGCCAGGTACTCCCCATTCCCTCATCTCATCGTGTCTTTTTATTTGAAGTCAGTCTCTCCTTCCCCCATGTTTCTATCAGGCTCTGCTCATTCATCTATCCAACTGCCTGCCACATCCCGGCTTATTTCAGAGTCTGATATGCAGTTGTCTTTCTCCCACACATTGGTATAACCACTTTGAACTCATTGACTATATTGTGTTTTTCTTCATTTAAAAAAACACATAACCTTACCACCGTTGAATTAATGAATCTGAGAATGGGCAAATCAATCCATATTTACTGAATGAATACATGTTGGAAGAATAAATGAATGGATGCCAGTTATTTGGATCACATATAAGATCTCTCCTTCCAACTATTTCAGTCTTAATGAGCCTTTAGGAAAAAAGTTGAATCCTCCCACAACCAGAGTATTGCCACCTATTGTGAGTTTTACTGTACATGTTTGTTAGGAATCGGTGTGATAGAGAGGCCTGTGCTCTGCAGATAGAACTCTGCCTCCCACTTGCAAAGTTAGCTCGTTTCTATTTATCCCTTGACATTTCCAGTTTGCTTTTTGACCTGAGCAGTGGTGTTATCTCCTTGTTTATAATGCTCTTCCATCCCATGGTGAGAACATACATTCCCAACCTTAATCTACCCAGAAGTTATCAACTACATTGCTATCTCTTCCCTCCATGATTTATCTTTTAATTAGAGTGTACTAGTAAATAGTAAATAATAAACTTTGCAAGGTTAATTTCATTAATAGTGGTAATAGACAGTTACCCACTTGGTGTAATTAATTCCCTCATTTAGGCACCTAGCACATGCCAGGCACTGTGCTCAACTCTGGAGAGATAAAGATGAATATGGCAGGGTCGCCATTGTGTAGAAGGTGAACTGGAATGTAAATAAATCATTTTAATAAATGTATAAATCTTCAAATGAAGATAAGAGTGACTTTGTGGACAAGGTTGTCAGGAGCTCTGCCTGTCAGTGACTGGCTGAGTCCAACTTCTCCCTCACAGACCTCTTACAATGGTTGGATAGCTTAGTATTTTAGTTACATATCCATACTTAATAGAATTAATGCATTTATTTGAAGGAATTACTTGTTAAGTTAGTTTCCCCTTCTGTACTCTAAGAAAGACTTGGATCCTGCTCAGGGGAGTGGAATGGTTGTGAATGAACACCTGGTTCTTCGCTGAATGGAGATGAGCACTCAACGGGAATCATGTGACATTCAAAAAGGATAGCAAGTGTCAGGGTCGGTTAGAGGAAGCAAAGGCAGACTTCATTTTGTTTGACTCTCTATGTTTACAGGGATTAGACAAGACAGTTCTGTCTCCCACTCTTGGGAAAGTGGCCTTATGTAGAAGCAGTTTTTGTGTAAGCTGTGTGTACCATGCATCTTGGAACCTGTGGCAGGTGGGCCAGAGCACCTGGATGGAGCCCCTCCTGCCCTATGGAATCCCCACTGTCTCCAGAGTGCTCCATTGGCTCCCCAGTATACAGTCTTCCTCTGTTTGTTGTGGTACTGGATAGACCAGACCTCTGTGCCATGTAGTTTGGGGAAGCCTCTTGGTGCTGAGCATGGGCTCAAAGGGCTTGAGGCACTGGCCTTCTGGCTGGAGTGTTTTCCCCTGGAGACCAGGTGCATGTGGTGACACCCTATTGTTTGTGCTTGCTCCCTCTTGCTCAAAGGCAAAAGACAACAGGTACTGTAGCTTGGAAAGTGCTATGGTGGTCTAGCAGGTAGGCAGAGGCCCAGGATAGAGCTCCCATTTGCCTTAAGGAAGCAGAGGGGAACATAAATAATGGAGCTCTCTGGCTTCTCCCAGGGAGAGTTCCCGCAGGTCCTGGGGTTCCTCAGTTTCCCAGCCCTCTCCATTCAGTCTCTTCTTTTGTTTGTTCTTCAGAAGCTGTTCATTCAACCCTCAATGGTCTCTAAGGAGTAACTGACCTCCATATGTGTACATTTGAGCATGCTCATGGGAGGGGTAGAGTTCAGCATGCTGCTGTGCTACTGCCATCTTGGACCTCCCAAATGCCAATCATTTAATCATTTTCCAGAGAGCAAATCAATCTGCCATGTAATGATCTTGGTTACTTAAAGATTTCACTTTAATAAACATTTATACACCTGGAAGATACCTCTTTCTCTCTCTCTCTTTCTCTCTCTCTCTCTCTCTCTCTCTCTCTCTCTCACACACACACACACACCTTCAGACTATTGGGTGCATTGCTCAAGGCACAAAGCATGCAAATTTTTAAAGTTCACTAAGTAAAACTGAAAATCAGTAACATTAGAATCCTCCAAAGTTCAACATTATCAATCAGATCCTTAGTAAGTCAGGAGAAGAGATGAGAGTGGAATTCATTAGAATATCAAAGAAGATATAAATAAACAGGGTTTTATAGTATGGAATGCCTCCCTACAAAACATGTTTTTCATGTAAATAGAAAAAAATCTCACTGATTACCATTGGAGGAATATGGACAGATACATTAGCTATTAAAAAGAAAGCTAATTCACTGGTTAAATTTTCCTCTCACAGCAAACATATTTGTCAGGTCATTCATATACTTACCATTAAAGGACATTTCATATACTCCTCACTCTTAATATTAAAATATGTGTATCAGAAAATATAGTGCAAAGGACCCAGCTGGCAGGGCAATCCCTGTGCTTTACCACCAAATCAGGATGGCTGACAAGGAAACAGAGTCACAGATGGTGGGATGGATAGCTCAGAGGGGTAAGTGATTTGCTCAGTGTCATAAGAATGTCTGCACCAGACCTAGAAACCAAAACCAGAAAGACCTTGAAGCTACATGCTATTGTTTACATATTTATTTTCATTGAGGAATAAAGTTTCCATGCGTCAATTACAAGGTAATTATAACATAGCTACAGCTAATTATGGAAATGACAGTTTTGTTGGAAAGAGAGGCAAGCCATCCACTTTGCCTGACTCTATTCTATTGAGTGAAGGGATGAGTCTGGAATAAATACTTTGTGTCCCTGTGTCCCATTTAAGCTATTAGACTGCATTATTTAGGCGTGTGATTTATGAACATGTGTACTATAGGGTCAGTCAGGTTGACATTTTAGGTGGATTTTCCTGACATCAATGTGCAGGATGAACTGAGTGGTGAAAGGAGGAAAAGGCAGTGGAATTGTACTCAGGAAGGATAAGTTATGGAGTTATTTCAGTCATGGAAGTCCAATAGCAGAGGAGGCTGAACTGAAGCTAGGACTTGGAGAAGGTGATAGAGTGTGGTTATTGAGAATCAGAGTGATGCATTTTTGCACATACTGAGGTTGAGATACAAACAGGGTTTCTGATAGAAGCATTCAGGAGATAGATTCAGTTTTGAAGTTCAAGGTGAAAATTGGGTCTAACAGTTATAAACGTGGCAGTTACTCACAGGAAGGTGATAAATAGGGCCCTAACAATAAGCAAAACTGCAATGAAGAGGTGAAAGAGATGAAAAGAGAATTGGGAGTAAAATCATTGAACAAGGTGTCATTTAAAAGAAAAAAATTACAAATTGGACTCAATCAAAATTTAAAACCCCTGCTCTTTTGAAAGATATTGATAGAAAAGCCACAGACTGGGGGGAATTATTTTCATAACATATATCTGATAAAAGGCTCACATCTAGAATATATAAAGTACTCTCAAAACTCAATACAAACACAAACATCTATATATATATATATATGTATATATGTATATATATACATATATATATATATATATATATATATATATATATATGTGTGTGTATATATGTATGTGTGTGTGTGTGTACAAATAGACCAAACGGGGGAACAACCAAACAACCTAACAACTGCCAAACAACCTAACAACTGGTCGCTATGATGTGTGCTGACATGGTGGGTGTTGACAGCAGGCAGCAGAGTGTGGAACATGGTGGGCATAGGCTGCGGCGGGATGGTGGAGCAGGTGAGCAAGGGCGACAGACCAAGGCGGGGCACCAGTCACTGTCATCAGGACGAGCCTTTGGTAGTTACTAAAAATTCTTTGCTCCCGTGTGCCACGGTCCCACCTAGCACTCACACCTGGTGCCAGTGCTGGCCCTGCTCACACCTGCTGCCATGCTGGAGCCACCACTCGCACCCACTGCCAGCACCTGGTGCCAGCTCCAATTGCTTGGCATTGTCAGTGGGTGTTAGTGGTGGTTGCCAGTCCCAATTACCCCTCAGGGCTTCTCCACCTCACCCTGCTCCTGAGGGGTGATCAGGGCTGGCAGCCACCTCTTGCACTCACTGTCAGCACCCATCCTGCCCACACCCGCTGCTGGCTCTGGCCCCAATCTCTCTGCGCCATCAGTGGGTGCGAGCAGAGCCGGCACCGTCTGCACATGGGGGTGGCGGCGGTGGGAACAGGGCTGCCATCAGAGAGAGGACTGGTGGCCATGGCAGGAGGGGCTGGGCAGGGGCAGCACGGAGGATGGGCCAAGGCCCGCCCCTGTGCCCACTGCAGCCTCGCTGCCTACAGTTCCTTTCAAGGTGCATGAATTTGTGCACTGGGCCCCTAGTCTTGATTTAAAATAGACAAAAGGTTTGAACAGATACTTTAGCAAAGAAGACAGGGATGCCAATAAACACAGGAAGAGATGTTCTTCTCTTTCGGTGAACGCTTATATACAGTAGACTGGGAGCACTAGTAACTAAAAAGTAATGATAAAATAATCATACACTTACATGCTGCTTACAATTTTCCAAAGTACTTTTAAGTACTGTGTATGCATTAAACTTTCTGAGTTAATAAAGTAGGTCTTTAATAAACCATTTTAATTAAACTTTATGAGTTAATAAAGTAGGTCTTTAATAAACCACAGATGAAGAAACTGAGATACAGAGAGGTGAAGTAATTTACCCAAGGTCACACAGCCAGTAAATGGCTGAGACAGATTTGAAAGCAAGCAATCAGGTTCCAGAGCCTGGGCTGTTGGCTCTGACAGACTATATGACACCTCTCCAACTACCAGCAATATAGTGAGCACCTTCTCTGTGTAAAACATTTGGTCATACACTGTAGTTATAAAGGGACTGATTAAATATAGTTTCTTTTTTAGAGGATATTAAAATATAGATCAAAATAAAAGCCTTTGTACACCAAACATTGAACTGCATCTAATCATGATCCAATTTCACAACAGAAAAAAAATAGACGGTAAATATACAGAACATTATCACCATCTTGTTCGAAAGACCGGGTCTGACTATAACAAGTAGGGATTATTCAAAGCATTCTAAGACGTTTATAGCTTAGAAGCTTTCCCCAGAAAAGCAAACACCATAAAGCTTTAATGAATTCAAATAAGGGGTGAGAGTTTAGACATTTGAAAAATGATTATATATGATCTTTAATGCTACCATAATTTTCAGCAAAAAAAAAAAAAAATTAAGTATCTCTTTCATGCTTGACAGGATCCTTGTGTTTTAGGTCGGTTCTAATAACTGAGTGTAAACAAGGATGACCGTGTCCACACAGGACAATGACCTAATTTCAAATATCTCCGTATGTTAGAACTGCAGCTCGCATGTGAGCGACACTATTCCTGTGAGCCAGCTATTTTTCAACAACACCAAAGACCAGTCCTGAAAAGCCCTGAGTTACTGTTTGTTTGTTTTTTCCCTAAATTGGTAGCAACTCTCTTCCCCAAAGAAGAACTGTGGAAGAAGATGTTGATGAAAAGCAAGAAGATAAGCAACAGCCATCTTTCTTAATTAACTGACTGATCAGAAGAAAACAGTGTCTCTGAAGCTGTAGCTACAGAAATCATCAGCCTGTGAGACAGAATCTTTCTACTATGTCTCCGATTCACTCCATTCTAGCCGCCCAGCTGGATGGGAGCCAAGCATGTGTGCCTCTAACAGCTGGGACTGCACAGGGGGCAGGAAGGAGAAAGGACAGAAACAAAGAGTGAGGATGGGAAACGGAGAAACGGGGGAGGGAAGGGGAAAAACAAACAAACAGTGAAACAGACAGAGGGAGCCACAGAGAGAGACAGACAGACAGAAAGATACACAGAGAACAGGAGCAATAGCGGGAGAGTGAAAGAGTGAAGGACCAGGAAGGGGGGGGGGGAAGGTAAAAGCCAGATTTTTATTGGAAGCAATTGAGTGGTTGCTATGAGACCCGCTCAGAGCACAGGACCAACAGCCAGCCCCGCGCTGATGGTTCTTACCTCGTCCTAAACCTCTCTTTTGACACAGTTTTAGAGTTGCTTAATCTCTGAGCAAGCACCTGACACGGGCGACTTTTTCCTTCTTTATTCTCCTCCAGTCCCTCCGGTAAGATGGAGGTAGAAAACGAAGCCAGCTGCTCCCCCAGCAGCGCGACAGCCTCAGGCGGGTCCAGAGAGTACAAGGTGGTAATGCTGGGAGCAGGGGGAGTTGGTAAAAGCGGTAAGTTTTAACACCAAAATGCTGGGGAAGGAGGAACCTCTGTAGAGGCAACTCTGCAGAGTAAAAAAAAATAATAATAACAGTAATAATGCTGATGCTGTTGGGGCTAGTGCGCTGCAGCAGTGAGCCTCCAAGTATCTGGCAGGATGTTTAACAGTGTGAGGACTGTTCAGAGATGCTGATGAGTCAGGAGAATTGGGAGGCAGCCACTGATGATATATAGAACTTTAAGAGGATTATTTTGTCCTTTGGTTTCCTGCTGGGTAATTTTTTTTCTTAATATATATAGTTCTTAAAAAAATATATAGGTAATATATATATATATATATATATATATATATATATATATATGATATTTCTGAAATAATCATGGTATAAGAAAATTTGCTCCTGTTTTCAAAAAGATTCATAGAAAGTGCTATGACTATTCAATGACACACACATATACAGAGACACACATGCAGGATTATCAATGCTGGTGATTGTGTTTGTTTCTTTGATTAGGGGCTTCCTGTCCCCCTTACCTTGTCTCTGACCTGACGTAGCATGTGTGAGCTTTCAATGGCAAGGGGAAAGGTGGTTTTTGAAGTGACAGCTGTTTAAGGAATGGGACCCAGGCAGGGTGATCAACACAGATGTTGTGATGAACTAAATTAAAAGAGACAATTGCAAGGATAAAGAATATAAGTGGCCATGGAGGTAGAGTGGTAAATTGTTTATGATGCAAAAAAAAACACACATGTTGTCAGTGGTTGGGTTTCTTCAGGGGTTTAAAAGGCCAAATATAACAAATTGAAGAAATATGTATGTAGTAGTGTTTGTAGTAATGATGCTAATCTTGGGCTATGGATATCAATAAAACATAAATAGATAAACAAACTTTTTATGTAAATATAAAATTTCACGGGGGATACCTTCTTTGGGGATGCCAAAAAGCAAAAGAAATGTGAGAGTTAGCATGGGCAAAACATTTTTAAAAAAAATCAATAGTTTTAAGGCTTGGCAAAAAGATTCAAAGTTGAGGCCAGCATTATTGGTATAGACACCCACACCCAAAAATGTTGATAAGTAATGGGTCCATTGTGATAAGAAAGTTGATCAGTAAAGGAGGGAAAAAGAGAGTGTGACTTTAGAGGACAGCAAGTAAAGAGGCTAGAAAAATAGCAAGAGACATAAAGTTGAAACCCCTCCCCCAAAGGAATTACTATAAGAAGAAAAGAAAATGGTAAATCTGGGTATGCCCAATTGCTGCATGCATGTCAAAGTGAGAAAAGTTAGTCATCTGTCCTAGAAAGAAAAGGTAACGTGAAAAGCTTCACAAGTATGTAGGAATGAGGAATTTTTAAAAATTTCTTTTTTAAAAGAATGTAATGGGGAAATAATTTAAGTAGGTAATGATTAGGGCGGGAGGGACAGAGGAAAGATAAAGAGAAAACAATTTATATAAATAAAACTATGCTTTGAAAAAACCTAGTCAGTCAGACATAATGAGGAAAAAAGAAACAACATGAAAAGAAAATATCAAAAAGAGAGAGAAACAAATCTAAGGAAAAGGGAGAAGATTGATCAACAGAAATGCCACCAGCTCCTTGTGAGGTCAGAGAGATGCTATAAGGGTCCCATAATGTGCCCATGTATTATCTTTGTTAGCTGGCTTGGTATTTTCTTGTTTCATCAGGAGGTTGGAGGATGTGGGAATAGAGTAACTAGGTTTGAGTCATTTACTCCATAAAAATGAAATGTGGAGAGAAGAGATGGTGGATAGAAGCATCCTTCAGCAATGTACTTATCCCGGAGATGGTATGCATCCTCCTATTTTGACTTCCTCCATGTATTATTTGACCTGACAGGCCATTGTCACCTCTCCAATAACTAGAAATTTTTGACATACCAAAATGGTTAACAGAGTGACCTGGTTTGCTCTCACTTCCATGTTGTAGAAAAGAAGCCAGGTTTTAAATACGTGAGCAAAACTTTTCCAGTGTGATAGGAGTAGCCAGTTCACTTCAGAGATGGTCAAGAGTAAGAGAGGGTGAATAAGTCCAGTTGTACTAACTTTATACATAGCCCATTGGCTGTGACTTTCAGGCAGTGTATAACTCATACTACAATTCCAGACTTAGGAGATGCTATCCTTAGACTCAGTGTTTGGAATCAGAGTGATGGAATCATGTCTGACCCTTGGGCTCTGTCCCTGTGATTCAGCCCATGTTTCCAGTATATAAATGTTCAAGCCCTGATACTCTGAATTAACCTTCTTTTGAAGGTTAAAATGTTTGCTTTCAAATGAACTACAATATTTTTGAATTAAAAAGCCACTTTTTGAGTTGATGAAGATCTGGATCAATAGTAAGAAGTAGAATTTACTTACCTTCCCACAGTTTCAGTAGCTTACATGATAGGATCTTGCAAGTCGGTTACAGTGGTTTGTATGAAGGGATTTCAAGGGGAAATCTGCTGTTCTGTAGAAACTAAAGAAGATATATCAAGCTATCAACTGTTTGCAATTCTGAGTCTGTTCTGAGTTAGCCTAGAACATAAATGAGAAACTCAATTTGCTGGGACCTTAACTTTTAAATGAACACAATCTTGAAAATTTCCTATGCTTACTGAGAAATTAGGGTATATTTTCTTTTCTATCCATATTTTACTGAGACATACTTTGGTGAGTAGGAAATTTTGGAAGGATTTGCAACTTTGGAGCAGAAATCCCCCCCCCCCAAGATTTAAAATGTATTTACTATATGTGAGAAATTTCAAACCACAAGTAATCAATAAGCAAGTTATTTAGTATGTACTATGCAAGGAGCCTGTACTAGTTACTATAGAAGGGAAACAAGAATGATGTGAACATCTATAAAACATCCCCTATGGGCTGCCTGGTTTTCTTGCTTATATTCAGACCTCTCCACAATGTGATTAGGTGTCACCATTTTACAGATGGAAAAACTAAGGCCCAAGAAAACAACTTGTGTCTAGTCATGGAGGTAATAATTTTCTAGATTTCGGTGAAGTTTGATCTAACTCATTTACATTGTGTTTAACACCCCGGGCAGACAGCAAAGAGTTCCACCACTCACCATTGAGAAGACAGGGCTGTTGGGGTTGTGTTCTTTACTTCCTGAACATGAAGGAGAAACTCAATTTTATATTTAGAAGAGAGATAAACCATCTAGACTAACACTCTCAACTTATAAATATATACCTTTTTAATCTTTAAATTAATATAATTAACATTATACCTACTGCTTATATTCTATATAAAAACATATGTATGTTGTATTTATATCTGTATAATGGAACATTACACCCAATATTATCCAAGAATGCTGTGAGTGCTGAGAAAACAGCATAAACAAGAAATAGCCTTGACCCTTTTTGAAGATGGAGAAACTCAGGTCATGAGAGTTGAAGGTCTTGCCAGAGTCACATCTAGAACTCAACCCTCATGACCCCCTTGAAGCTTTGTTCCACCACACACCAATTTTTACACAGGATAAGTACTAATTATCCACTGAATTTCATGTAACTTGGGCATATTCTTAGCCTCCTATCACTTTTTATTCCACTGCCTACCATCACTTTCTTCCCTCAAAAAAAAAGAGAAAAAAATTAAAACCTCACAGCTGTAGTTTAAGAGTTTACTGGAATCTAAACAATCCTTAGAGCTGTTTTCTGTCTTTGTGGTTTAATTATAATGGTTGTTCCGCAATAATAGAGCACAATTAGTGTCTGCTTGCTTCCTCTGTATTCACATCTGGTTCTCCCAGTGCAGAGTCATATTACACAGGATATCTAATTCAGTAAATGCTACTAAGATTTTATTTTCTAAAATATACTTCACCTATTCTGTTTTATGATTATGTTTGAGGGTAAAATATTTTAAGGAGGCAAGTAGGTTATCTATTCTCTATGTTCAGATGGAGGTAACTGAGGCACAGAACTGTTAAGAGATTTGTCCAAGAGTACACAGAAATAAATAACTAGGAAAATAACTCGTTTTCTAATTCTAAATTATTTTTTCATCAAATTTCATGAGAAACGTATCCAAACATCCAATGAGATCTATATTTTCTATACCAGTCCCTAGGATACATCTTAGAAATACCTTGGTGAAATTTTGTGTAAAATTTTGTCAAGTGTTAAATTGGTATGAAATATGCAAGTAATTGGGAAGGGAGAAGGTGTTATTCCCAACTATGATTCCAGACATGGTCTCTGCCCTCTAGGAGAGCACTACCTCAAGAGGAAAAATATAATGTCCACTATAAGATGATAAGCTTATGTCAGGCCTTTGACATACAAGCTGTGAAAACTCAGTGTAAAGGGTGGCTAAATCAGCATGGGGGAGTTACGAAGGAATCCTAGAAGAGATAATATTTAAATTGTATATTAAAGGATGAGTAGGATTTCTTGAGATTGAGAAGGGAATGTATAGGGAGAGCTGGGGTTGGAGAGGAAGAGAATTTATTGGGAACAGAGCATGCAAAGGCAAAAGGGGATGTGGGGGCTATAATTTTTATACCTCCACACTTGATAACTTAGTGTCTTTAGGGATAATTGGAAAAATATCTCTTCCAACTTAAAAATCTTAGAAATTTCTTTAAGATTTGCTTAAAACCTATATTTGGAAACCGTGAAAAGTAAAACAAAATAAATAAGCTAAAAACATAAAAAGTATTAGGGAACTCAGAATTGATTAGAATGCAACCATTGTAAATTTTTGGTAAAGGGAAACTCTCTTGTAAAATAAGTCATCATACTCTGCCCACATCCTTCTGCAGTTTGTCTCTTTTACACACTTGGAGTTTGATGTAGCAGGAATTTATAAAATGAAAGCAATAACAATATTTTCTGAGGTAAACAGAAGGCAGCGCAAACCAATTCCTTCAACTGCAGTGAACTGATATAAAAAGGTAGAAAATCGAAACTTTATGTGATGAATTAAATCAAGGCAAACAACCAAGTGCATCACCCAGGTCCCTGAGGCTCTGTGTTTTACCATATTAGCAGAACTCTGGATCAGACAATGCGGAACAATTTTCACATCATGACGGTGTGTTATTTGAACCCTCTGAATTGCAAAAGCAAAATAAAAATAAACAAGGGGAAAAGAAATGATTTTAAGACTTGGGGGGCTTCTGCTCTCACTCTTAATCGTCACCACCCTAATTGCACTGAAGATCGTCACTCATTGCAATGTGGTCAGCAGGAATTAGCCAAGGCGTTCCCATAAGGCTCAGTAGCAAAGTAAATTGATATCTACTTACTCAAGTAATGACTGAAAGTGGTATTCCAGTACAAGGTATCGACTGACAATGTTTCCAAGATCATATGTACTTTATATATTTTACAGTGACAAAAAGGAGTTAGTACAGCTCTATGCATAGAAATGAATACATTTGTATTGGTCCCTTACTACCCACAGGCTGGTGGGCTCCTGACATTCACTAGTACACACTCACTCTGGTGTCCCACTGGCTGATGGTTTATCACATTCACCTGGCCCCCATTACTATTCCCCTTGTCTTGTGAGGTAGAACTAATGTCTGCATTTTATAGATACGAAAACTAAGGCCCATGGGAAAAAAAGAGACACAGAGATATTCAGTGATGACCCTGAGGTGTCTACACATATATGTTCAATGTTTATACTATTTTCATTTTCCCACACTGAGCGTTTTTATATTATTTCTTGAGAGCTAATAGAAGGAACCTGAGTTGTAACTGTGGCTAAACCTTCATTGGTATATTTCAGACATCAGGTAAAAATCATGTACACCAAAACACGTGACAAATTTTTATTTTCTACAAAAGCACCCTTATTGGGTGGGGAGGGGAAGCATGGAAGTTCCTACCAAACATTTCAACATATAGGTACCACAGGTATGTTACATTCTGGTCCATTCAGGAATCCCTGAGAGTTTCAACCACATAGAGATGAAATGACAATACTTTCAACTGGAGAGAGGGATCAAATAACCCAGTAATGATAAGAAAATATTAAAACTTGGATCATGCCAATGAGTAAAGTAAACAGGTGCTGAATATATCAGTTGAGTTTTTGAAATCTATTAGGTCTTGATCTATTTCAGGGATAATATCTATCTATCTATCTATCTATCTATCTGTCTATCTATCTATCTATCTTCTGTCTGTCTGTCTGTCTGTCTATCTATCTACACACATACATACACACAGGCACACACCCACACACAGGCACACACACAATTGACCCCTGAATAGCACAGGTTTGAACCACACAGATTCACTTATATGTGGATTTTTTTCAATAAGTATTGTAAGTATAGTTTATCTTCCTTATTATTTTCTTGGTAACATTTTTTAAAAATTTTAAATTAGAATTGGCATTCAATATTTTAATAGATTCAGGTGTAGAACATAGTGGTTAGACATTTATATAACTTACAAAGTGATCCCCGGATGAGTCTCATACCCCCTTGATCTTAATAACATTTCCTTTTCTGTAGCTTACTTTATTGTAAGAACACAGTATATAATACATATGACATAATCAACTGTTTATGTTACTGTTTATGTTATCAGTAAGTTTGCTGGTCAACAATAGGCTGTTAGTTCTTAAATTTTGGGGGAGTCAAAAGTTATATGCAGATTTTCAACTGAGTGGGGGAACACTGCCCTGACCCTTGTGTTGTTCAAGGGTCAACTGTGTGTGTGTGTGTGTGTGTGTGTGTGTGTGTGTGTGTAGGAAAATACCTTCCCTGTCCTTTCATTTAGTAAGAATAGAGGATATGTGTGTGAGTATGTGTGCCAAGACCTGTGAAAGACCCTAAACTATTACCAAGATTTATACATAACCCCCACTCTGACCATTGGAGTAAAAAGGATACGTAACCAGAGAATCATAATGCAATGGATTAGGTACAAAGACAGAGATTTACACATGGTATTTTTTGAAAGCAATGCAAACTGAGGTCAGGAAGTTTGAGTGACCTAACACCAGTTGCTCATCTGCTCAGCTATAGGCTTGGAACCAGAAGCCTCCTGACTTACTTGCTCATGGTTCCAAAATACCACGTGCGGGCGCGCACGTACAGTGCGATTGAAACTTCGTGGCCCATGCGCAGAAGTCGGTATTTTGTGGAAGAGCCACACTCAAGGGGCCAAAGAGCTGCATGTGGCTCGGGAGCCGCGGTTTGCTGAGCCGCAGTTTGCCGACCACTGCATTAGACTATGCTGCCTCCCATAAATCAGCATGCAATCTGCTTCTTCCACCTGGAGTTTAGGTTGCTGGTAGTGACTGCTTTTGAGCGTATGTGTTTATGCAGCGTGGTAGAGTTGTGATGGACGGCAGACCGCTGCATTGCTTACAAGCATGCAGGAAACTTATTCCTGAATGTGGCTATTTTTTTGTTTTGTTTTGTTTTGTATTGTTTTGCAAAGCCCATCAATTATCTCAACTCAGTCACTCAGGCTTTGCTCGTAAATGTCAGCTCTCTGATGACCATCACGAACTGGTGCCATCTGCTCTTCTGGTTCATCAGCAGGCACCAGCTAAGTATCATTACTGGAAATTGTGCCAGCTCATCCCTTCTGCCCTTTCTGCCTGCCACAACCCTGTCCCAGCTAACAACATAGCATCAGGGTTGGAATATGACCTGTTCTAGTCTCCACACTCATGGGTATCAGCATCCTCCACTGCCAAGTATATGGGAGGGGTAGCAGTGTGTTCCAGGTTCTCCCTGGAGTATGTGGGAGGCAGGAACTATGTTGGAGGACGCTGGAGGATGCTGAGGAGGGTGGCCTCTGCCTCTCCGGAGATGCTGTTTTGAGAAGGGAATCAGAGTCCACATAAGGTTTGGAATCCCAGGAAACAAAATCTTTAATTGAACTGGAATGAGATTGTATAGAAAATGTGTGGCCTCACAATGGAATACAGACAAGGACTTTTAACTAGTTTGATATGTCGTGGTGAGTGGGGATGGCCTTCATGAGTAACCTGCTGGTGCAGGGAAGGCATTGCTTGGGTAGTTACTTTATTGAATGGATGAGAAAACCGTGGTTTCTCACTCCTCTAAATAGTTCCTCTAAATATGCTTTAAAATGAGAAGAAAACATGTCAGTGTATGATTTTGCTTAAATCTGTGTACACTCATGAGGAGGAATGATTCTTATTTTGTCTAAACTATAACTTTCAATTTCTTCTCCTAATGAAGAGCAAATAAGAGCTCACCTTTCTGAGTCTTACATATGCCTAACCCTGTTCTAAGTGCTTTATGTACATTATTTTATTGAATCCTCCCAAATGCTGCAGTGTAGGCATGGCGATTACCCCAATTTACAGATGAGAAAAGTGAGGTTTGAAGAGGGTAGAGTAATTTTCTCAGGAACCCAGAACTTGTCATGTCTGTGAAGGTCTTAGCCACCACCAGGTCCCAGGCTCTTAACCACTGTCCACTATGCCAATCACCATCCATGTTCTTGATCTATCCTTGATTTGCAGGATGTGGGCTCAGCATACAAATTATGACAAAACAATACAAACTGGAAGTTTGAGCATCATAGGAAATCCAGATTGGTGCTTTTTCATCTATAAAATAGGGATAACAACAATAACTACAGCAATGATGAATACTCATAGACTATTTATAACAAAACCTGGCACATGGTGAATGCTGAATAATGTTTGTCCCATGACTGGATAACTTTGTTTTTGATTATTGTCTTTAATAGCATGTCACCTTAAGCACTTGGATTTCCATATTCCTTATCCTAAAAATGATATGAATTAAAATGACTTCAGACAGTTGCTGTATAATATTAGAAAATATTATATAAAAATGTAAATTATAGTGCTCAAAATATTACATCTCCATTAGTCCTATTGCCTGCCTGCTGCCTGCCTCCCTCCTTCCCTCCTTTTCTTTCTCCTTCCTTCCCTCTTTCCTTCCCTTCATCCCTTCCTCCACACCACCACCTAAGGTAGTTTACCTCTAGGGTTGGGGGGAGGGTGTTAGCAGAAGATCTTTCAGATTTGTTCAAGGAAAATGTTATTTGGATTAAGTATTATCAGTGTGTCATTATCTATCCACCTGCTCTATGCCCACTCTTGCTCTGTATAGCTTTATATTGATTAGTTTCAGTTTTAGGCTCTTGAGTGATAATTTCAATGACAATAATAATGGTGGCTTGCTAGTTACCCTAGTAAACAAGTCTTTTATTCATGCTAATAGACCCATCACACACACACACACACACCACTGTCTGCTAGAGAAAGGATTTGGAGACAATTGCTTAGCCTTGTAACAGAAGCTACAAAGGGTCTTAGAGGAACTACATTGTATAACAAGCATGCCTGTGCTTGAATCTGGACTGAAATAAATTTCTCTAATACATATGTTGTAATAAATTTTGAATAATTAGATATTTCCTTTGTTCTCCACCATAGCAATGCTACTACATTTAAATGGAGTCATATTAGTTGCAGGAAAAGCTAATAAAAAGGTACACACATACAGTTTGTTAAAATTAAAGAAATCAGACAATTTTTTAAAACAACAAATACATATTTATTACTTGAAATTGTAAAGACTAATTGGTCCCCTCTTATCTTTTAACCCCCAACATCCCATTGTTTTCTGGTCTCCACACCACCACCATCAGAACAATTGTCTCGAGGTTCCATTTTGCTCTTTCATGACAATGAATTTGAAGATGAATAAGCCCACCCTATGTTTAGGATGCTCATTAACACAAAGAAGCCAGAGTAAGATTGTGGGCCAAAACGTGTCAGATAGGCAAGAGCAAGGAAGATGCAAATGCCTCCTTAAAAGAAGTGATCATGTGCCCGCAGATACTGTAGAATCAGAAGTAATGCAAATTCCTTGAAAGCCAAAGGGCTGCCAGCCAAATACTTATGAGATACCGAGAATAACTCTTGTTTTATTTTCCAAATCATTTTCTATTGTACACCCGGGTCGGGGTGGAGAGAAATAGTTTATGAAATGTTTTGGGGAAACCCTAGTGAACAAACAAGCCCTTAAAACTTTGTTTTCTCTTGTGTTTATGACTTTAAAATGATTATTAATATCTGAAAGAAAAATTATTTCCTGGTTACCACAGAGCAAACCTGAGTTAGGTTGTGAGTGTACCTCTGAATTTTGAAGCAACCACAAATTTATATATATTTTTCATGGGAGGGTGAAAACCATTCTGGGTCATGATTTTATTGTGACAACCTCTGTTCTAAAATGAAGGGATGGACCTGGAGATTACAGTGCTAAGTGAAATAAGCCATTCAGAGAAAAACAAATACCATATAATCTCACTCATATGTAGAATCTAATGAACAAAATAAACTGATGAACAAAATGGAAACAGAGGCATGGATACACGGAACAGACTGGCAGCTGTCAGAGGGGAGAGGGGTTGGGGGGATGGATAGAAGAAGATGAAGGGATTGAGAGAGAGAGAGAGAGAGAGAGAGAGAGAGAGAGAATAGTGTGGTGATAGCCACAGGGAAGTGGAGGTGGGCAAAGGGGAATAAATTGGGATGGAGTGAGATTTTGGTTGATGAGTGAGTGATGATGTTTTGTTGACTTGAAACCTCTATGATTTTGTAAACCAATGTCACCCCAATAGGTTCAATAAAAAAATAAATAAGATAAAATGAAAGGAAAAATTAAACCCAGAGAATAGCAGACAATCCCAGAACCAGATTATAATCAAAGCATCACACCTTCTCCCTGACTTCAGGAAGCTCCAAAATCAAGAAGGCAAGATCCAGAGCAGTAAATTATTGCTGCTATGAAAAAAAAAAAGTTCTTTGCTAGTGTTAAGAACTTTTTCTTTCTAGGTTTTCCTCTTTTGCTTAACTACTCACTCCTTTGATTGCTTGGTTATAATGAAAGAACTTCAGCAATCTAATATCAGCTTCCACCATTTCTTTAGACCTGCTCCACAAGAGCCTTTAATATATTTTGCCCTTTAAAATGTATCTCTCAGCTACTTTATTACAGAGAAGAAAACAGAAAACATTTTCGCTTAGAATACTCTGCTGTGACAAGCTCACAAGTTACCTGCCTCTCTGAATTTATTTGCCTTTCCCTGTAATTCTGAGACAGCCGAGCATGTCTGAAGATGGATAGACATGCAATGAAATTTAATTCTGCCACTTGGAAGGCAAGTAATTGACTTTGCTGGCCCGTCCTCTTCTCTTAGATCTCTTGATATTGGAGGACCTAGGGCTCATTTCTTTGATCTCAACTAATCTTTAATTTCCTAGGTTATTTCATCAAGCACCATGGCTGGATTTATATATCTTTAGATTAAGTTAAATTAATACCTTCAGATTAAATTAATATCCATATTGAAAACTTAAGAAGACATCACTAAAATGGCCAAAATTAAAGAGACTAATAATGCCAGATGTGGAGTAGGATGTGATGAGAGTATAAATTGGCACAAACACCAATTTATATGGACAATGATTTGGCACTATGTATTAAACTAAAGAAATGCATCAGTTAACCATACAATCCAGTAATTCTACCACTAGCTACACATCCCAAACAAAATTCACATATGTGTGGAACAAGTGGCATGGCCAGAATATGCATAACAGCATTATTCCTAATGTCTTCAAATTAAAAGTTAAATACTCATCAGTATAAGATTGAATGAATCAAGTGTGTTAGAATATTAAATATTATATATTTATATAAATATATATATATAAATTATATATTTAAATATTTTTTTTTTAAATATATATTTTATTGATTTTTTACAGAGAGGAAGAGAGAGGGATAGAGAGTCAGAAACATCGATGAGAGAGAAACATCGATCAGCTGTCTCCTGCACACCCCCCACTGGGGACGTGCCCACAACCAAGGCACATGCCCTTGGCTGGAATGGAACCTGGGACCCTTCAGTCTGCAGGCCGACGCTCTATCCACTGAGCCAAACCGGTTAGGGCAATATATTTAAATATTTTATATAAATGGTAGAAATAACCTTAAAATCTGGGATATTAGTTGCCTGTTGAGGGAGGTAGGAGGCAGTGATTGGGAGGGCATGGGGATCCTGCAGTTCAGGACATTTTCTTGTTTCAGTATGGGTGCTGGTAGCATGAGTCATTACTTTGTGATAAACTACAGAATTATGAACTTTCCTGCTGTGCATCTTCTTAAAGTATGCTAAGTTTCACAAAAGAAAAGATTTATGAAGTTTTAAAACATTATATCTTCTGTCCAGACTTCTTTCTTAAACTCTAGTCATACATTCAACTCTCTACTTGACATCTTCACTCATATAACTAATAGCAGGAACTAAAAATATTCAAAACTAAACTACTGATCTTCTTCCCAAATTTGTTTCTCCTCCTATCAGTTGATGGCAACTCTGTCCTTCTAGTTGCTCAGTTCCAAAACCTTGGCCTGATCATTTTCTCCACTCCTTCTCTCATATTTCTACATTCAATTCTTAAGTCAATCCTTTGGTTTTATCTTTTATGCATACCCAGAGGTCCCTTTCATCAAATTTTGACTGTTACCACTCTGGTTCAAGTTACTATTCTCTTTTGCTTATTTCTGCTGTATTACCCTAACTGTTCACCATGCTTCTACCACATTCTCTACAATTTATTCTCAACACATCAGCCAGAGTGGTCCTTTTAAACTAAAATTCAGATATTATCATTCCTGTGCTTAAAGACCCTACCACAGGCCCTGTTTCACTCATAGTATTCCTAATGGCCTCACTTCATGTATCCTATTATAATTTTTCTTGCTCTCTCTGCTACAGCAATACCAGCTTCCTTGTTATTCTTCAAATATGCCACACAGACACACTCTCCTTTTAGAGCAGTGGTTCTCAACCTGCCTAATGCTGCGACCCTTTAATACAGTTCCTCATGTTGTGGTGACCCCAATTTCATTGTTACAAATTGAACATAATTAAAGCATAGTGATTAATCACAAAACAATATGTAATTATATATGTGTTTTCCGATGGTCTTAGGTGACCCCTGTGAAAGGGTCATTAGACCCCCAAAGGGGTCGCGACCCACAGGTTGAGAACCTCTGTTTAGAGACTTTGTTCTAGCTTTTCCCTCTTCCTGGAATACTTTTCTCCAGATATGTGCTTGGCTTATTCTATATCTTCCAAGCATTGTAGTATTATTATCTCAATGGATCTATCCTAACCAGTCTATTTTATTGAAACCCTAGCCTTCTTATGATACCCCATGCCCTTTTCTCTCTTCTTCATTTCTTCTTCATATAGCACTTATTATCTTCTCATTTAATAATGTATAATGTTATTGGTTACTGTTGGCTTTCCAGAAATAAAATGTCTGCTTTGTACTTTCAAGTTTCTAGTGCCTACATGACATAAATAGTTACCTGATCTTATGACATTCAATTTTTTCATCTCTAAGGCATGGATAATAATGCCACCTATGGGGGGGGGGGGGGGGGTTAAAATTAAGAGTGGTAGCAATGGAGGTCAGCAGTGATTAGGTTTTTTCATCAGCTGAACTGTGGTTATTATATGTAAAATTCTTAGCACTAAAAACCCCACAAGTTTATTCCTTTAGTCTTATGTAGCAAAGGAGTGTGTACACAACTCTTCATGTTATAGAGAGATAAAACATAGACACATTTTATGATCTCTCTAGATATTTATACTCCAGTTGCATTCAAAGGCTTTCAAAGATAACTGTTCAAGTGGAATTGTAGCTCTGATATGAAGATTACATGTAACAATCCAAATAAATCAGTATCATGCTTACAGTAGGTGTTTGATGTTTGAAATTCTTCTTCTTATATCTATTAATAAAAAGGCTGATACTTGAGATGAATAAGAAAGGGAAACATTAATAGGTCTAAGATAAATATTCAACCTTACATTCACACATTCTAATGGAAAGAGAGTAGATGAAAGCTTATTTATAGATCACAGTAATCTTAGAAATCTCTACCTTGCGTGTTTTAAACTAAGCCATTCATTTATTTAGTATGCAGCTTAAATGTATCGAGCTCTTGCCCCCCAGCCATTGTTCTGGGTCCTAGAAACACAGCATTGAACTAGCTCCCACCCCTCCCTTTAAAAACTCTGGCATAATGGTAAAGAGAGATGAATGATTGGAAGATTGATTGCAACTACTGAAATTTAAAGCTGATCTTGTTTGTGTTCACTTTCCTGCTTATCTTTTCCATATACATTGACCTTATAATCACCTAGAACCAAAATAGAAAACCATGCAAATGCATCGCCTCTTCTCCTGTTTGATCCTCTCCTGTCACAGTCATGGGCCAATAGTGTGGAAGTTCCCCCAGCACAGCCCAGATGTCACCTTCCTGTTTCTCTGTTTCACCCCAAATATTCCCATGACTGTTCACTCACCTAAGGCTGGATGTGTTTCCCATAGAGTGTGCTTAACAGTGCAGTTTTAAGATCCCACCATCAGCATTCAAATCCTGATTCTTACGCTGACTAGTGGTGTGATCCTGAGCACATTACTCACATCTGAGAACCTCAGTGTTCTTCTCTGCCCAATGGGGATGATAGCTATCATAGTCTAGCAATGAATTAATTAATAGCTTCCCAATATGTTAATGAGAACAAAGTGCTTAGAACAGTACTTGGCACTTTGATATAAGTGCTAACTACTGGTGTCATTAACATTGCCACTATTGTTATTATGTTTTTTCAAAAACATTATTCAGCCCTATTTCAGTTGAAGACTATGCTTTCTATATTGTGTCTAGTGCTGATATAACTTTCCTTTCTCTTTATTACCAGAAAAGCATTTCTCATATATTTCCCTACCTGTAACAACTGTTATTTGGAGTTTAGGGTTAAAAAAAAAACATTCATGCAATCTCAAGGAAATGAGCTAGAGTGATGGGGACACTTTTGTTAACTAGTTCCTAGGGAAGAAGGTGGTTTCTAATTTCCAAGCCTAGAGTCCTTCCCAGGAAGAAAAATATATGTTTCTGCATTTTTTGAAAACTATCTGCTGGACAGTAAAGAGTCATTATCTGGAATCATTCTGGGCACTCAGAGGACTTTTAATATATTTTCCAACATTGCAAGCTTCTGTCTAGTTTTTTTTTTTTTAATGTGGAAAACCTCATGCATAATGAGATTTTAGAACCAAGTAAATTCAGAGGAGCATTAGGGAATCCAGGTTGGCTTCAGTAGTTTGTGATGCTCAGGGAAGGTCACACCCTTTATATCACTCTGGGTTGCTCTCCATCATTCTTGGCATGTGCAATTATTTTTAATTTTCAAATTATATAGCTAGCACTTGAGCTACACCAGCTAATCCCCCTCTAACTAATAAGGTCCTCTGTTTCTACCTTTATTGATTAATCATCTCTTGGAGTTTTTAATATCCATTTGTGTTTAATTTGCTGATATTAAAAATGCCTCATTCCTGAAAGTGATGAATAGTCTTCCAAAAGACAGGACTTCCGTTTTGATTTATGTAATACTGAGTTCACTGGAGTCTGGCTCGAAGCCTGCCATTGGAGATCCTTGGAACAAAGAGCCCTGTAAGGACACTTTTCAGGTCTTTAAATACTTGCCTGTGGCCTAGTAATTAAACTGTATTTTGTTTTTTTTGTTTTTAATTTGGACTTCTATGGAGATCTTCAGCACCAGCTTCCAAAATGACTCCCCCATTTGGAACTACTGTTTCATTGCACAAATCCTCCAAACACACCTATGTATCCCTACCTAACTTTTGCATAAGTAGTCCTGCTACTCAAAGACCTTCCAGTCCCACTGACCTTCTAGAATTTTCTCTGCCTATTTAAATTCCATTTATTCTTCAAGAGTCAAGAGGTGAGCATCTACACCCAGAGTAATTTATTCTTCCTCTCAATATTTTTTGCTTCTGCTATCTGTACTATTCATTTTGATTTATATATTTAACATTCTCTGTGTATGTCCTGGCTCTTCACTATACTATAAACTTTTATTTAAGTCTACTTTTATATATTTGGTGCCAATAGTTCTCAAAGTATGGTCCTGGTTCTTAGCTGCTGTAGCATCTGGGTACTTGTTAGAAATAAAGGTTTTCAGGTCCCACCACAGATGTACAGAATCACATGCTCTGAGGTTGAGGTGAGTGATTTGTATTTTAAAAGCTGTTTTGGTATTACTGATGTAAACTCAAGTGTGAGAACCAAACTGGTCCTCAAACTTAAATGCATATTGGAATTGCCTGGGAGAGTTTTTAAAATTCTGATTCAAGGGCATCACCCCCAGAGGTTTGGACTATACAGTACTTGGGGGAGGGCAGCCTGAGCATTGAGATGTTTTCAGAGTTCTCCATATGATTATATTCTGCAGCAATATTTGGAAATCACTACTCTCTACAACACTGCTTTGTTTCTCTCTCAGAGTAGTCAGGGCTAAACATATCAGACACTCACATACTTGTTAGTTCAAATGAAATTCTTCTTATTCTAACAAGAGCTAAACCCCTTTGGATAGGAACAAAAACACATCTCTTCCTAAGCATGACACTGGTTTTGGAATTCTCTCTCTGTTTCTTTTCATTCCTCCATTACTTTCCTTTCTCAGTCCATTAGACTTCATCTTTAGCATAATTCTTTTTATTTTTTTCTTTATTGATTATGGTATTACATATGTGTCCTTTTCCCCCCATTGCCCCCCCCCCTCATGTCCTTACCCCCCTGGTATCTGTGTCCATTGGTTGGGCTTATATGCATGCATACAAGTCCTTTGATTGATCTTTCCCCCTTATCCCCACCCTCCCCTACCTTCCCTCTGAGGTTTGATGGTCTTTAGCATAATCCTTAACAAAGAACTCCAAATTTAGTATACAATGTACTTATTCAAGCAATTGTGACATAAAATATTTTGTGAATAATATTAAGTAATTTTCTTGGGATTTTATTTTAAAAAATATTTTAGGCCCTGGTCAGGTTTCTAAATGGTTGGAGCATCTTCCTGTACACCAATTGCGGGTTCAATTCCCACTCAGGAAACATACCTAGGTTGGGGGTTCGATCCCAGGTAGAGGCACATATGGGACATAGCCAATTGATCTCTCTCTCTCTCTCTCTCTCTCCCTCCCTCCCTCCCTCCCTCTCTTCCTCTTTTCCTCCCTTCCTCTCTCTCTCATATCTATAAAAACATGTCCTTGGATAAGGATTAAAAATTAAAAAAATATGTTTTTGTATGAAATACTTGATACATGTAAAACAATATATGTCATATGGAAGTCAAAAATAATAAATAAACAAACAACTTTGTGCCCTACCATTCAACTTAGTGTGCATTTTAGTTGTTTGTTAAATATCCTTAATCACCAAAGGAACTAATGATTTTCAAACTTTTCTAGATATTATTATAGGTTAATAAAAGAAAGATATAAAGGCAAGAGTATCTCTCCACCAGTCACCAAAATGTAAGATGTATATAACTTATCCCCCATGCTAGCAGGTATCTTTGGTATGAAAATATAAATATAGATTGCCATTTGAACAGGAATTTGACATGTTATGAAGTAACCTACACAACCCTACTGTGAGTATGCGTTACTCTTTTTGAAAATGTGGATTCATTTCTGGATTTTGGGGGCGTGTCGCCTTTCTAAATCTCAAGGTACAGTGTTAATAGCCTGACAGGGAGAACATGGTCCCTGGCTCAGTTCTGTGAATTACTAACAAATAGACCTTGGAAATTCAAGTGAGCCAAATTGTACAGTTCTGTTCAATTTGGGAGTTGTTTTACCGGTGCTGATCTACACTATCTTCATTAGAAAATGTTCTTTCCTAAACCTTCTAACAGATCTGAAGTAAAGATTTGTTGACAA
>NW_005871064.1:5955180-5958287 GCF_000147115.1 Myotis lucifugus
GGATTTAGCAAATACCCAAATTCGCGATATCTTTTCTAGAAAATGTTAATGTTACGATATTCTTGCTCAATCCAAATCTACATGGGAATTTGGTTAAATCGACAAAGTCGGATTTTGAAACGCTCACGAAATTTCACAGCTCAGGAGGGGGGAGAGTCATACTGCAGATACATTTATAAATTTATTAGAGTTGTAATCTCTCTTCTGCTATTTTGGCTTAGATAAAATGGTTACATTGAATTTAAAATGAAATTTACTATTTTTACATATGGGAAGGTGATTTAAATAAATTTTCTCCTAAATAGTAAGTTTTAAATTTATTTGTATATTTGTCTATGTTTTCAAACCCTATTTACCACCTCAGTTTTCCTAATTGATGGGAAAAACATCTTGTTAACTTATGTCTGATATTTTGACTTATTTTTATGCCTCATTTTCTGAAGTTAACACTCCATATGCCATTCCATAATATCTATATTAATGTATCAATTAATTGTGAAGTTTTTATACAAATAAGAAACAAGGCAGATGTGTTTAACAATTTCCCCAAATATATTTTCAATGCGAAACTTGACATCATTCTGTATCATCAAACTCCTGTTGTCCTGAATGTCTTCTTTAGTCCCTTTAATTACATTCAACTCAATTCAAGATAATTAAAAATTCATAGTGCTCTCAAGAGCCAGCGGAAGAGAAAATATATTGGGCAATATATGGCCACTGACACACAGTAAGAAAACACTGAAAACGAGAGAGTGGTGTATGTGAAGCTGATCTGTATGCAGGCATTTCACATCCAGCTCCAGCCAAAATTCAATAAATTCTCATCCTCTATAAATCCCACTCCTCTGATATTCAATGCTGGGGAAATATATACTGGTAATCACTCAATTTTCTGCTGGCTTTCTTGGCTTGCCGTATCTTCCATCAAAGCCATACTGAGCCAATAGAAAAGCCTCAGGCAAAATGAAAAGCCACTAATAATGATTTTGATAGATTTTTTTCATTATTTTTTGACTTTTAAAGTACTACATTAAAATGATCTGTTTGATCACTGAATGTTTGCCCCTCCCCTACATTTTGTGCTTGCCTTCCCCTACTCCCATCCTGCCTTCTACTTTCCCTTTGCTCTACATCTATATTACTTCCTATAGAATCTAAAACTTGATAGCTCATCTTGCATAACGTCCCGAATGTAAGGTAAAAATGAAGATTGTGTAATGAAAGTACAATTCAATTGTCCCAGAGGCCATGTCAGTACTGATGTGAAAACGAGATCCCACAATTTGTATGATCTTTACCAGTTCCCACAGATGTCTCTGTCTCCCATGTCTCACCTTAACCAAAGTGCTAGAGCTAACTCATGCACAAACAAGACTTTTTTTTTTCCTTTTTCTTTTTCACTGACCTAGCACAGGACTGATTTCTTTGGAAATTTCACTTCTCCATGCTGACAGTCCCATCACTTGCAGGACATTCATTTACTATCCCTTTGTCACATATTCGAATGTGCCTGCTTCTGAGAAACACATCACCCACCACTCCTCAGTTACTAGACACAGAGAGGGGGGATACCTAGAAAAGAAGGGTCTTTACAATAAATTGTTGATGGTAATAAACACTAAAAAAAACACATTTCCCTGAGATGTAGCCAAAGTAAGGGTGATGTATTGCTACAGAAAATCAGGGACACACGTTTTCATCGTCTCCATGAAAACCAGTTGTTAAACTTTACCGCTGCTCATGGAGAATGAGCTACAGCAGGATCCTCTGGTCTCTGGGAGATGAGCATTTTTTCCTTGATTGACAGCGACTCAATTTAATGAGAAATACTACAGTAACCTTCACTCCTCTGGGGCGCAGTGCTCTCATTTGAAAAATGAAAGCAGTGAATTAGTTTCACTCCAGATGTTTTCCAGCTCTTAAAAGAATTCTCCCACCTACTCCCATGATTCTTTAAGAAGTTCCTCTGTTTTTGACTCAAGCTAATAAAATAAGTGAAAGTGGGATTACACTGTAATTTCATTCTTTTTTAATTTGTGATAGCTACTGTGACAAATTATTTGGTTATGAAAAACTGCACCCTTTAAACACCCTTTAAATTCCCTTTCACTAACATCAAGGTTGAAATTTCCTCTGACCATTCCAGACTGGTCCAAAACAGGCAAAATAAGAAACCTATCCTAGGATCCAAGTTCCAGCAATGATTCCTTGTTTTAATGATTTTATATTGTTTGCAATCTTATAATACTAGAGGCCTGGTGCACAAAAATTTGTGCACTCAGGAGGGGGGTGGTCCTTTAGCCCGGCCTGTGCCCTCTCCCAGACTGAGACCCCTCAGGGGATGTCCACCGGCCGGCTTAGGCCCGCTCCCCTGGGGGGATCTGGCCTAAGCTGGCAGTCAGACATCCCTCTGGCAGCCCGGCAGCCCTAGGGGGATGTCCACTTGCCAGCGGGGAGCAAGCCTAAGCTGCAGTCGGACATCCTTAGTGCTGCTGAGGAGGCAAGAAAGGCACCTGCCACCACCACTGTGCTGGCAGCCATCAGCCTGGCTTGTGGCTGAGCAGAGCTTTCCCTGTGGGAGCGCACTGACCACCATGGAGCATCTCCTGCATTGAGCGTCTGCCCCCTGGTGGTCAGTGTGTGTCATAGTGACCAGTCATTCCCTGTCGTTCTGCTGTTAGGGTCAATTTGCATATTATCCTTTTATTATATAGGATAGAGGCCTGGTGCATGGGTGGGTGCCGGCTGGTTTGCCCTGAAGGGTATCCCGGATCAGGGTGGGGGTCCCACTGGGGTTCCTGGCCAGCCTGGGTGAGGGGCTGATGGCCGTTTTCATGTTGGCCACACCCCCTTCAGGGTGGGGATTCCAACTGGGGTGCCTGGCCAGCCTGGGTGAGGAGCTGATGGCTGTTTTCAGGCTGGTCACACCTCCTTCAGGGTGGGGGGTCCCCACTGGGGTGCCTGATCAGCCTGGGTGAGGGGCTGAGGGCTGTTTGCAGGCTGGCCACAGACTCTTCAGGGTTGGGGTCCCCACTGGGGTGCCTGGCCAGCCTGGGTGAGGGGCTGAGGGGCTGAGGGCCGTTTTCAGGCTGGCCACGCCCACG
>NW_005871064.1:5958387-6087396 GCF_000147115.1 Myotis lucifugus
CCCAAAGCCTGGGTTTCCCTGGCAACCCAGGGTTCCAGTCCCTCCTTGAGTGGAGGCACGCTGGCTGGAAGCAGGTATCTGGGGTTTATTTATCTTCTATAATTGAAACTTTTTAGCCTTGAGTGGAGCTCAGGGCTGGCAGGGCAGGCGGGAAGCTTGGCTTCCTCCATTGCCAGGGGCAACTCAAACCTCCTGCTCGCTCCAGCTCCATGGCTGCCGCCATCTTTGTGACGGAGTGAGGGTTAATTTGCACATTATGCTTTTATTAGATAGGACTAGAGGCCTGGTGCACAAAATTCGTGCACTGGTTGGGTTGTCCCTCAGCCCAGCCTCTCCAATCTGGGACCCCTCAGGGGACATCCCTCTCACAATCCAGGACTGCTGGCTCCCAACTGCTCGCCTGCCTACCTGCCTGATTGACCCTAACCGCTTCTTCCTGCCAGCCTGATCACCCCCTAACCACTCCTCTGCCAGCCTGATAGATGTTTAACTGCTCCCTTGCCGGTCTGAACGCCCCCAACTGCCCTTCCCTGCCAGCCCGGTCACCCCTAACTACCCTCCCCTGCCAGCCTGGTCCCCCCCAACTACCCTTCCCTGCTGGCCTGATTGCCCACAACTTCCCTCCCTTGGCAGCCATCTTTGAGGGCATGGCAGTCAATTAGCATATTCCCTCCTTATTGGCTGTGGGCGCTGCCATCTTCTCAGCCTGCTGCTCAGTTGTTTGGTCGTTCCTCACTATCCCCCTGCCAGCCTGGTCGCCCCACGCAGCCTGTTCAGTCATCTGTTCGGTTGTGATGATCGCTTAGGCTTTTATATATATAGACTAGAGGCCCGGTGCACGAATTCCTGCACCAGTGGGGTCCCTCGGCCTGGCCTGTGGGATTGAGCCAAATCTGGCTGTCTGACATCCCCTGAGGGGTCCCAGATTGCAAGAAGGTGCAGGCCAGGCTGAGGGACCCCACCGGTGCACAATCGGGGCTGGGGAGGGATTCGGGAGGTTGGCCAGCCAGGGAGGTTCCGTGGGAGGGCTCCAGGGCGTGTCTGGCATGTCTAGCTTAGTCCCAATTGGCCGGACCCCAGCAGCAAACTAACCTACCAGTCGGAGCACCTGCCCCCTGGTGGTCAGTGCATGTCATAGTGACTGGTCGACCAGTTGACTGTCTGCCCCCTGATGGTCAGTGCATGTCATAGCGAGTGGTTGAGCAGCCTTAGCATATCATTAGCATATTACGCTTTGGTTGGTTGAATGGACGACCAGATGATTGGACACTTAGCATATTAGGCTTTTATTATATAGGATATTGCTTCATTGTCATTTCCTGGGCATTTACTTCATAGTAAGAAACTGGGGACAAAAGTGTTGCCTGCATGCGGAACTTATTGTCCCTACAAGACAATCTGAAGCTTCTACTTGGAACTATGATCCTCCTAGTGTGCACTCAACTGGTCTTTCACCCGAAGGAAGACTTAAGATGTCTAGAAGCCTCCCAGAATACCTGTGGTTAATCTTGAGACTATATTTAAGTCTCACAAACTTTTATGTACATTCAATATTCAGTGAGAGTTTATTCTCCCACTTTCATGTAAAATCAACACACTTGGTTTTCGTTAATAAGTTTTCAGAAAATGTAAGCACTTTTACACTGGTATCTCAAGGCATCTCAATCAAATCTCAAAATACTGGGAACTGGTTGGGGAGAATTGATCCTCCATTTTAAAGAAGAAAGAATTCTCCGATTGTGAGTCTTAAAATAAATTGGACCCTGAATCTTCTAACTCTCTGAGCCTCAATTTTGTGGATTAAAAGAGTGAGAGCTGTAAAGTGAATGTTTGCTCAAAGAGAATGCTTCCTGAATGGGCATCTTCAGAGCAAAGAATTTCTTTCTGTGTCATCTAACAATTTTACAAAGGTGACGGAGATCCTAGTAGCTTGGAAAGTAGGAATATTTTTAATATTGTGTCCATATGTGATGCCATAGATAGAAGAGATCTGTGACCTGTTCTAACCATAACTATCATTAAAGGTATCCATGAAGGGATGCTTATGAGGTGATGGGTGCATCAGGATAGCAATGCTTGGAATTATTTCAATGCTTGGGATTATTTTACTTAAATATATGTAACTAGTGCTCAGCTACATATAGGTAAGATCCAAGGGAAAATGGACCCCTCAGAAGATTTTTAAAATATTGCTAAAGAAGGAAAGGTTAAATAAAACAGATGATATCTTCTCTTAATTATCACAAGCAGGGATGGAACCAAGAGCATTCAGAATCCTAAATAGCAGATAATCCAAAGGTCATCTTTGTCTTTGGAGCATATAATACAATTTCTTTTGTAGCCCATCTTCCTGCTATGTAACTGAACAGCCAATTTTGTTTTAATTTCCTGAGAATAATCCAGTTTAAGGTGAAGGGCTCAGGGGCACAGTGGCTCCCAGGAAATCAGACTGGCATTCCCAGTCACAGGAGAAGGGTTCAAATGAAGATAATCACAATCTTGTGCTTAAGGCCACATTTACCAGAAGAAAGGAGTTTCCAAACCGGGCCATGGAACAGGCTGCATTAATCAGCACTTTATTTCCTCAATAGCTTTAGCACCCTCATTTGTTATACCACCCAGAGCAAACCCACAATACAAGGGTCAAGATAATCATACTTCTAGCTAAAGATTTTAGTGAAACTCTTTGTTCTTGGTGAAAAAAGTAAAAACAGAAACATAGCATGCCTCTGTCTCAAGATGTGCATGTGTAGTCTAGCCCCTCCCCCCATGAATTAGGGAATAAACACTTTGAGGGCAATTATATTGTCTTTGTCTTGTATCACAGCACAAAGACCATTGCAATCATCAGGGCTAATGTTCAATTTACATATGCTAGAAAAAAGAATGAATGAAGCTTATTCTCTTTATTTACTTTAAAGTTTATGAGGAAGAATTTTATTTTAAAAAGAACTACCTGGAGAAGTATAGATTAACTTTTAGTTCACTGTATCACTGTATTTTTAATGAACTTTCATTCTATATTTTCTCCAAATAATTAATGACAAAGCCTTACCATATGTTTTTTCTACAATCAACAAATCCACACATGCCTCCTTAGATTGCCTTTGTCAGGAACAAATATTACAGGAAGAGGTCAGGTTCCACTTTGTCAGTTACTATGGGCTCAGCTGTTTGACAATGATCCAAGGAGTGGAATGGGGACTGTGAAAATTATGAGAAATAATTTTGACCAAATGCACTGTGATTATCAAAGTTCAAGTCCAAGAAAATATCTGTGGGTAAATTTCATGAATAATTCATTCTGATTATTGCTATTAGCTGTTAATGAAAATCATGAAATGATTTATAATGGACTAATTTGCTATGACTTTGTATATTTCCTCTATCTTGTTTTTATTCTGGCCCTGAATTCCACCAGTTCTTTTACTATGAGAAAAAAAATGTAATGGAGATATCCATATAAGTCTACCTCCTATATCCATATTCCAGTAAGTGTACCTCCTATATGCATGCAATACAGGAACCAGGCAACCCTCCATGCAGTTTTATTTTCCTAATGAACTACTCTTGACTAAACTGCCTATAAACCAATGTTTTTAATCCTCAACCAAGGATATGCTTATAGACTTTAGAGAGAGGAGAAAGGGGAGAGAAAGAGAGGGAGAGACATGGATGTGAGAGAAAACATCGACTGATTGCCTTCCATATGTGCCCCTACCAGGGTATGTGTCCTGACTGGGAATTGAACCCACAATTGGGTTAAACACGGATGATGCTCCAACAACTGAGCAACACCAGCCAGGACTGAAATCAAATTTATTAGAAATATTGGAGCACCGAGGGACTTATAATTGAGCATCATTATTTTATATTTCATTATTTAAAAAATGTTGGGCAGCATTATTTGTAAAATGCATTTAACAAATAATGACATCCAATAATGTCATTAATAAACCTTTAATAATATTCAAAAGTTCAGAATTTTTGCTCTGTTTTTACAGTTTGTCTAAGAACTAATAAAAGATGGTATGTGGTATAAAATATGGTATATGGCCCTGACCAGTTTGGCTCAGTGGATAGAGCGCCGGCCTGAAGACTCAAAGGTCCTAGGTTCAATTCCGGTCAAGGGCATGTACCTTGGTTGCGGGCACATACCCAGTGGGGAGTGTGCAGGAGGCAGATGTTTGATGTTTCTCTCTCATTGATGTTTCTAACTCTCTATCTTTCTCCCTTCCTCTCTGTAAAAAATCAATAAAATATATTAAAAAACAAACAAAAAATATGGTATATGCCTATTTCAAAGGCGATGAATCAGAGATACTGTTAACAGTTTTGCTCAAGACTTTGCAGCTATTATGTATCAGGAATTGAACTAGAGCATGACCCCTCTGATTATTGTCTGTTAACTGTATAACTATTCCTCGATGAAGCTAGTATTTGAGTAATAAAATTAAGACACAACACAATTATTAAAACACAAGAGATTAGCTCAAGTGTATAACTTGAGGCAGCTTTGACTTCTGGATATATCTCTCATATCATTTTCATTGGTGTGTTTCCAAAAAATAGCTGTTATATTTGTCAATGTCACTGAAACAATACATGGTTGTCCAGGGAGTGGGTTCTCTTTCCTTACTCCCCCCATACCTGTTCTCTCCTCCTCTTCAACTCCCCTGTGTCCACTTGAATAGTGGGGTTCAGACTGGGGAGCAGAAGAATGGCAGCTGGTCCCCAGCACTAACTACCACACCAAGGACCATTAACAACTGCAGCAACTTTACTGCAAGAATAATAAAAAATGAACAAATACCACTCAGTAATCCCAAGTTTCCCCTGTACCATTGGAGCAGTTGGACAAACTCCCTCAGACAGTAGAAACTAGAAGGATGAAGATGATACAAGGAAGATATCTGATGAAGGCCACTTTTGAAATTCTGTCATGAGTGGTTTTCAGTCATAATGTTATTGTATACATACGCTCTAAAATTAGAAGAAAGAACTTCACCACTACTGTTGGGGGTAGAACTCAGGAAGGTAAACTCACAATTAATTATGACTAATCAAAAACCAAAAAAAAAAAAAAAGAAAATAAGTTTTGTGTTCAGAAATAGAAATGGGTGCTTAAATTGAAATGCCTCAAGGATCGTTTTGAGTAGTATTAGATATTGAATAATATATATATCTCAGAATAGTACCGGCACATAGTAAGAGTGATGTGTTAAATATTTAAACATATCCAGGTGTTATGATGATTATTTTTAAGATGACATATTTTCTTTTCATGTATTTAATGTTTCATGAACACCTACTCTGGGCAGGTGTGTGTCACATGTTGGGAATCAAAGATAAACAGTGCTTAGTTCCTGTTCTAAAGGAAGATTTGGGTTCTCATTGACCCCTGCTTTATCCTGTTGTTCTTTAATAATGTCCTTGAAAAGCCATTGAGTGTGGCTTTTTCCCCTCTTCCTTCTCCACACAATTTGCCAGATATAGATGATCTTCCCACCAGTCCTTGGGCTTCCTATGTGTGTCCTCAGCTCTTGCCAGTGTTTGTACACACCTATTCATAGGCCTAAATATGATGATGATTATGTCAATTACTAAGAAAACTGGATTACTTTCGTTACATAACAGGGAATCAGCACACGTCTTTAGAACTTCTGGCGATTTGCTATTAAGTATCATGATTTGACAAAGGGAACCACAGATTCATTAAAACCAAGGTGACCATCTGCTCAGGTTTGCCCAGGAATCCTGGTTGATTCCTGCTGTGCTGGCTTAATTACTAACAGAAACCCATTTCCTCCTCAAAAGATGATAAATTATATGGACATCCTACTTAAGAAAAGGAAACCCCAGGAAAATGCATGGGGTGTGATGGGAATAAGGGTTGTGTCCTTAGAATAAGTGGGTGGCAGCAAGTGACACTAAGCCAGTCACTGCCGCCTTCTTGGTTTGAGTTCCTTTGTAGTAAATTGGGAGTGTCCTTCCCAGCCTTGCTTTTTGAAAGTTTCAAATGAAATAAGCATCTAATGGGTTTTGAGAATCCAATGTGTGCTTTAATGTTAACGCTAATGTTTCAACTCTAATGGCAGAAACAAATAAAGCAGGAAAGAGGGAGGAGGGCGGAGTAGGGGTGGGGAGGGAGGGAAGTAGATTATTTTGGTGTTTAGTTTGGCATACCTCCAGGCTGGATGTCTGAATCAATGTGGCCAAACATCCAAAAACTGAGCAAAAGCGCTACCCAGTGGTGAAATCCAGAAGCAACAAATAAGAGACAAGATAGTGTGGGAATCAGAAAGTCCTAGATTCGAATCTCACAGCTATCACCAGCTTTGTGGCCTTGGGCAAAACACTTGGACCCTCCCTCTGTGGAGTCATTAGTAGCATGAGAACAATACTCCTTGCCTTTCCAGAGTCCAGGCTAGGAACTGGGTGGTGTAAATACATTCCCTAACAGGGGAAGGTGCCCTGGGACAGGTTAGCAACTAAAAAAGATTGGTGGCCCAAAAGTCAATGAGACCAAAAAAATCTCAGTTCATAAAAAATAAATAGAAAGATATGAACCAGTGTAGTGAGTACTGAGTGAAATTTAGGGCCTTGACGCCTCTGATCTCTCTCATTGATTGTTTTTCAAAGGTAGAAATTAGCCAACATCTTGACAAAATCAGTGTCTACTAGCATTTTTCCTCCCATGGAAGGACAGTTTTGCAGTCTTAGTAACAGGACCTGGGAATATGATGGAAGGCAATTTTGCCAGCACATTGAAGCTCAGAGGTCTTTCTTATATTTGAACTTGACAAAAGCTCTGAAATTCAGAGGGCAGGGTCCTCATTCTCTTTGTAGGTGGGTCTATCCTGAGCCTGATGGAACTAGAATTGCAGGCTCCAGGCTTACTTTTAGACAGAATGTGTCCATGGACATGGACACACACCCTTCCTTTGCATCCCTGTAGGAAGGAAATATATTGGGAGGAAGCAAGAAATGCCTGTTTGAAAAACACCAATGTTTTAGTAAATGTGTGGGTTAATTAGTATCTTGTCGCGGCCATCTTGTGACGACCTCGTGCGAGGGCGTGACGCCACCTAGACTTTTATTATATAGGATTATAATGGCCCTGTTGGTCACTTGTAGGTCAGTATGGCTCCTGAGTCTGGTTGAGACCAGTTTTTGTTTGTTTACTACAGGAAATTTGGAGGGGAAAGTGGGGAACAGGTGATCAGCAGTGTTCCTGCCAGGACAGGAAAGGGGAGGGGTAGAGTTTGAGTTCTGTGTTCCCTGTTCTAACTTTCCTGCCTCTGTGTGACTGGAGAACTTATTTAACTGTCCTATGCCTTCTTCCTCATCTACACATATTCTATGTTTGATAAGTATTAGCCACCCTAAGAATCATCATTTTTATCATCAATATGGGAATTCTCATGTCTTCTGGGCCCAAAGTAAACCAATTTACCTATTTAATACTTTGTGTTCTATGGTTTGTGTGCAAAAATTAATGTCATGGTAATTCAATATTTCTGCTATTATAAAATATATGTGTCTAGTGTGTATGTATTCATATGTCTGCATGTTGTTAAAATTTATGGGGGGGCCATTTTAAGTACATATATATTGACAAGAATTTAAATACGTAAATAAATGTATTCATGACTCTCAGGTTTGCCTTCTTTCTTTGAAACTGTAGGGCTGAACTTTAGACATCTTCATTTGGAAAATCAGGATAGCACTCATTTATCAACATCATGAGGTGGTTGTAAGACACAAATGAGAACTAAATGCTAAATTACTTTGAAAACCGAGTGCCCAATACAAATGCTATTCATTCTGTATATGCAGATGGCCATGCATGCATTTGGGGTGTGTGGACATTGGCATGGCAGAGCATTCACAGAGGCAGACAGGCAGCTGGCTTTGGATCTGGGTGTCTGGCTCTGCTGCTCACTGGCTGAGCACAGATTTCTGTACCCTCGCTTGAGAAATAGATGACATGGTTTGTCTCAGAGATTTGGGGGTGGGGGGGTGGGGGCAAAGAGAGGCGATAAAATCCAGCTGAGCCTTCATGTGTTGTGTAGTTACTCAGAGAGACAGCAAGAAGGAATGAGTGCCTACAGTATAAATTTCCTTGGGGATTAATTCATGCTCAGACCATTGTTTTCTTCAGAATCATGGTTTCTAGAGAGATCCCTCCAAATGTCTACAGGGCGTCTTCCTTTCCTTCCTGTAGGGTCTTAATCAAATGTTATCTTTTCTCTGAGATTCTCCTTAGCAACAGCTTCATCCCCAACGCTTGCCTATACTTGAGGTCTTTCCTTAGTTCTTATGTAATCCAACATAATTCATATTATACTTTTTATTCATCGTTATTATCTGCTTCTTATCAACCATATCTTCTTCCCACTCCTAGTTAGAATATAAACTATGTAGGCAGGGATTGTTTTTTCCTCTTCTGTTCATGGCTGCTGTATTCCAAGCTTGACATATAGTAGATGCTCAGGAAATACTTATTTATTGAAAAAATATCAATTTCAGGGAAAGAAGGTTATAACTATGCAGCTCTAGCAGATGGACATCTCATAAGCACTAAATGAACTGCAGAATTCAGAATCGACACATTTTGGGGGGCCTGCCCTGTTTCTGCCACTATCTTGTGTAGCCAGGTTTCACTCCTATTTTAAGCTCTCCTTTAGAAGGAAAAAGTAATATATTATCAGGATCCAAATAACGTGCAGCAGTGAGCACCACATTATAAGGTAGAGGAAATTGAGAAGCAGCTAGATATTATCACCAAAAAGAACCTAGGAAAGCCAGACCTGTGTTTAATTGTCCTCCATCTCAGCTTGTTTCTATTGAATTGGCTCTGGTGTAAAATGATAAAAAATGATACTGGGCATTGCAGGATTGATCTTGCAAATATTCTTTTATTCACCAAAGCCAGAAGGAAATGAGCTTTGGGTTCATACAAAATTCAATCATCTTCTAAAGGCCCATTTTTCTCCCCTTTCTTGTTTGTCCAGGGCATTTTAAAAAAAAGCTAGGGCATTTCTGCTCATCTGATGAGTTCATAGACAAAGTGGAGGAGGCAGAATAAAACGTTGTGGCAAGACGCACATGGCAGCAATTTTGAATGATAGCTGCAACCACAATTCCAATTATGATGAAATTATGCTGAAAATAAAGTGCATGTATATTTAGGCTGAGAAACAAATAACATATTTAAGCAAAGTCTACAGGAACTGCATAGTTTAAATTGTGTGCCTTAAGACAGTATTCAATTTAATTTTCTATAAAAAGCCAGTCTTTAAAAGACTTAAGATATGTATGCATTGAATATGCTCAGGACTGGCTGTATCTAAGCCTCTTATAGTTTCTGAACTAATTAAACATTAACTTTAGAAAGGAGTCAATTTCTTGTCAAGGAATTTATTTGTGGACACAGAAAAAAATTAAGAAAATTTCAGCAAACTGATCACGGTAACTTCTGCTCATAGCCCCTCATGAAAGGACAAACTAATATTTTGTTTGCTCACACCATACATAGATTGGTGCGAAAGAATGGATTTTTCATTGGTAATGTTGGCCATAATAGAAATAAAAGAGGCAGAGCTATTTATTTAAAAATTAAATATACTCAGAGATTAAATATGATACAAAAAATGATATATTTGGGTTTAAACAACAACCAAAAATACTAAGAATGATAAACAATTTAAGATGCTTCTTGGTACTGTATCTTAAAAAGTGCATAAGGCACAGAACAATAAGGGGTAATACACAGTCCTGGGTGGGATCCAGTTTAGACAAATAAGCTATGAAGGCCATTTTAGGGACTATTGGGGTGAAACTTGTATAGAGTCTAAATTTTAGATAAAATCAACACTTACTGAAAGGGAAGGATGAAAATTATTAGCTTAAAATAGTAAGTTATAAAGTACTATATGACCTCATTTTTGCTTAACCACACATATACAAATGGAAGGGACCTTCACTGGGTCCACCAGGATGCACACTAGGCAATGGGATGTTGGGTCTTCATCTGAGTAGGACGATGGGAACATTCAGTTCTCCCAATTATGCAACCCCCATTTTCTCTTTAGACAACTAGAGTGTGGCCCCTGGGAGGATCATACATGTAAGTCACAATTCTAGTTAGAAAGAGCAGTTTACTCTAATGTCACTGTTGTTTTTTTTCTTCTTAAATTCCTTTTATTGAGGTGATGATTTTATGCTTGGTTTTTCCATACTGCATTTTACAAACATTGAATTTTTGAAAATATTTTAAAGTTACTGGAGTGACATTGGTAAATAAAGTTATATAAGTTTTAAGTTCTATAATACAACATCCTGTGTTTATCACCCAAAGTCAAATCTCCTTTCCTTCTATACCTCCCTCCCTGCCCCTTTCCCTCTGGTAACCACCATACTGTTGTCTGTGTCTATGAGTTTTTGTTTTCTTATTATTTCAGACACTTAGGGTATCTAACATGTCAAAGGGGTAGGTAGGTAGCATAGAGGAGAGAGAAGAAGGGAGTGGCGTTCATTAGAGGGTCATGAGAGGAGTCACCATGCTTTATTCTCCTTTCTCTCCACAGCACCTAAGTCCTAGCAACTGCTTAATAAATGTTGAATAAAAGAATAAGTGGATGGGAAGAGAGTTTCTTCTTCTTTTGTTTACCTATTAGTATCAATTTCATTAAGAGATTAACGGGTTACCACCTTGCAAGACACAGGTAGTGCAAATAACTGAGCAAATAAGATTCAGAATATGCAGATTCCATGTATAACAGAGAATCTGAGAAGGAAAAGATTTGTGGAAGAAACTGACATGGGGGAAAAAATCCCCAATGTTGCTCTGACCAGCATTTCATCCTAACTGCTTGGCTGGAGTTGATCACTAGCTTGCTAATTGATTGCTTTGTTTTTCACTGTAATGCTAAGGTTGTAATTTCCTGAGGATTTGAAGAGCTTCTTTCCATTTATCTTTAAGAGTGAGGCTTTATTTCTTTTACACAATTCTGCATAGCCATAAAATGCTCTGAAGAACTCTTAGGCCTAAACAGCTGGCTGAATTTTCAACTCTGCCAACAATCATAGGAGCAGATTGATCTGGAAAAAGATTTAGAGGATAAATTACGACTCTGGAAATTTCTTGGTGAACTGCTCAGGAATAAAAATTCCAACAATTAGAGTCTTTAGAGTGTGAAGGAATATTCTGAAAACTCAATTTATTTGGCCAGAGACTGATTCAAAGGGAGACTAAGTTTGTGTGAACAGAAAAGGGACAGGCTATCCCAACTGTTCCTGTGGGTTTTGAGTTGTAGGTGCCTTTGACACACAGAAAATGAAGGACATGAAGTCACAAAGGAAACCAATTACATTGAAATGTATTTATCATAGTATTAATAAATGTAATATGTGAATGTAAATGCTTATCTAATAACATTAAATAAAATCAATGGGAAGGGAAATAACTATTATCATTTCTAAGTTGCAATCATCATCAGCTACATCTTGAGATAGTGGCATAACTTGCAGGTAAATAGCAAATAACTGCCATTTCTATTGGTCACAAAGTCACTGATACAATTAACAGTACTCCAGTTGGTTGACTATATTCATGATAGAAGAAAATGCCAATTGTCAATAGAGGTTACCTGAAAATAAAGATGTTCTCTTCTTGTCCCATTCAAATTGAGAACCTGCTGTCTGGTTGCATTGATTTTGGCCTCACCAGGGATAGTAATACAAGTTAGAGTTAAAATAAAAACATGAAACTCTAATAATTCAGAGTTATCAAAGAAAATTAAGGTTAACTGCCATGCAGCTTGAAAAAAGAGGATCTTTAAGAACTTTAAAGATATTTAATTCCAAATTTCAGAGGAACTTAGCCAATCAAACAAAACCTTTAGATAGGACATTCAAATTCTTCACAGAATGTATGATCTCTGTCATTCAGAAGAAGAAACCCAGAGAATTCTCGGTAACAGTAAACATTTTTCTGTGAAGTAATAAAAACCACAAGAAAAGCTAGTATTCTTGCTCATTGCTATGCTAAATCGTTTCATAGGTACATTTCATGCAAGTGTGACAAGAAAAGGTTAATTACCAGTTCCTTTCAGGGCTGAAGGAGTGATAGAACTGGTTGTACAGAGGAAATAAGCTGATGAATATAGAGCTGGCTTGGAATTGCACGAAGCAAGTAGACTTTTATAGTGATAACCCGAATGTATGGGCAGGCATTTAACTGGCTGGATTACTGCTGTATTTCTCGCAGGCATTATCATTCTGTAAAAGGGATGCTTTGGTAATTTTCAACTGAATATATTCATTGTGTTGGAGAAATTCACTACATAATAGCTGATGCACTTAATGAACACTGTGGTAAACAGGAAAATCATGTTTTCATATCAATAAGGGGATCGATAAAAGCTGCTTTTCTTAACCCCTGCTATGTTCGTTCTGGTTAAATAGCCACCCAGTGTGACCTGAGGACAAATGTGATTTTCCAGTTAGCCACTCATTTTCCTTTCAATAACAGCACTTCATTGGTATCTAGCACAGCCATTGGCACTCAGACACTGTAGTTTTAATGAGTTGGACCAAAATCATCACCTTTATAATTACCTTCTGCATTGCTATAAACAAAGAATTTTGAGGACCATAGCAGGTTTTGTCTCCTGAAATGTGTCTATGTGAAGAAAGAGAGATGTTGCTTATAGCTTTTCTTTGCAATCTTAAGTTTCAGGTCCTGTTGAAGGGGTGATAATTTGTTGATTATCAATCCCAGCTATCTCATATTGTCTATTTGACAGTGTGGCGATATGCCTTCTGAGATAGGGCCATATAAAACTATTTCCCAGTTGAAGAAAATTTCTAAAGGAAGCCGGTGCCCTCCTTATTTTTCAGCAATGTGCAACATTGCTATAAACATTCTTTCCTCTACTTAGCAATGAATTTAACACACTCTGCACAAGGCTTTGTTCTAGCTACAGGGACTTCTGAAACTTATATTATAGAAGAGCTATACATCAGGTAATGAGATATGCTCTGATAAAAGCAAGACAGGAAAAGAGGGGGTGAGAAGGATGGGAAGTAATTATCTTACTGTGTTCAAGTATGTCCTTTCTGAGGAGGTGACATCTGCGCAGAGACCAAAAAGAAATGAAGGGGGAGATCTGTGTGAATATTTGAGGAAAGAATACTCCAAAGGAGGTACCATTAAAGTATAAGGTCATAGCATCAGCAGGAGCCAGGTCAGGGAGAGCATGAAGACCTTGGTAAGATTTTAGATTTCATGTTATGTGTATTAAGAAGACATTGAAGGGTTTTGAGTAAGTATGTGACATGATTTAAATTTTCCAATTATCACTCTGATTACCTTATGAAGAATGTGCTGTAGGTGGACAAGGACCAAAGCAAGGAGATTGCTTAGATGATAGAGACAAGTCTAATCCAGTTGGAATTAAAGAGGTGGTGATAACTGGTTGTATTCCCAAGTTAACAGAAATAATACTAAGAATTATTTAGAACAAGCTGAATTTAGGGAAGTTCAGAAGCCACATAACCATGTGGACAGGCACCTGCACAAATCAAGTACAGTGTCCCTCCCTGAATTTTTCTCTTCCTCTTCCTCTTCTTTCTGAACTTTGAAAACTGGTTATCATCAATTACTGCCTTACCAGTTGTCATGTTCCTTATTATTCCAAAATACTACAGAAGCTGCTTTGAGAAGTCTCTTTTCTTCACTATCAAACAAAATGACAACTTGTTACTGGCTTCTCAAACATGGTTATATTGATTACTGTTTTCTTCTTCAGTCTTATGACCACCATGTTACTATGCAGCCTGGTTCTCCGTGAATGTCTCTGATCCTGTCTCACTGATAGGCTCACCTTTTAATAAAATAATAAATATGAGGCACGAATTACTGGTGTTCCCTGGAGTTCAGCCATTGTCCACAGCTCCTTTCACTACAAATTTCCCCAAGAAGCCATGTAGTTTAGTGCTTACAGGTAGATTCCCCAGATGTCCTGAGCTTCAGTCTGAGTACCAACCGTAGCTAACTGTGTGACCTTGGGCTGATTCACTTCTTGATCAGTCCTCAATGTACTCATCTGCAAAATGGGGATTTAACGAGTAACCTGCTCAATAGATTTGTTTTAAGTCTTATATGAAATAATTTATTTGAAGGACTTTGCAAAGAACCCGGCCTCCTATAATTGCTTAATAAGTTGTATCTTTGTACCCATCTTAAGCATAGTCATCAAACTATTCAACTATTAAGTTATTGAATTATGAAACTATATTGTTAGGTCATAGCATTTTCCCAAGTTTCAGATCGATGTATCCATTTGCTCAGAGAGTCTTTAACTAAATATCCCACAGGCCCTATACTCTCAACATGTCAAAAACCAATCTCATCATTTTCTCTTCCCTGTTTTCGCTTATCATTCTCAATTGATAGCTATCCCCAAGCTGGAAAATCAGTTTATCCTTGATGTCTGCCTTTCAATCATGACCCACCTGGAGTCAGCCTCCTGCTTATAGTTTTTATCCTTCTGTTATCTAGTGCTGTAACCAGTGTTCCAGCCCAGGGACACATCATCACTTGAGTAATATTATAATAGTTTTCTATCTGCCCTCTCTATTCTTCTCCTCCTCAGAGTTATCTTACTAAAATACCAAGTCAATACGTCATTCTTTGCTTCTTACACTCCAAGAGGTCTCTATGACTTAAAGATAAAGCCGGTTCCTTAACACCAAATTACTATAATAACAGGATCTAGCTGCTGCCTACCTTTCCAGTTCCATTCCCTAACATCCTTGCTGCAAACTTTTCATGTTAGCAACATCAAAGGAACATTTATTCATGCTGTTCTATTTTTTGTAAAAGCCCCACCCTTGCCCCTCCCTATACATGCACATGATCAAACTTGAACAGAGTTCCAATTTACTATTTAACATGTGGCCTACTCATTGAGTCTCCTCTGGCCTCCAAGCTGGGTTAAATTGCACACCTTTATCAATCTCTCTACCATTGCATCACCATATATATCATTTTTATACATCAAGAGGACTTTCCCCTCTACTAGACCATGAGCTTCTTTATGTCAGAACCATGTATTCAGGTTTGTTTCTTCGGTACCTAGCACTTAGGTGGAATCTAGGGGCTTAGCTAAGTGTTAGTTAATAGAATCATTTAATGAACAAGATATTTCCCAAGTTCCCCAGTGTCTCTTAAGGTTAAATTATGTAAAATATTTCTTCTAAAGTGTCAAGTTTATTGTTCTTTTAAACTCTAACAGCACTACATGACTAGGAGACAGTGCCTCTTAAACTGGAGTTTATAGATCCTTGCTATCAGGGTATGAATTTTTCATCTGTAATTTTGAATGTATTTAAATAGCAATTCATAAGTCAATATAAGCATATTCTGGATCATTCATAACAGCCACTTTCTAACCTAGACTTGCCACTTGGTTTCAGTTCGTGTGCATACCTTTTCATAACAATGATGCACCAAGTGCTCACTTAGATAGCTACCCTCAGTTTTTAATTCAGCTGGAACCCATGTCCATGACACAATTGACATATTTTATTGGAGACCCGCAAGGTCTTACATTTGAGAAGTATGAGTATAAATTAAAATCCATTGTCTTATAATTAAAGTGCTCTATTGATTTGAACATAATTTTATAGTCTAAACATAAATGCTACTCACTAAACATCCACTCACCATGTTGTTGTTTTTTCTATCTCAACTCCACATTTTGGATTAGCCACAATCTACATATTTCAAAGATTTTCCACCTGCCATTTTTGCCTTTCTGAATTTTATTTATTGTTTATTTCCTCACTCAAATGCTACAGTCTCTATAAACCTTCCATCATTGTCGTAAGTTGAAGTCACCTAGTTCTGTTTTCTTTACCCCTCTTCTGTTACTGACCATACAATTCCTAATAGCATGAAAGTGTACCCGTCTCATATCTTCCACATTTTTATCAAAAGGTGCGGTGGGTGGGCAGGGATAGGAGTATTATTCACTCAAGTGACTAAAGATGATAAACCACTTTAATTGCTGTTAAAGTACCTGTGTACATACACATGATTGAAGATGTCTCCTCTGCAGCCCAGAAACTTACACTGATTCAAATTAACTCAAAAAAAGCACAGAGAAATACAGCAAAAGCAGAAAGATGTCCATTTAAGATGATAGATGTTTCCATCCTGTGATTTACTCTACATGCTCAGCAAAGGTGAGAGTAGGGCAGGGCAGAGCCCAAGATGAAGAAACTCAGTAGAACCTCCTAACTCACAATAAAATAATTCTATTTGAATTTTTATTGTGAAGATTATAGAATGGGAAAATGTTGGTTAAGTTGTAGTTACAATGACATGTGGCCAGGTACCTCAGTGAGCATTACAATTTTATTGTTTGATTGTGATTTTTTTAAAGTTCTTTCAGAACTTTATTGTAAAAGCATTTCTGCATTAAAATACATCACATGATACCAGAAGAAAAATGTCTCCGGAAATCACACTGCTCTAGTGTTCTTTAAATGTTTTATGGAGACCTGCCTGGTATCTACTGATCTCAAGTACTGTATTCTGTCTGAAATTGCATCTCTTTATTTAATTCCCATGTTTTCCTGAGTGAAATGTGCATTGCTTAGTAATAGGATGTAAAAAGAGATTTGTCACCTCTAAAATGTACATTACTTCGAGCGACTGCAGTCAGGGGAATAAGCTATTCACCAATAATAAATGCACTTAACTCTCTTCTGAAAAGGCCATGCATTACTCTAACTTGAAACCAATGCTTAGCAAATGTTTTTATTAGTTTATTATGTATTCTGCTATATGACCTAATGTTGAGTTGAGATTTCTGGAGTTGGGAAGCTGCCAGCATTACCTCTGCTTTAATCTACTCCCTTCTACAAAATTCAAGATTGAATATCACTCATTTCTGAAATTTGGGACCATCTTTCGGGGTATCCGTCCATTAATCTAACCGAAAAATCTGTTGCTTGAATGTTAGGGAAGTTGTGAAATCCTGTGTCTGCTTCAGCACTACCATTGCTTAGCTTGTGTGTCCCTAATCAAATGTCTTCACTTCTCTGGACATGATATTTTTTTCATCTGTAAATAAGTAGTTGAAGTCTTATTAAGATGCTTTCCATTGTAAGACATTGGAATTTTGTTTTGAGGACTTGGTACCTGGGTGAGGCCTCACTCCGCCCTGTGATTTTCACCAATAGCAACTCCCAGCTCTTGTGGGTTCTTAATAGACATTTCCATCATCATTCTCATGGCTCACTTTTTATTTTTAACACAACACGCCAGGCTGCCTGTTCCGCAACAAATCGAAAGAAGTCTCTAATTCTTGATTTTGATAAAAGCTGTTTAGTCCTCATTATTTGTAATTTTCTAAGCTGTCACTGGAAAATTTTACTGTTTTACCTCAATATTGTCAGACAAACTACACTCTAAAACAATGACAAAAATTAGGAGTGAAATTGAACTTAAAGACTATGGCTTGGATCCCTGATTGGGACATATTTCTAAAGAAATGGTCATAACATTTCTCCAACAAAGTTTAAATCAATTTTTAAAAAGGAAGGAAATTAAATGACTTTATCAAATGTGCTTAGAGTTACTGATATCCCTACATCATTTCTTACACAATTGCCATGTTCTCTATAATGCAGGGTCTTGCGTTTTAGTTCCCTGCTTGTAAACCAAAAGAAGTTGGCTACTTCTTCAACCCCAAGGGTCGCCAATGGAGCCAAGAAAGTTCATCAGGATTGGTCTTGACAGGCTGAAGGAATAAACCTTGTGCTTTTGATGGCTGGTTGGGAATAAAAGTTCCAAACACATGTATGGTGACTTATTTAAAACCAACCTCTTCCCCTGAGAGATTGTACAATATAATTATTCCATCCTAAAGGTTATAAAATATATTATCTTTCTTTTTACTCAAATCTACTACTACTTACTGAAATTTTTTTAAAGAAAAGGATGATTTCAGCCATAATCTAATCTTTATGGTTTGACTTAAATCTGACCTTCTATGATTTAACCTTCTTGCTCTTGTTTTTACTTTAAAAATATATGTAGCTGCTGCCAGTGCTATCTCTTTAATATGCCCCTAGCTTCAGCATGTTGCAAGTATTTCCCTTTAAAAAATAACTACAAGTTTTTAAGTTATTCTTAATAAAGTCCATTTATCTTGGCTGCCACACAGTCTCCATGTTATCTACATCATATTTGCCTTAGGATGTCTTTGTCTACTCGTGGCTTTATATGCCAATCTGAATCCCCAAACAGGCATGTCAGAATTGGATTTTCCTTTTCATGCACCCAATGGATACAGCCTCACTAGCCCATATTTAAGCATGTAGTCATTCCAGTCTGTCAAAGAAGATGAATATTTCTCAAAAATGTATTAACTTTTTCCAGTGCTGTTCTAGAAAGTCTCTTCCGTTGAAGAAGATAGCTAATTATCTTGATGTTATGGAGCCCATTAATTTACTGGTGCTCATGGGAACCATGGGTGGTTTTTTAAAAGTTTCTAGGGGTATGTACACACTTTGAAAATGTATCCTAAATGGTATAATTCAATATTTATTTTCAATAAAATATTAGGATTCATAATTCCCATGTTATAAACTACAAATATAAGGCTCAGCAAATCTCTTCAACCACTGAGGATTGTAGACTATATCATAGGATATACACAGTCATGTAGAACATAGGGAGAAGGGAAGTTGATATTTTTATTTGTAACTGGGACAGAGCTTTATTGAGGTATTTCCTCTTCTATATATATGTTGAAGCCAATATATATGTTTACTCTCAACTTTCTTGAAGGAATAGTGAGGGGGGTTCCACAATACATCATGCAGCAAAATAAATTTTAATAATAATAAATAATATAACTACAATTCTCTAATAATTTTTATCCATCCATATTCCCAGTATCTGAACAGCTATTTATATAAATCATTTAAAACACATTACCTTCCCTGTAGGATACAGGACTCTAACAAGAGTCAGGTCTCCTATGCTTATTATTTTTCTGTCATGGACAAGAACATCCTGATTTTTTTTGTGAGTAAATTTATATATGGAACAAAAACAGCTTGATAGTTTCAAAGGGTTGAGAGACAGTAGCCTATTCTGTGGGCTATTTTCTCACATGAATCTAATTACTACAGTTGCAAAGTTATCATTATGAAAAAATAATAAAAAACATGCCTGAGAGAGCCAGGAAATAAACCTTTATAGAATGGTTGAAAGCGCCGGTTTTGGAATCCAGTAAACTTGAGATCAAATTCTGTCTCAATCACTTATCAACTATGTGATGTTTGCTATTTATGGTATCTTTGAGCTTCAGTTTTTTTCCGACATAAAATGAGGATTATAATATCTTGGTCACAGGGATTGCTATAATAATTTAAATGAGTGTGTGGGAAGCACTTGCTATAGAGTATGCTATAATCAAATATTTAGTTGCTATAATTATTAAAAAAATCTTTGGCGTCTGTTTTTTGCCACACTCCTTTAAGGCCATGTGGGGAATAATTATGCTTTCCTTGTGTTGCAGTGGGTGGGATGCTTGCTTTATATGTAGGACAGAGCCAAATAAGGACAGATTTTGATTGCCAATCTAAAACTCTTAGGCTTCTTTTCCTACTATAAATACTGAGAGACATTCTGTGACCATTTTTTTTAGTTCATTTGCTTATTTTCTGCTGAATACCTTGGGTGCATTTCATCCAATTAATATATGATCATATTTATAAAGCTCACACATTTACTCATCCTTTCCTCCACGGAGTTTGTGTCCTTGGCATCAATTGAGTTATTGGATCTAGCTCTGTCCATGGAAGCTATACCGAATATTCTCTGGAATAATACTGAGGGATCGCCACTTCTCTCAAAGCATCTGCTGATCCTATTGCCAATCACTTGGGCACTCAACTACAGGCACGATTTTATCTGCTGATTATTCTGGCATTAGCATCACTATATCATGAGGATTGGAATCAAGTGCCTCATTAAAAGAGATTAGTGGCATTCAGACTCCTCCCTGACTGAGAAGTTCAACCACTCAGTAAAATGGTAAATGTGCTGGACTATGGATATAGCATCAGGTGGGGGAATAATATCAGATGGGTATCAGGGTATCAGACTTGATTCTAGTCTGAGTTTTGTGGTGCTAACTTGGGCAATTCACTCACTCTCTGCAAACCCTGATTTCAGATTAAGAGAGTTCTATTCTCTCTAAAGTATCCTCTACCCTAAGACTATTGCGCTCTAAAATGTACCTCCTCATGTTTCCCTCCCAGTTACTGTTGTAACATTCTATATTTCCATGGATAAAGTTCAGTTAACAAAAGGAATGAAGACCTTGGGTTAGTCCTGTCTCTGATGCAAACTCCCTGGAGCCTCTCTGAGATAGCCCCTTAGCCTCTCAGGTGGGGCTCCTGTGGTTTACCTACCACTTGGCATAAATATTTAAATCCCTGGACCGACTTCAGGGCACCCCTCAGTATCAAAGGTTGCCCAGAGCCTGCTAGTCAATTGATCCTTAAACATGTTAAAAGCTAAAGGCAGGACACAACGCCATCTACTCTCTGGGATAAAAGACAAAGGTATATGCGGTGTCCACCCCTACAAGAAGCTCATAGTATAGCTGAAAAAATTGCATGGTAATAGAACAAAGTTAGTAAGTAGTCAAAATTATTTGAGTCCAATAAGTTTTCACAGATGTTCAAAAGGGGTTGGAACAGCTGGTCATCCGTTTAAGAGAACATCATATAAGTGCAAAAATTGGATTAATTTGGATAAGCTGAGAGGACAGTGGGCTCTCCTATTTCTGTTGAGGTCCTATTTCTAACCCAATGATGCTCTCTTAGCCCAATTTACGATATATATCTTGTCTATAATAATCACTATTAAATCCTAATAGTGCTCAAGCTTGAATTAGTGACAGGTCCCTGTAACTGGGCGACTTTACCCAAAATAAGAATAACCTAGTGGTTATATGAATAAACCCTCACACTTCCATATGCTACCTGTTTGCCCTTAGGTAATCAAAGTTTCTGAAACTCGCTATGGACATCTATAAATGAGGGGAATAAGCATACCTGCACCATAGTGTCCTTAGGAGGATAAATGAGATGATGCATATTTAACCCTTGCAAGGGGAGTTTGCACATTGTATGTGCTCAGTAAATCTTTGCAATTCCTCTTATTTTTAAAAAATATATTTTGTTGATTTTTACAGAGTGGAAGGAAGAGGGATAGAGAGTTAGACACATCGATCAGCTGCCTCCTGCACACCCCCTACTGGGGATGCGCCCGCAACCAAGGTACATGCCCTTGACCGGAATTGAACCTGGGACCCTTCAGTCTGCAGGACGATGCTCTATCCACTGAACCAAACCGGTTAAGGCTGCAATTCCTCTTATCTCAAGAAAAGTGTCATGGCATCCCTCATTGGAAAAAATATAGAGAAAACACTTTACTCCCACACATTCCTCCAGCCTGTGGTCCCTGTGGAATCTTTCCCTTGGAGGGAGGCTAGGAGGGATGAGCTACCATGTTGAAGGTGGGGGGCAAGTGGTTTCTGAGGAGCAGAGACAGGAAACAGTATTAGTCATAGGCTTCAATGTGTTGAACATGGAAAAGCATTTTTTATAAACTATGATTTTCAAGGATAGTGTGATTCTTGGGTATGTGTCCTGTACACTCATATACACAAACATGGATGCCTCAAATCTTTTTTAGTGTTATTGAATAGTGCCTCTCAAACTTTATGTGCATATAAATCACTCAGAAATCTTGTTAAAATGCAATTCTAATCCAGTCAGTCTGGGGTGGAGCCTTAGTGTCTGCATTTCTAACAGGATGAATCCAAAGCTGGGCCACTCTTCGAGTAGCCAGGTAATGTGGAAGCTTAATTTCTGAGCCTGATAATTCACAGCGGGGCCTCTCGTGTTGGCCACTTCTTTGACTCTTCCTTCTGTACGTGCAAAGGTAAATTTTCTGTCACATACATTCAAGTAATTATTATCTAAAATATATAGAGAAAATAATTTTTCAACATTACTATCAACACAATTACAACCAGGTTTGTGATTCTAAACCCTCTAGCATGTCAGCAAAGTACTTGACTCCTAAATCACTACCCACTTCATTTGTTTTCTCAGCATAATTGCCACTTTGAATTAGGTATAAGGAACTCTCAATGCCATACTAAAAATAAAATCGTCCTGCTGTGCTTCCAGTTAGCTTTGTTTGTTTATTGTATGGGTCCCCTTCTCATACCAACTCAGAAAGTCCAATATTGTATTTTGTGTTCCCCAGGCAGAACACTCCCAAATCCTCCTAAGGATATTTGGCTTCTGATTTAATTCTAATTTCTTGGCTGAAGCCATTTGCTGCATCTGGCTCTGCTTTAGATGGTACACAAAAAGGAAGTGTCAATCCTTTGGGCGGGCTCCATTGCTAGAGAAAATATCAACATCTGCTGCTCCCTGGTTGTTTGATGTTCTTGGTGGATTGTGGAAAACGGAGGATTGCTATCACCAAATCTTAAACCCAAACTGAAATGCCTTCTGTTTTTCACACAAACTAAATAGCGAATGCCAGTTTAATGCACACACAGGATGAATCCCCACCAAAGCCATTTCAAAATGATCCATGCTAAATGCTCCCAACTCCTCTACATTATTGAGAATGTGTTAAAACACGAGATTCATAAATGCCTCACTTTAATAGAGGCTTGTCCTTTTTCAATGTGAAGTAATATCAAGAAAGTGTGTGGTGCTATTTGGAAGGGAAATCCTGGAGATGAGGTTGACAGGTTTATGGCACTGGCCTTGTCTTATTTGCAGTAACTCATTTTATATATAGTGCTTCACATTGGGAAAGCAGAAGGCTAGAGCCTGGTGTGATTTAACTCAAACAATAAGTAAGATCGTGGTATAAAAGTGGGCAGAAAAAAGATGTGATGATTAGAACAATGTATTGGGGAACAAGAGGAGGCAAAAAATCTAGATACAATAAATATGAATAAGCATTTCATTTTGTTAGCAATCCTACCTGCCTTAATAAATAGGTAACAATGTATCACATCGAGAAAGTCTCTGCTGGCACCCTGCATTTATACACCCTCCATCATAAAAACACGAATAAGGAGTTTTTCTTTCAACACTCAGACAATTGGAAAGCAACACTTCATGTCTATAATTAAATAAAAGTTTATTTTGGACATTTCAGATATCAGAAGGTAAAAATAATGAAACAGGGAGATACCTTTGTTTGCTAAAGGTGACTCAAAGATTGTAACAGTCAAAATCTATTGTCCCTGTCATTCCTCCTGGCAACGCCTAGGGGACCCCTGATTGCTGAGGTCCTTACTGATGCCCAGAGCAATCCGGATGTGTTCTGGGCGTAGAATCCATCTTCCTCATCTCTATTGAGTTTGGGTTCCCAAGACTGGGGTTTCAAAATCTAAATTCTTTACTACCCTCATGATTTATTTCTTCAATATGTTTCAAGAGTAATAAAATGTCTGTCAAGTGCGGCTTCTTGTTTCATAAGTGCCACCACTTACACTGTCCCCTATTGGTCATTTCTCAACCCAAAAGATGATGGGTGATGGAGATACCTTTAAAGCACAGTTCCTGTAAGTACATATTGCCCTGGGAGGACACAGCTCTGGGAAGCTTCCCAATAATATTTTGTCATAAATGTTTATTAACTTTGATGACAGTGTCTCTACAGTCTTGGGAGGAATATTGCTTTTGTTGGTGTTCAGAGTCAGTGTGCTGTGATATTGATGGGTTTCATGGTGATGGCTGAGCTTTACAGAGAGCTTGAGTCATCTTTTAGTACCTTTTGTCCTTGCCATTAAATTATAAAGTATAAACACTTATTTGTACCATTAAATATATCACTGTGCAAGAAACTCCTGATAGGTTTAGGCTTCTCCATGTGTAATAATAACAGTGAGTTATTGTGTGTCCACTGTGAACAGATATAAGCCTGTTGTCTACATGTCCTTATTTAATTCTCTCTTTTACAAACAGGCTTAGACTCTGTGTCTGCATAAACATTTACCTCCACCCTCTAGGTTACCCAGACACACCAAGGAAACCAGAAAATTCAGAGATCAGCTGAGGGCTATAAGTATGGAATCCATTTTGACTGAATCCTAATTTTTAGGTTGCTTTGCTGATCCATAAACTTGTATCTGGAGAATCTGCCTGCCCGGGGCTCCCTTATTTAACTTCTCTGTACTCATATCCTCCTTTAGTAGATCCATAGTTTGCCTGTGAACTTTAATGCTCCTCTGAATGCAAATTCTTCCCTCATAGGCCAACAACATGTGAAAAAGACCTCTTACTCTGCCCTGTAGTGCTGCCCCTGGTACTAGATGATGTCACTTATTCAATATGAGAACTGGATATTCACTTTGTGCTTCATCCTACATTACATCGCTTCTACTAAAGGAGCTACAAAAACAATGTAGCGTGCATCTTCCCAGTTGTTGTTAAGGATGATTCTATTTGATGTAATCATTTTATTACTTTCTGGATGACCCAAACAACTGGGAGGACGCATGGGCACCCTCTTCTGACTTAAAGTGGAAAAACTAATCTTCTTAATCTCCTTTCGGTCCAGCCTCTGAGGCAGAGTTGTCAAGCACCCACCACTATAATTTCCATCTGTGTGTCCTAGTCCATTGTTTTCCTCACCAGGCATCCATCAAGCTCTCGCAGGGGACATGGGCCTGGATGTGGCTCAGTGGGGAGGACAGAAGGAATGATGCTGCTTGCACAGCTTTTTTTTTGTAGGAAGAATATGTCTATCTCTTTATTTTTGAAGTTACTTATATAAGCGATTGAGAAGCGATCCTTAATTGATCAGGCTGCCCTTCTCTCTTAAACATGGCATTATTGTATTTCAGAAGGCATAGCAAGGGCACCATCAGAATCAGCTGAAGAACTTTTCAAAATAACAATATATCAGCCCCTGGCTGATTTCACAAGTGTGGAGGGGTGAGCATTGGCTGAAAGCTATAAATATCACCATGGGGCCATCTCGACAGGTTCAAGATCTTTGCTTTTCAGATTCAGACACAAACTTTTATGAGTGCACCATGGGAATAATAAATCCTGAAACTAATTTACCCTAATCAAATTGTCTGTGTAGAAAGAATAATTTAAGAAGCAGAAGGGCCAATTACAATGAGAGTTATTCTTTTTCAAATGACCAGAAACTTCTTTTCTGCTATTCCAAGAAAACTTTCAATTATCAAGGTACCAGCAAACAGAATAGGAAAGCAGGCAAGTTTTAGAACATGGAACCAGGGATTAGGAATTAAAGAAGGCTGTGGAAAATTTTTTATTCAGAATCTGACTTTTGATGACTAAAATACTAATTTTTCAGATATCATTTATATCTCCTTCATCATTGCTGAATTAAACCTGGCATGTAATTACTTTTTAATTAACGCTCTTGATTCCATATAGACCACTTTTATTTATTATATCCTTTTTTAAAACATGTTGCTTGACGTTATCGAGTTAGTTTCCAGGAATTAGACATTAGTCCTCTTTCTGAGATACAGCACTCTTCCTAATCTTATTTGTAACACATTTATAAATTTCCTCAAAGGGACACCTTTAGATCTCATCCTGAAATTCTTTGTGTCCTCAGATGGGTGATGTCTTCATCCAGCCCCCCTTCAGGTCTTCCATATATTAAGAGAGGGGCATTTGAATACTGACCCAGCTGCATACTCCAATCTTGTTGTCTTGTTATCTTTTGCAGTCACACACACATATTTAGAGGCAGATTGGAGCTGGGGACAAAGGAAAACTAACTTTCAACAAAAGACTAACTCCACAGCTTTTCCTGGTATAGAATTACAAATAGTCAAAGAGTTTCACAAACCCAATGTATGCCAGGTGCTCTGCTGTGGGCGCATTTGGATATCAGTGTTCTAAAGGGAGGAATGATAGAAGATGATCCAACAGACTCCATAATACATTTAGATTGCTGTGTTCTAGGCAAATACCAGTAAAGCAAGTATTCAGAATCTGAGGTAGATTATACTGATGGTTTCTGCTATTAAATGGATATAAGATCCAAGGAGGAAATTTCTCCTACAAGGGTCCGATTTCATCTGGTAGCATAAAACAAGGCTTCATTATTTTCTGTGGTGTAAATCTAATATAATTTAACTAGAGACGCGATGCACAAAATTCATGTAAGAGTAGGCCCTCACAGCCACGGCTTGGTCCGGAAGGTCATCTGGATGGTCGTTCTGCTGTTCGGCTGTTGGGTTGATTTGCATATTATGTTTTTATTATTATAGATTCTAGACATTGCTACTTGCTAATATTTGACAACACCCTGGCTTTTTTTTTCTCTCCTCACCATCTTTCAAAACAACCACATATAAAATAATGAAATAAAAAAAGTATTTATGAAGCAGTAATTATATGCACAGAGCCACTTTTCAGTGAGATAAAAATATCTAATCCCTGCCCCCAGCCCTCCAGACAGCACAGTCAAATAATGAAAATAATAACAAACATTACTTATCTAGTTACTGCTATGTGCAAGTCATTATGCTTAGTGTTTCCTTATAATCCTATTTAATCCTCAAATCAATCCTATATTTATTTTATACATAAGGAAACTTCACTGCTTAAGAGGTTCTGGTAGATTCTCATAGAGGCATAGTGATCAGCATATTGACTCAGAGTGCAGGTTTAGGCAGTCAGGAAGTGGAGTCCAGTTGCCTCTTAGGACCTTGGGCAAGTTCCCTAAACTCCCTGTGCTTCCGTTTTCTTATTTATAAAGTGAGAATAATTGGTGTACCATGGCTTGGGGTTCTTGCTCTAACCCTAAGAACCCCACCCGTAATAAGGCATGTGAAATCTTGAACAGAGAAATTAGAACATGTTTAATAAAGAGTCCACACAGCTAGTGAGGAGCAGCACTTCAAGGTAAACCCTAGCACCTGATTTTGAAGCCACTCCCACTGTCCTGTGGCCATGGGTCAGAGGAGGAGGACAAATCAGGCAGCAATGGATTCAAGTCCGGCTCCCCATTGAAAGCTCTGGGGGTGAGGGGTGTTGACAAGGTATTACTAGTAAAACCTCTCTATGTCTTATTTAATCATCCACAATAATAATATCTATCTAAAAGTAGTACTGAGATTTGAAAAAAACATGCGCTGTGCCTGAAACTGGTAGGCAATATATAACTGTTAGCTTCTGCTCCCTCTGGCCACTTTCCCCACCCTCTTCCTCCACAGACTGTAGGGACACACAGATATATGTATGTGTATGAAGAAAGGGAGAAGGGAGACAGAGAATAAGTTCTGAAGGGAATTAGAATTACTAAAGATTGGAAGGATTAGGGAAGAAGAAGAAAAACTCAGAGAAGAAGAAAAACTGAGCTAAGTGTTCAGTGTAGGCAGAGAAGGAAACAAGCAAGTAAGAGACAGGGCTGAGGCCTCAAAGTTGTGGAAAGGGGTAGGTTGAAATGGAGATCACCACTGGGGTTCACAGTTTTATGAACTCCAAATTCATTCTAACAGAGTAGGAAGAATTTTTGAGCATCAAAGTATACGGAATTGGAATTAATCCTATAAGCAATGGAAAGTAGAGTCTTATGTGGGTGATTATAGGATAAATCCCATGAAAGATTCAGGAAGTTAGAGTTAGGAAATAGTATTATCTGTTTTCAAATTAGATTTTTACAACATGAATCATGATGGATATTATAATAGAAACAAATAAGTTCAAGTAATAAATCATTCCCATACATGGCTCTTTATTCTTTTATATAATCTTGATTAAATTTCTTAGAGCACCCATATTTTTTAATGATTTAGGTTCACATATTTTTCACATCTATCAATGGTACTATATAACTTTTTTATATTACATGTGTAATAAAAGTTAATGCAGTAATTAAAGTTTGACATTATGAGAAGGAAAAAGGACTTGATTGTTATTTATTAGCCATTGTTGCACAAAATGGCAATGGCAGTAAAAGGAGAAAAAGCTGAAGATAAATTTCATGGGAGAAGAGTGTCATTGTCCAGAAGGCTTATTGTCTGGCAATATTTTGCTTATAAAACTTTGGTAGAGCCCTGGGAACTCTTTCTGTCTCTGTGTCACACAGGATGTGAGCAGTCCTGGAGTAATCTAAAATACCACACAAAGAGATAGGGAGTGGAAAACAGAGGAAGCTAAAGGAAACTGTAGCTTGAAAACATACAAATTTCATCTGGAAAAAGGTAATTAAAGGGTATCCTAACATATGATACAAAAATTGATAATTTCTTTGAGGATTTCTGATTTACTATTTTGTGGTTTAATTATTAGACAACAAAGCTTATGTTCCTTCCGAGTTAATGAGCTACTTCAAAGAAAGAATAATCTATATAGCAAATAATTAAATGATATTCATTTGTTCAATTATGCAGATTTACACTAATGCTTAGCACACAGTTAACACTAAAGTGTTTTTCTTAATTTTTTTGGTAAATTGAGTTATAATATTAGTTTAAAAGACAATTAAGGGATTCTCCTGATTTCTAGAGCCATATGTCCAATTTTTGAATGAATGCCCACAGGAACCTTAAACTGGACTTATCCTATATGGAAATACATTAGATTTTCCAACCTATTCCCATTACTGTTTCTCAGCAAAGGGCACTACCCCATCCATCCAGAAAAATAACTCTTCCAGGTATGTTTAATCGGTCTATCATTCATACAAATTCTCTTTCTATAATATTTAGAAATTCTATTTGTCCCTTCAAACCCCTGCTGCTGGAGTCTTATGTGAAGCCTTTGTTGCTTCGTGCCTAGCCTTCCCACAGTAATTTCCTACCAGGTATCTTTGGATGCAGTAATGCCACTTCATGTCTATTGCTTCATTTCTGCCAGTGGATTTTTTTTTTAAAGTGAAGTTCTGAATATATCACTTCCCTCTAAAAAATCCTTTCATGATTACCCATGAGAAAATTTTAAATGTTTAGAATGCAAAATGGGCCATTGGTAATATGACCTTGGCCTTTCTCTTCATCCATCATTTGGCCCTTCCACACCCTGCTCTCCACCTACACTGGATTAGTAGAAATTCCCAAATGTAGTATGTTGCCTGAGCCTGTGCAACTTGGGAGCATGCTGTTACCTTTGCCTGGAAGTCTCCACTGCCTCCAACCCCATGGGCATTATTAACGTACTTTTACTATTCAAGAAACGGGATTGCCTTCTTGGAAAAATATGATTAACTATCATAACATTTAGTTTTCATCACTCAACTGTGAGATCCTTGAAGATAGAGTTTACCTATTTCAACTTTGTCCCAATACTTAACTGCAGTACAATTGCTTGTTAAATAAAAGTACAGAAGAATAAACAAGTATATCTAGTACAGCCATTGTGGTTTTAAAGTTAAGAAAATTGAACTAGAAGTATTATTGTGATTTGTCTGAATTAATTTAATGAGCTAGTATCAGCTGTTATGATAACTCAGCTCTTTCTAAATGATCTTTCTATCAAACCCTGGACAAATTCCAGGTAGTTTATATTGTGCCATTGTTTATGAAAGGGAAGTACAGACTGTCTTTATGATTTCACATGCCAGGATTTACTGTCATCATGTATGTCAATGATGGTTTTCCAGTTATCTCTTTGTAATTCAATTTACACTCACTCCAGAGAGTTGGACTGCTATATTAGTAGTCTGTATTAGAAGAACAAATGACAGAACACAACCCTAACCAAATAAGCAGGCTATATATTCTAGATTCAAACATTTTCCCCCCAATTCACCATACATTTAGTTGAATGATTTTAGAGCATCCAGGAATCCAGAATCACTCAAGGCACAAGGCCCTAAATGGGAAATACCGAACAGGATAGAAGAGATTTAATGGAGCAGAACACTGTTCATGTCCTTCACTGGCCTTTTGGTTTGGGAGTCAGCTGACCAGTGTAGCAAATGAAAATCTCTTCCTCTACCCATCTTAGCTTTTCAGGCTGAGGCCCTGTAAGTTGGACTGACAAAGGACAGATTAATAAGAGAAAGCATACAAATTTATGTAATGTAAGTTTTGCATGACACTGGAACCTTCACAATGAAATGAAGACCTGAAGATGTGGTTAAGTCTTATTATTTTTATAGTGGTTTTGATGAAGTGTGAAAAGTCATGGAAAATATGATACGACAAAAGAATATGAGATAAGGGTAGTAAACTAGTAGGTAGGGTGCTCAGTAAGGCCTGATTGTTCAGATCCCTCTCAGCATCCCTCTTTGAACTTAAAGGTGCTCCTTTCCTCTGTGCATAGAGAGGGCAGCTCTCACATGAAGGTCTGACCTGCCTTAGGGGAGTCTGCAGAATTCAGAGTCCTTCCCACACCTGCCATTTTTCAAATTTGTTCAGCTTAAAATATTCATATTGTATCATATTTGGGATAGCTGTCTCAGAAAAGAATAAGAATATAAATTCTGATACAGACTAAAGATTCATGTCTATTACAACTTCCCTGGAAAATTAAATACATTCTAAAATTGAGCACTTCGGGACTCTTTCTAGTTATCATCAGCCATTCACATGAATGAGATGCCAGTAATTGGCTCCATTAATTATTATACTCTAAAAGGGGAGATAAAGCAAAAGATATATTTACCTATGGTAGTAAATGTTTGCAGAGTATCAACAGTGTTTTATTTACCTAGGGAGATGGGTTTTATTCTAAATGATAAAATACTTGAGAAATTATTGGTGAAAGTGTCTATTTTTCTTCTTTGTTTCATTGAGTACAAAATAAACTGTCAACAAAGAGCAAATAAGTAATGACTGGTAATATTGAGTTTTAATATCCTTCATTTCTTTTTGTGTCCCATCAATCATCCTTGAAATCATTCGGTGAAGAAGAATAGAATTTTCAATGTCCTAGAAGGCACCATTTCTTTCTGTTAGCAGAGGGTTTATGGGGAGAAAAAGAGGAATGGAAACCCTCAACTAATGGAGAGCTGTGAGCATTGTGTTTTCCATCCTCCTCCCTGGTCTAGCGCCATTCCTCGAAACAAGCAGTGCCATTTTCTGATCTATCTCTCAGCCTCAAGTCTCAACCCTTTTTTAAACCAGCCTCTTCCTATATCTACACATGATGTTTCTGTTCAAGGAAAATAATGGGTGGAGAGAATCCAACTCTTGGAGGCACAGATTTGGCTTTGGCTTGGGTTGCTGAGCCCCATGCATCCTGACATAAATAAGTTGAATTTTACTTTTGAGTTAGAAGGCACCAAACTACCATTGCTGGATTCTTCAGTGTCCCGAGAGAAAACAGAGTAGAACCACATTCACATTAGAAATGCATTACGTAGAAAAAAAGAATGGTGACATTAGAGTGGAGATTAGGATTCCTCTGACCTAATTCCAGATTCAGCATTCTTTTCAGTCTACACAAAAGTTCAACCTATTTAGGACTAAAAGCTGCAAAAAGGATGAAGGGGGGGTCTTCGGATGTTTTTGCCAAACTCCATGAAGATCCCATTCTATCACCATTCTTAGTACCTCCCTACTACCTTGAACTGAAAATGATTTTATCATTTCTATTTGGAAGCATTCCAGGGTGGGGGCCACCTCATCTCACTCAAGGTTCTCAACAAGGTGAAGAGCCTTCCTTGCTAAATATCGCAGGCTATAACTTCTCATGAGACTATTTCTGCTCCTCCACTCAATGCATCTTAGAAAATGTTCATAAATGTTAGTGCTGGTAGGGAAAAAAACAACACACTATCAAATATTTTTACCTGAGTTTACATTATAAGTCAAGAGATAATATTATATTTATTAATTCCTCTATTAATTGAAGGAATAAATATTTCCCACTTTTCTATGCTATTTATTATTTAGCAACTGTCCATGTTTCACTCATGAAGAGCACACATTTTTAGTTAAGAAAGAGAAATTACTAAGAAGCAAGTAACACAATGGAAAGTATCTGGTTTTTGAGGCCTATGACCCCACCAGTTTGTTTCCTTGATAGATCTATAACACAGATCAAGTTAATGCATGAGTTTTTTAAAAATATATTTTTATTGATTTCAGACAGAGAAAGGGAGAAGGACAGAGAGATGAAAACATCAATGATGAGTGAGAATCATTGATTGGCTGCCTTCTGCATGCCCCCTACTGGGGATTGAGCCTGCAACCCAGGCATGGGGAATCAAACCATGACCTCCTGGTTCATAGTTTGATGCTCAACCACTGAGCCATGCCAGCCAGGAAATGCATGGTTTTAAAAACATTTATGTTAAATAGTTCCTTACTTTCCCTAAATATCAAAATTTCTTCTTTTTCTTTTGGGAGAGAGGGGAGGGGTAGAGTGTAAAAATGAAGTAGTATGATTTTATACAATATTTTAACATTTTAAAAATTGTGTAGAAAATAACTCCTTTCTATCTATAATTTTCCTTTTTCATAACTGAAGTCTCAGCTCCTGAACAAATACCACTGACATTCCAAGGAGGGTGATGTATAATATTGTCAAATTTTTCATATAGGTAAATTTGATGGTTTAATACTGAATTATGCAAAACAAGAAGCAGTTGGTTTAAATTAAACTTTACAATGAAATAATAAATTATCAGAATATCTGAATAATGAAAGGGAAATTTAAATAAAAAAGCATATGCATGAAAAAGAAGAGTTCAATCAAAATGGGTTTGCTTTAAAAGATGAGTGTATGTAATCGCTCAACACTACTTTTGTATGAACATTGAAGATGCAATTGCCCATTATTTATTGTATGCATTTAATGAATATTTTATAAGGTCTGGGCAAGCACTACATTTACATAGGGTATGGCCACTAATAAAGGAGAAAGGCCTTTGATATAAAATCCATCAGGTTCTTCCTGATATTATCTGCAGCTTAAATGTTAAGTAAATGCTCATTTCTGTAGCGGTAAATAGTATTCCTGTTTGTTAACAAGGGTTATCCACTAACTGTTATACTTTTAAAAATCGAAAAGGCAGAGGCTGAGTCCACCAAATATCCTTTATTTTCATCCCTAATTAGTTTTGTTAAAATTACAGTACATGACTCAAATCTATGACTACCTTCTAATCTATGAATGCCTTCTCTACTTGTATTTCTCTCTGCACTTTCTCTGTATCCATAAAGACAATTAAAGACAAACAGACATAAAGAAAAGCATTTACATGCATGGAGCATGACAGAACTCCTATCACTATTTCTTACCCCAGATTTTTTGTGATGGCCACAAAGTTGACCTAAATTTTTTTAAGTCATCTTACCAATCACTTTAGACATATTCTTAGGTAGAGAATTAATTTTTAAATCTATCAAATTATACATAGATTTCCACTCTGTTGATTGCTATAACTTAAAAAGTTTAAACAAGTATGATCTTTTGTAATACCTTTTTGCGGTGCTCAGCAAAACTTAAAAAAATGCTTTATTTTAAAAATTTCAAGGATGTAAGCCTATACATCACAAAATGAATAAAAGTTAGTCTCCAGTTAGGTTGCTCATATTTAGCAGAAGTCTTATCATTAACTTAAAGATATTTAGGAGAGATTTTTAAAAACTGATTTGTTTTACATGATATCTCTGCAAAAAGAAATGGTCCTGAGATGTCCTATCAGGCATCCACTTTGTAAAAACACAAAAGAAACTCTTACAAATCAGTCTTTCTAAAATTATCTTTGAAGTTCTGGACCAAGGCTCAGCTGGCTCTCTCTTCTTTGGTTTTGTCTCAGTGGTAGATCAGAAGATTTGAGAATTGAAGGGCTTTTTCAATTATACAATAAGCAGCAGGTTTCCATTAAAGCATAAAGTCATCATCTAAATGTATGCTAGGTGTTCTTATAAATAAGTATAACAGGTAGATCTTTGACTGATTAATTTATTTCTGATATTAGTTGTGTGATTCTGAAGTCTCATGTAATATATATTTATCAGTTAGTAAAATGCTTATTTATTTTCCTTAAGTGTGTTCCAAACTTCTTCAGCCTTCCAAATGCTTTCCTAAGCTTATGGTAATTAACTTAACCCATAGTTATACACAATGTTTTCTAACCCTTCTTGGTAGCGTCCATGACTATCAAGAATTTCAATGTGTTGATCAAGCAGTATGACACTGGTGCAGAGATGTGGTTCATTACTAGCATTGTTAAGGAAAATCACAGCTGGACAGTAATTAAAACATTCAAAATATACTTATATAGGAACTATTGCACTCTAACCTGACTCAGCGGGATTCTTGCTAAACTGGGTGAAGCAGAGATGAACACAGAACCTAAAGTCAAGACCTTGTTCAGAGGAAGGTTTAGAGGAGCCTGACTCAAGTTTGGTTAAGGAAGAGAGTCCTACTTTCTCTCTCTCTCTCTCTCTCTCTCTCTCTCTCTCTCTCTCTCACACACACACTCACACACACACACTAAAAGGAAGAGAACTATTACATACTAACTTATTTCCAAGTTTGTTTCTTTACTTCAGAATGCCCTTATCTCCTAGTAATGAAATTTTGCACAAGGGAACTTTACAAAAAAAATCCCAAACATTGAAAATATATCATAAATGTATATATTTAAGAAGAATGTGGAGAATTAGAGGATATACCAAAAAAGTAATGAAAATTAATAAAATGTTCTAAATAACATGAATTAGGCAAAATAAAAGTGACTTAAACACTTCAAACTGTGAACAGCTAGAGATAATAACTCATATAATTTATATATATATAAAAGTCTAAGTGACTGTCGCAACCAAAATAACTGAATGGATGACCCAACAGGCTGCGTGGGGCAATCAGGCCAGCAGGGGGGGTTAGTGAGGGGCGACCAAACGACCAAAATAGCAGGCTGTGTGGGGTGACCAGGCCAGCAGGTGGAGCAGTTGGGGGTGACCAGGCAAGCAGGAGGGGGCAGTGAGGGGTGACCAGGCTGGCAGGGTGGCGGTTGGGGGTGACCAGGCCAGCAGGGGGGGCAGTAAGAGGCAGGCAGGCAGGTGAGCAGTTAGGAGCCAGTGGTCCCGGATTGTGAGAGGGATGTCCGACGGACGGTTGAGGCCTGATCCTGGGCCTCAACCGGCAGTCGGACATTACCCTAGGGGTCCCGCATTGGGGAGGGTGCAGGCTGGGCTGAGGGGAACCCCCCCCATGCACGAATTTCATGCACTAGACCTCTAGTACTTAATAACTAATACAGACTTCAGAGATGTTTTTGTTTTAAAGATGCGGAAGTTAAGTCCCAGAAAATGTATAAGATCTTTAGTAAAAAGATCTATAACTAATACCAACTGTTTAACCAGAACAAGCCAAGAAGATTCTACATCTGGTTTATATTCCTATTATATCAAGAGCCTTAGTTTTCCCAGCTGACATGGCTCAGTGGTTGAGCATCAACCTATGAACCAGGAGGTCATGCATGTCCATTCCCTGTCAGGACAAATGCCTGGGTTGCAGGCTCAATCCCCAGTGTGGGGCATGCAGGAGGCAGTTGATCAATGACTCTCTCATCATTGATGTTCCTCTCTCCCTCCTCCTTTCTCTCTGAAATCAATTTAAAAATATATCTTTTTTAAAAGAGTCTTATTTTTATTTCAGTGCAAGATTTGTTGAAATACACTTCAAATTTGGACATATTTATTCCAGAGAATTATCTGGCATTGTTTTTCACTCTAGATACACTTTTTTCTTATAGAACTTTTATTATCATCATTTTTGTGGTTAATGTGTGTAATTAGTCACCCTCAGAAGTAAATTGCTCATTAGAAAGTATTAACAAATTGATGGGAGTACCATGGTGACTATCATATTGAAGAATTGGTGAATTTTTTCTAAATTGAATTTATTTTTTTTTCAGCAATGACAATGCAGTTTATTAGCCATCAGTTCCCTGATTACCATGATCCCACTATTGGTGAGTAAAACATTCTTTTCTCCTTTAGCTCAAATAAAGATACTCTAAATAAATGGCTTACAAATATTGTTGATATCAGTGGAGAATAAGAAATATATTTTATGCCATGACTCAGCACATACACACATTAATATATAATATGTAAGCCACCAAAATTATAGCTTCAAGAAACAATATTTGTCCTTACTTCTTGCCATGCATTCTCATCTTTTCCATTCTATTCCATTTCTTTCTGATAAATGATGGTTGGAATACATTAACTTTATTTTGATTTCAGGATCCACTAATGGATATCTATTTCATTTAAAAAACTGTGCTCTGGATAATAAAACTGATATGGTTGTGTGCTTTTTATTTGGTCATTTTCTCACTCTATCAGTGTCTGGATCTTGTAGTACACAAGTAGGTTACCATGATAATGGTGCATTTGGAAAGAACTCCAGGTATAGATGTAATTTTGTTTACCCTCCTCATTTTGCAGATGAGGAAACTGAGACTCAAAGAGTCAAATTATTGTTAGAGTCAAAAAATCCAGTCATGTTTCATTCTTCCATGCAATTTTCTTTTTATCACATCAAGTGCAGGAACATCGCAATTGGGAACACCTTTTCTTCCTCAATCAAAGCAGAAAATATGTCTGAAAACTGCTTTACTAATCATTCAAAGAGCCACTTTAAAGAATCAGATGAAAATTTCCAAGCACAGTCTGTCATAGAATTCTTTGTCTAGAAATGCATTGGTATTGAACACATACCAAGCATTATGTCATGGCATAGAAAAGCAAATAGCTTCTGGACCCCTCATGGTTTAGGTTGTGAGTTCCTTTGACTACTCCTCACCCTTTCACCCTTTTACTTTAGTTGGTCTGAATATCTCCTACCCTTACAATGGGTGTGATCCTCATTTAGCAATTTTAATTCAGTCTTACTGTGTATGTAAAAAGCTATTCTGTAAATAATTATCTTGTATATCTTCCTGCAAATCCTCCAGGATATTTGCTTGAATACTACTGCTGAAATAAATGAAATGTACTCATTTTTAAATGTCCCATGATTTAGCAAGACCTCTTCATCAGTTGAACTGAATTAGTAAAATTTAAGTGCAAGCAATTAATATGCTGTTCATCAGAAAGCACTTCCTCAAAGAGTTGACTTTTGTTTCTGAAGCAAAAATAATCACTTTGTAAAGTTTTAGAAGTGATTAGCTACAGTCCATGTTTGATAATCCTCTAAATCCATTTTCTTATTATCTCAATTCTAGAATGTTGATAACTTTGCATACCTATTATGACTTATAGAAGACAAGAAATCTCTGGGCAAATTCTCTGAATCTTTTATTGTGTTGGAAAATTCAACTGTATATCATTTATGAAATCACAAATCACTCTGTTCATCATTTTCCATCATTGTTTAAGCTTTATATGCACTGGTATTTCAAAAACCTACCTTTTGCTCACTAGACTCTCATGTCAATGGCTTGCATAGGGCAATATATGTGAATACACATAAATATCTTCTTCAAGAGGAATAAAGGAGAAAAATATAATGATGATTCCTTTAGATATCCATGAGGCACATCCATCATTTGAGATTCCATACTCACAAAGGGCCGAAGTCATACCTTAACATGGCTCTAAGTAAAATAGCTTTAGAAGAAGTTTGAAAATGGAGACAGAGCACTTGATTACTTTCAATTCTATTTTCCCATCATTTCATTTCTTGGCATCTCTGATGAAAATAGAGGTTAATAATTTTCCATTGGTATCCTGTTTCAGGAATGTGAAAGTCCCAAATAACTTACTTTTCTCCTGCTCAAGCTACATAACTATAACTCAGTCTGGCTGACTTAATGGCCCCTCAAGAGGAATTTCCTATTACTACATTTTGAAAATAATACAAATTAGAGAAGAATACACCTATCAAGGATACTTATTTCATGATTTATATAATAAATGACTATTTTTCAATTCCTGTTCAGATCTGTTTGTCATCCTACTGAGTTAGACTTTGAATAGTTTTTCTCTGAAATCTTTGAAAGATTTGTATGGTTTTATTATCTCTCTAGATTCAGCTTACAATTATTTTTTCTTTCAAATCTACATAAATTCAAAAATATAGTTTCCCTTTAGCCTTGAGAAGAATTAGGCATATCATCTGGTACCAATATTCTTTCCAAAGAAGTAATTGCTCCCCTTAAGTAGGAGCAACATTTTCAAAGTCAGTAACCAATGGGTCTAGCTTCTGCAAATCCACAGAAAATACCTACGAAGGGAATATTGAAAGGTGTTCATTCTATTATTCCATGTGATGAAATGTCACTTAAAAATTAAATTAAGTTTATGCTAAAGGTATTAAATATGAATAAATTCAAGGTTTAATTTAATCTTTAAAATATCCTATTTCTAAGTATTAAAAATTGTGTTAAGTACACTTTGCTTTTTCTATAGTAAAATAATTATGGAAATAAAAAAAATTGACCAAAGGCCTTGATGTCCAACCTTTCATACTAATAAACACACATGTCATTTTTAATTAGCAGCAAATCATTAGAGGTAAGCATTGTATGCAATTCAATTAGCAAACAATATTTTAATGCCTGGTATTTACAAAGGAATCTGTTTATCCTCTAGAACTAAATTAGCCTTCGAGGAATTTTTATTGCAGGAAGAGGACTTAAAACAAATACACAAATATTTATATCTTTGAAGTCAGTTATTAGGGAGTTTTGAAAGAATGGAGAGACAGTTTAGTGACCCTCTCTTAAGCTTTATTTACTGTGATTTAGGATCACAGCTTCCTATATGTTTTAAAACCTAAGAAATTCTGGCTCTCTAGTCTAGAATTCAAGATTCTTTGAGAAGAATTTTCAGAGAAGTTTGGACTTCTTAAAGACCTTTGAGACAATGACCGAGAGAAGTTTGTTTTGCTATATCCTTTTAATCATATTGTAACTTGCTTGAAATTAGAAATCTTATTGTATATAATTATAATTTAATATGAATTAGATTTCAAGGTGTTGATATTTTCTGCTATAGAATATGGTGTCCCTTTCCCCAGATTCTAATTTGTGGACTGCATATTTAATTCAAATTATTATTTATTAATACCTTCTTATGTTGAGAATTATTTCTGTTCATGTTCACTGATAATCAAATGAATGCAAACATAGAAAGTAAGCATATAAAACCAGGTCACTCCACTTGGCAAATTAATACAGAAGGAAACAAGGTATGATCTCAAATAGCATGTTCTGAGTAATACTTGATGAGCACTAATACTTGATTAAAAATTCTGAACCATGAAGGATGTGCGTTACTTCTCAGTTACAGAGCATTATAACTTAGATTACATGATGTGTGTAATTGGTGTTTATCTCTCACTCTTCTCAAACTGTTATTGTTGCCCCCTTCCTTCACAAACCTATAAAACTTTACATTCACCTACTATGTGCTGGTTCCCATGCTACACACCAGATATATAAAGATAAAAACACAGTCTCTGACTTCAATACATTTCAGGTTGTGTTGGAAAATTAGTAAGTATACAAGACCATGTGATGCGTTCACTGGAAAAAAAAACACAAGATGCTGAAGGAGAACAATGAAGGTGCATCTTGCATGACCTGAAGGGACATGAAGTACATGTAGAACAGCTGTCCTCTGCACTGAGTTTTGAAGGATGCATAGGAATTAGGCAAGTGAAGAGGAAGTAAGAATAGATATTCCCAGAAGAACAAAAAATATAGGCACCCAAGTAAGACAATGCAACATGTAACTAAGATGGAGAATTTGGGGAACCGGAAGTCCTAAGGATGAAATAAATGACACAATGTGCAGGTTGGCAAGAGGAAGGAAAAGATTTGCCAGATCTTTAAAGAGTGTATAGGATCAGCTAAGGTTTAGATAGAGATAGTTCTGTACTTTTCTCTGAGATAAAAATGAATATTGCTGGCAGCCTACTTAACTTTCACATTTAGATAGATCCAAGGCAGACAAAAGTGAACATATCTTGACTTTAAATAATAACTGGTTATCCCTACTAGACTTTACTTCCATCAGGATTCTTTATCATGGTAATGCCCTTAATTTACCAGGATCTCATACCAGAAACTCAAGAGAAGTCCTTGATAGCTATTTCAACTTCTATATTATGTCATTAATCAAACTTTGTTGTTTCTACCATCTAAAAATATATTGAATCTTTCCCCAATTCCCCCTAGCTTCTGCTGCCTTCTTATTCTAAGCCACCTCCATGTCCAGTTTGGACTGGTTCTTCTAATTGGTTTTTACACAGGGTCCAGAAATATCTGTATAAACACAAATTTGCACTGCTGAACAGTTCCCAATGTTAACAGAATAAAATTCTAAGAATAGAGTGAAAATTCTCATGGTCTTGTTACTTTCATTTTCACACTTGCTACCCACCACCCCTTTTGAGGGGCTTCAACTACATCTGCCTTCTTCTAGATTCACAAACTAGCCAAGCCCCTTTCTGCCTTAGGACATTTTTGCACCTATTTTAACTCTGAATGCTCTTTACCTCTCCACCCTCCATTTTGCCTGTTTAACTTGTGCTTTGATCAAATTTCAGCTTAAATATTACTTCCTCAAAAAGTCCCTTTGAGAGTATTATAAGTGAAATAAGTCAGACAGAGAAAGACAAATACCATATGATTTTACTTATATGTGGAATCTAAAACAAAATAAACAAACCAAATAGAAACAGACAACAGACTAACAGTTGGGAGTGTAGGAGGACTGCATGAAACAGATGACAGTATTGAGCAGTATAAATTGGTAGTCATAGAATAGTCACAGAGATGAAGATTACAGTATAGGGAATATAGTCAATAATATTGTGATAAATATGTACGGGGCCAGGTGGGTACTTGAAGCATCATGGGGCCACTTTGTAAAGTACATGACTTTCTAACCACTTTGTTGTGCATCTGAAATTCATACAGAATGATATTGAATGCAAATTGTAATTGAAAAATAAAAATAAATAAAAGAAAGCCCCCTTTGGCTTCCCAAAATAAGACCTTTTTCATGCATTCTGTCAGAACCTTGAATATTTCCTTAATATCATTTATCTTTATGTAATTAAATAATAATTCAGTTAATTATACATTTAATTAAAGAGTCATGAGAGTAGGAACCCCCAATATATAATTCACTAGTGTTTCCCCAGACCTTTTCAGAATGCCCAGCATATTGTAGTGCTGAATAAATATTTGTTGAATAAAAAAATTGGGTGAACAAATATTTCTAGCAAAACATTTACCATTTTTAGACTTTGCTACAGTTTATTTTTGAGTCCTAGAAAGCAACTAAACTAATCAAAGGTGTGCTAGTTAGTGTTCTTTTGTAGAAATCCCCTATTACATTAATGGCTATTTCTTAACCTAAAATAGTTACCAAAAGAAACTTTCCTTGAAAAATTAAAAGCACTATGCAAGCATACGTTATTATGTCTTCTGCTTTCTATTTTTATTCTCATCTCCTGCTTCTTCCTCTCTATTTAATATATTTTTAAAAATATGTTTTTATTGATTTTAGAGAGAGGGGAAGGGAAAGGGATAGAGAGATAGAAACATTGATTGGCTGCCTCCTGCAAGACCCCTACTGGGGATCCAGCCTGCAACCAGGGCATGTGCCCTGATGGGGAATTGACCTGGTAACCTCTTGTTTCATAGATTGATGCTCAACCACTGAGCAAACCTGGCTGAGCCTCTTCATTCAATATTAATTCATAAACAAATATTTTTTTGGGAAGCTAAGATGATCCAGGCATTGTACGAGGCACAGGAATAAATAGCACATAAAATTAGGCAGAAAGATGTTTCTTATTGATCTTCCCTGCTTAATTTTATTTCATCATTCTTAAGAGCTGATTGTATGTCTTTATCTGGAGTCCAATTGTCTCTTTCTCTGGTTGCATTAGGATGACTTCAGGTCATTATATAAGTATAGCACACAATCTGATTAGAGTAAACTGGCCGTAAGGACCTATTCAATAGTTTCTTTGGGTTGCTTTTCTTGCAGAAGAAAACAAACAAACAAACAAAAACAACCCCCACAAGACTATTTCACAAACAGTACAGTAATCGGTGATCACTTTATGAATTTACTTGGCCATACATTTATTCAGTACCCACAGTGCCCAGAAATTCATATGACCAACAATTTTTAAGCAGTGCCTACATAGCCTATTTTCAAGGAACACATACTCTTGTAATTGATTCAGCCATGAATGCTTTTCCTTGTTCAGTGATTCAGACCTCCCATTTCACTTACTAGCCATGAATACTGCATAATACACTCATGTGAAAGATTTATATTCTTCCTGAGCAATCGGTAAGAACTGTAACTAGCTCAACAGGAAAAGAATAAAATGCCATATCTGTAAAAACAGCAATGTTCTTATAGTTAGTCATTTAATAGAGTTTTCAGATAGTACCATAACCATGGAAACATTCAGTTAACTATGTGTGATGTTGACTATATTCATTAGCTAATTAAAATTATCTGTGGTTGCCCTGGCTGATGTGGCTCAGTTGGCTGGAGCATCATCCCATATACTGAAAGGTTGTGGGTTGGATTCCTGGTCAGGGCACATACCTAGGTTGCACGTCAGTCAGGGCATGTATTGGAGACAACTTATCGATGTTTCTCACATTGATGTTCCTCTCTTCCTACCCCTCTCTCTAAAATAAATAAAAATATATCCTTGCATGAGGATTTAAAATATAATAAATAAAATAAAATTATCTTTGGTCAAACTAAACAGCTAGAGACATATACCAATTCTAGATATAGGTGCCCTTGAGGACAATAGTGTGCCTACAACAGAAGCACCTCTCATTATTTTCTATGCTTATTCAATGATTATAAGTGGGCACTTAGTATGAAGTCAAATACCTGATAGTTATACTTTGTCTCTGTTTAGTAGTTAATTTTTAAAGACATTGTAAGTACTCTATTGGCTCTTAATGAGTAATCTTGCATAGCAATTAGAATGAGGGGAAATATTCATACTGGTATGTACTAAAAAGTGGCCATTATTGCTGATAAATGCAATATATGAGATAAAATTATTTTAAGCATATCTTAAAAGAGCTAACAAAATTTACATTTACTTCCCCTAATTCATGCATGTGTTGGATTTTTTTAAAAAGGACAGCGTAAAATATTCCACATAGGAAATCATTTAGAACTATAACACATCTTGGTATTTTCAATTTTTTAGTGGTATTTAGATTAATTTACCCAGTGTCATATGTTTACAAATTTGTTGAACTAGAATCTAAATCCATATTTATTTGACCCAAAGTCGGAGCATTTAACTACTGCCTCCTAATTTATGGACTCTTCAAAGTGAATCTTTGTCATTAGCCATGGCATATTCTGCTTAATACTTTTCGTTTAACTAGTGTAATTCTAACTACTATGTTGAAATGATTTCTGGAGAATAAAGAGGTCAGCTCTTTGACATTTCATATCAAAGTTGTCCATATCAGCATGCATTTACTCAGCATGAAATGAAGACATGGAGAGAGACATTTAGGTAAGTTTGACTCATGTAAATAATGAAATGAACATGTCATACATATGTCCATTTTCTACAATTTGCTTTCTTTGATTAAAGACAGTCCCAGGGTGTGCATTCTCACTGGGACAAAGAGAGATGGAAGCTAAAATTAGCTATGTGGAAAATTAATTTGAAAACTATCAAGCACCAAACCAATGCGAGCAACTATTTTTCTATTAAAAGACAGTTCTAAATATTTTATTTGATTAGTCATGTGATAATAACAGTAATTAAATTCTACAGACATGCATTTTATCTATGAAGGTCAAAGTTATTTGCCAAGTTATTTTGGGTTAGAATCATGCCCTGAATAGATTCATCTTTGTGCTTATGTGGCTATCTGAATATTTTATATATATTAAAGAAAAACCTCATTCTGTTTTTATTCAGAAGCTAGATAGTAGCATTTTTAAAAGTCAATCAAAGAATTTGTATGCATATATGCATAACCCATGGACTCAGACAATAGGATGATGAAGGCCAGGGGTGGGGGTTAAGGGCGGGCTAGAAGGGGTCAATGGGGAAAAAAGGGAAAGTATATAATACTTTCAACAATAAAGATTTTTTAAAAAATCAATATTTCTTTTTCTAAGGTCCTATGGAAAAAGACATGCAGGTTATGATTATTACAGTAGCTTTCTTAAATATGTTTTACATACTCACAACTGTAAACCTACTTTTGTCCACCTCTGTATACGTCATGCATCTAGGAATAGTGAAACCTTCCTTAATCAGAACCAAATGAACTAATTGAAAAATTCTCACCAGTGGCTATATGAGACCATAGTGGACCATTGTAAGAAAAGCCAGGACTATAATGATCAGTATGTGGTTGGTGCTGTAGCCTTAAACTTTTAATATGTTGGCATGTGTTATATATGTTAGCCTTATCCCAATTATATTAATTTTTCAAGTTGTATATTTCCATTGAGTTATGCTTTTATCCCTATCCTCTCTTCACTCTAATCTTTTTAAAGAGTTGTATATACTAGTTATTCGCATTTTCCAAACTCCTATTCACTCATTTTTAAATTATTTTTTATTGTTGACAGTATTATGGATGTCCCCTAATTCCCTCCCATAAAGGGATACCTCAATCTAGTTAGTTGATATATACCATTTTATGCTATATTATACATATCATATTTGTTTTCATATACAATTTTATTATAGTTATTTCTAGGTTAATTGGATAACCTATGGATAATTAATTTTAACAATTTCCTAAGGATGGACAACTTATTTATTTCTTGTTTCTCTCTTATGTAAACAATACTGCAATAAATATCCTCCTTAGGCTAAAACATGTGTTTCTATAGGGTACACACTGATAAGTGTAATTGCTAGGCTATAAGGCATATGAATTTTACATTTTAATAAAAATTCAATATTACCCTCTGAGGAGACATATAAAATTCCATGACAGCATATGATGTAATTTTTATAGCTTGCCCAACACTTAATATTTACATTTAAAAAAATTCTTTGCCAAATGAATGAAATATTATATCTCATTTTTGGTTATTTGAAACATTTTAGATATGAAATATGATGTACAGAGTGTGTACAAAATGAGAAGCACTGCTCACTAATTTATCACACAGTAACAGCTCATATAACTAGCACACAGCCAAAACAGTGTACATTGTCAGCATCTCAGAAGCACCTCTCATGTCACCTACCAAAAACTGCACTCTCTGCAACCCCAGATTGTCTTTGCTTTTCTTAATAGTGTTAAAATGAAGCAAACATCCTGAAGCATTTAGTATAGTTTTGACCATTTTGTAATACTTATGCAAATGTAATAGTTCAGTCTACATTATTCTGCATCTGGTCCCTTACATTCACCATTATGTTTGTGGAATTTATCCATGTTATTGCACATAGCTGTAAAAATAGTTAATTTTTGTTTATTCTATGGCACTGTGCAGGTTATTGAATGTTCTATTGCTATCTATATAAATAACATTTTTGAAAATTTTCCACCTTAATTAGATTCTTCTTCTTAATAGATTAGTCTAATCCATTTTTTAGTCTAATACACGTTTTCTTTGTTTAGTGGTATATATGGACTCATTCCTGCTATCCTATTTTGTGTTTTCTATTCACTGTGATTATATATATATATATATATAATGTATTTACTTTTATTCCCACTTCTCCTTTCTTTGTTCCTTCAAGTTTTTAATCCACTAAAAGTCTCTTTCTTGGCAAAGTTAGGAAATAGTTATTATATTTTTAAAAACGTGTTTACCTGTTTTTTTTTTAATCTTTATTGTTCAAAGTATTATATATATATACTAGAGGCCTGGTGCACAAAAAATCATGTACTCGGGGGTCTCTCAGCCCAGCCTGCATGCTCTCACAATCCGGGACGCCTCGGGTAGGGTCCAGTCCCATCGCAGCATGGCTCCGGTACCTGGAGCCTGCAGGCCCGGGGTAGGGACTAAGATTCCCAGATCCCAGCATGGCTCTGGTTCCCCAGAGCCTGTGGGCGGGGAGGAGGGACCCAGAGACCAGTCATGGCTCCAGTTCCCTGGGCCTGGGGCCCAGAGCTCCCTGTTGACACAGCACCCCAGCCTGGGCTCATAGCTCCCTCCCAAGGGGGCATGCGGGGAAGGGAGCTCTGGGCCATGGCTGGGGTACAGTGAAACTCTGGGTCTCCCATGATGGGGGTGTGGCCGGCCTTCAAACCTGAGGCCCAGAGCTCCCTGTCTCCACCTCGCTGGTCGGGACCCAGGACTGACTCCTGCCATGCCGGCTGGGACCCTAGCCTGGTGTTCAGTCATCTGTCTGGTCGTTTAGGTCAAGATGGCCTCTGGATTTTTATTTATTAGGATATAAAAAGTTTTTATTCGGCATTGACCCCCTTTTTCCCCCCATTGACCCCTTCTAGCCAGCCCCACCCCCGCCCCAGGCCTTTACCACACTATTATCTATGTCCATGGGTTATGCATATATGCATACAAGTTTTTTGGTTGATCTCTTCCCACTCACCCTCACCTTCCCCCTGAAATTCTAAATGTTTGGGGCAGACCTTTACAGACTCCATATTAAAATTAAAGTCTTCAGAATGATCTTCTGATAATTCAAATATGATCATATCTTCACATACATTCACATAACACAAATACACACACATAGACACGCACACATATTCTTCTTCCTGATTAAGATTCTTCAATGACTGTCTTAATCTTTTGGGGCTGCTAGAAAAATGACCACAAACGAGGTGGTTTTAAACAACAAAAGCTTATTTCTCACATTTCTCAGTCCTGGATGCCTGACATCAGGGTGCCAGCATGTTCAGGTTCATAGTAAATGGCCTCTGCCTAGTTACATGTGAACCCCCCCCCCATTTTTTTTTTTACTGTGTCCTCACATTGTGGAAAGAGAGCAAGCTAGCTCCTCAGCCCCTTCTTATAAGGGGCACTAATTCCATTTATGAGGTCTCCACCCTCATGGCCTAATTACTTCCGAAAGGCCCCACCTCTAAATACCATCACATTGGGATTATGATTTCAAGGTATGAATGGAGGGGCGGGGGCAGTATGAACATTCAGTCCCTTGCAATGAATTTCCTTGGCAATTAGGCAAAAAAAAATTAATACATCCAACTAGGTTGTACTTGGGCTGCTTTTTGTCAAGCTTTTAAGCTTAACTGGGCATCACTCTCTCCTTCATCTCGCTGCCCTTAAGCAATACTATATTTTTTTGTGCTAAGTCTCAATGCCTTTCCTCCCTCCATCAGGCTCCTCCACAAAGTGATCTATGAGTATAAAGTATGTTCTCATGTCCTGCTTCCCCTCTACCTCTACCTCCATCCTCTTTCCCCTGCTTAGTTAGCATCAATTCTTACTTCAGAACTCATTGAAAGTATCAGCTCTTCAAGGCTAAGTCCCCTGACATTCCCATCAAACATGAGTCACCCAGTCTTCCTGAAAATGATTACTGTTTTTTTCATGAACATCTTTGCATTCAAAATCCCAGTGCCTTTCCTGGTAATGGAACTTTGAAGAAACTCAATTTGTATCAGGTGAATGAATTTAGATATTTTATTGTTAGTCCTCAGGAGAAACTTAATGGCTCAATTATGGCAGCATTTTATATATCTAGCTTAGAGCTGATGAATCTTGAAGAAAACAAAAAGGACCCAGCTTATTTAAGGTATTCAAAGGTAAGGATCTTGGGTTCTCTTGTCAAAGTCAGTTTATCCTTTTCTTATTCATCTGCAATTTTAATACAGTTATTTATCTAGTTTTCAAGTCTACAGCATTAAATACCAAAAATTCCAGTGGAATAATTTATTATACAGATGGTCACTCTTATAGTACCATGCTTTGGGTCCAGGTAATGCAGAATAAAACAGTTAGGTTACAGGAATGTTTCATATCAAAATATACCAGTATACCAAAATATTCCTGCTGCCTTAGCCCCAAATAATCACATGTTCTTTTGTTAGAGTTGTGCTTTACTTTGCTGAGCTCATCTGCAAACACTAGGAGCAATAAATTCTGTCAGTGGATAATGAAAGTTCAACATTCTCCCAGTCGGAATGAGGAACTGCAAGAGCAATAATTCTTAGCCCTGGTCCCTAGACACTATATCACTAAAAATCACAGGGAAAATGAAAATGATTGATACATGTTTATATTCATGACACACATTCACACTAGCTGGCTAACTAGGCTGCATATTCAATTTGCTTTAAAAACCAACCAACCATTGTGGTTGATCATAAAAGAGCATAAGAGTTTGTAAACCAAAGTACAGAATCATGCATTCAAATAAGATTCAAAGTTATCAAATTGAATAGTCGTCATTTTAGTCATGTTACAGTCTTTAAAAACATGACTATATTGTGTATAGTACACAAATGTACACACAGGAAAGGTTCACTCTTAAAGAAAGGCTTTGGATTCTAGTCAAAGGAGATGAACTAGGTGATCAGATTGGAGAAATGTACTTGGTACAAAAATGATGTGTGCTAATGCTTTCCCACCCTTTATATGGCTTACACTCAAGTAACATTGGAGCTTATGTGCTAGAACTACTAAAATATTAATAAAATCAATAATATTAGAGTGTGTAGCATCTTCATGTGATGATTTTTTTTAAAAAAACATTTTGTTTTTAGCAGATTATTTAACCTCTGGGACCAGAGTTTCTTCCGTTACAAAATCTGCTGTCAAAATGTAGGGTTGTGATAAAGACTGATTGAGATAATATGTGAATGATATTATAAACTATCTAAAGTCCTGACTTAAAAATTACTTTAGTATATATTATACCATGTAAATATATGCTAACTTTTCTCTATTTATAAACTAACACATAATAAATATAATTAGTTACCTTATCCTTGGAGGATGGAGTAGAAAAAGTAAAACCAATAAAATGAGTAGGGATAAGACTCAAAAAGTCAGGAATGGGAAGGATAAAGACACCAGCATTTGTATTTCCATAAGTTTAACTGAAATCTGAAAATATATTAACTTCTTGTAGGTCCTCCGAAGTATAGTATACACATATTCCAGAGTAAACGATCACTTATATTTTAAACAAGACAGCTCTATTGTACATCAATTCAAGTTGAAAATGCAGCTTTGAAGAGGTCGTCTATAGATAACACTGTTCCATTTGAAAAATGCTGTGATTTTGATACAATGAAGCAAAGAAAAAAAAAGAAAGAAAAGAAAAGCATTTTCTGAGGGCGATAAGGTATTTTTCCATTGCTTTGCAACCCAGTAAATTTTAAACAAATAGTCTTGACCTTTACACAATAATGATCAGTCCAAAGTAATTTATATTTCTAGGTCATAGCATATAAAAAGGAGAAACATGATGAGCATTGAGGAACCTTATATTTTAATATTAGCCCCTTTCACAGTTGGTGTTGCTCAGGGCTGAATTCGTATGCTGCCGTGGTTATGGGCAGAGTTGAGCACAAACACAGGAAGAAAAGACAGTTCCCCCCTGAAGTAATTTCATGGACACCAAAATGCCCTCCTGACCCTAAATATGTATTTTACCACATGCAACTCATGCAGTCTTTCATTTAATATAAAAATATCGATGCCTCCTTTTTAAATCACAAAAGTATATTAAAAGATATATGAAACACATAACACTATCTATTGAACAGTACAAGGAAATGACATTTATAATAAATTTTCTAGAATTTCAGAAAGGAAAATGACCTCTCTGAGTTAGAGAAGTCTCAAAAAGCACTAGATACATAATACTGGAGCTGACCCTGCAGTAACTCTAGGGTTAGTAGAGGGAAAGGGGAGGTGTTCATGGGTGTGGAGTAAGGAGTGAGCAGATAAAAGGAACAAATTCATATCAGTAGAGTTGAATGTAACGTTCTTAAATTAGGCCTAAGAATAGTTCGTTTTCAGGATTAAAAACTCATTGCCTGGTTTTAATTTATGTTATTTTTCTTTACCAAAAATTCTTAATCTAGATTTGTTTGAGATACAATAAAATAAGAACTGGGGGAAGATTATGCAATTTATGCCCCCATATCCACCCCCACCCTCCATTCTTTTCTTATCCCACTCTGGTCCCTCTTTCATTCCACAGCCTGAGGGACTTATCTGTCTCTAGGTTTGTATTGCACTTGAGTAAGAACACTGGCTGGCACCTTTGGTTGTATTATGCGACTCTTGCCCGCCTCACTGATCTCATGCTACATCCTGCCCCACTCTATTCCTTGCTCATCATTCTCTAGTCAACATCAACTTTATGCTATGCCTTGAGCACACCAAGCTTGAGGCTGACCCTGGTATAACCCACAAGTTGTTTCATCCACCCATAGACTCTTTCACCTAATTCCCTTGGCTGAATCCTTTTCATCATTCAATTATCATCTCAAATGTCTTCTCTTAAGAATCTAGCCCTCTACCTTTATACAATTTCCTGCATAATACTTATCAATATCTGCTGTTTTTCTTGGACATATATTTTGTTTCATTGTTTATTAAAGGAATGGAACTAGGATTTATCTGTCTCAATCCCCAGCACTTAGAATATTATATTGGGAACACCTATTGCTTGAAAAGCAATTGATTGTTCTACCACCTTTCTCACCAAATTATGTAAAGTTGAACATGTGGAAACTTCTTAAGGACAGCACAATTACCCATGCATATTTTTTTTCTATTTAATTCTTATAAAACTTCACCACAGCCTAGAGCTCTGGTATGTGTGCCTGTGGGTGCATTATGAAATTAAAAAAAACCTAACGTTCTTCAATTAAACTGCTAGTGTACCCATAAGAAATACAGAACCAAGCTGCCCAATGGGTATTCTTCCTTTGTGAAATAGAAATACAGCCTGTGACTTCCACTGAAACTCTAACCATTTTTAAAAGAAACACTTTTATTTTATTTTCAAGAGTTTGTGATTATTATTAATGATTCCAACCTAACAAATTGTTGCAGAGAAATGCAATAGTTTTCTTTTTAGACTATGCATGAGCTGGAAAAAATGTCAATTAAATTGAGATGATGTGAAAGGCAGAAAAAAACAGAACTTAATTTTCATATTATGACTGAATGTTCAAGGAATAAAAAATTTGCAAAGTTCAATCAAGTTATGAGAGGCAGCAAAAACAATGAAATATGATGGTGAGAACACAATAAGGTACCTCTTCAATTTCCTCATTATAATGTCATTTTTACATTAACGCTCTTCTATTGGAAGACTAAAGCTGAATTCAAGTTCAACAGCAATTGCTCATTATGAGAATTTCCCTACAAATCTGCAGTGTTTTATTCAGAGACTAGGGATGAAGGCTGTGGAGTACAAGTTTAGAGTATGATAAATATTCAATATTGATTGGTTGAAAGGTTTGGTCTAAGTAGTAATGGGAAATATTTGCTGATGCACATTTTTGACAATTAATGACACTCACAAATGGGAAACAATTCCTAAACTGCGGTGGATATGATTGTTTTCTGAAACAAATGAACAAGCCTATTTTATACTGAGTGAAACCCCTTGACAACAGCTGGGCGAGTTAATTGAGTCTGGTGGTGGGAATAAGGCAAACATGACAGAGTGGGTAAAACTGGACAATTTCCAACATGCTCATTAATCACGTGACTAATCTGAAAATGAATGCAGCATGCAAATTAAAGGTGAAAGTGACTTCCTGGTTTGGAGAGATACCAGCATGTGAAATTGTGTGGATTCTTAACACTGCATTAGGCAGGGGCCTGAGATGTGTCAATGTCATGCTTTAATTAGAATACAGTGGTAGGTGGAACATGCTTGAGAATTAAACATACATTTCCATAAAATTTAGTCTGGTTAAAATGGAATCCAGTGATGCAGAGAAGCACTTCTGAAATTGTCTTTAATAAGACTATGCAAATATTCGAACTGTTTAAAGAACTAGGGAAGGGTTCTGAGCATATTCCAGCTGCCTAATTTCTCTAAACTCCATCAATAACCAGCTTTATGTTTTCTGACACTTCTCTTTTGCTACTCCATTTATACTGAAAGTGGAAACGTTTTAACTATTTAAGGACATCTGCTTTTTCCCATCCCTGCATAGATTGTGTGAGAATGCATAAGAAAAACTCTGAAATGCAAATTCTGTTTGAACCATTTTGTCTCAAATGACCTATCCATGTAGTCAGTTAGATCCACATTAAAAAATATAGCTGACATTTTCTTGCATTTATTTTCATTCTTTGAAAATAGAAACAATATTACATTATTTAAAACATTGTTAAATATTTTAACCAAAATTTTTACTAGTTACACATGGGGAATTGAAATGTGTTAGACTTTATTTAAAATATATTTTTATTGATTTCAGAGAGGAAGGGAGAGGAAGAGAGAGATAAATATCAATGATGAGCGATAATCATTGATCAGCGGCCTCCTAACACCACCTCAAACCCAGTATTGCCTTGTCCTTCCCTGTGTAAATCACCGCCTATCAATATATCACCCAGAGTGGTATCTCACTACAATAAATGAAATATTTCACTTTCAGCCTGATTAGTAGAGACTCTGAGGGTTTCTTAACTCCTGCTTCTAAGTAAATGCAGCTATCCCATCTTCCTGCTATAGCCAAAAGGGTTTGAACAGTTTTTGTGAATACCTTACTTTGTTGACTCATATTGGGATCCTTATTTTTTTAAAATTTATTGATTGATTTTAAAGAGAGAAGAAGAGAGAGAGAGGGAGAAACATCAATTTGTTGTTCTACTTATTTATACATGCATTGGTTAATTCTTGTATTTGCCCTGACTGGGGATCAAACCCACAACCTGGAGTATTTGGCTTAACCAACCGAGCTACCTGACCAGGGCTGGGATCCTAATTAATAGAAATATGTTCAGATATTTTATAATAACCAATAGTTTGAATTTAATGTTCTCATAGTGTCCACAGGCATTAAAGAGGGGAGAAAAATAGCATCTTCAGAAAATTACATCAATCTCTAGGGAGCGTTGTCCCGTCATAAACAGTCCATTGTACAACCCTGTCAAAGACCTTTTGCATACCAATGTCTTTTAATCTATTCACTATCATTCTCTATTTTTAATAATCTTCCTACATAAATATGTATCATTCCATGCCTTCATTAAAACCATTAATAAGAATGGAAAACACATTGTGAGAAATGACAGGGTCTATAGTAAACTATTAGAAAACTTCCTACGTACTGAAACAATTTACTGTTTACCATTCTGGATGGAGTATTTCAAACACTTACTAATTCCTCTGACAATATTTGATTCCACCTTATGCTTCTCCATTTTGTTAACTGAGATTGCAATTCAAACACCTATCAAACCCCATTTGCTTGCATAGTGATAGTTCAAAATGCCATTCATATGTTTTCTGGAAGGACATCATTAATCAGATTTGCACTCCATTGGAGTAACTACATATTCTTTTCAAATCTAATTATATATTTTATGATTTTATTTTTTCTTTACAAATGATAGTTTTATCTTTTGATTCTCAATACAATTATCATCCTAAAAAAGAAGTAAGAAGTGAAGGAATTTTGATGTTTTTCCCATTTATCAGCATTACACACTCCTTTTGTCACCTTCTTTTGCCAATCTTAACAACTCTAAAGATTGAGAGAAATGAAATTAAAGCCTAAGTCTCTTGATAAAAAAAAATCCCCAAGGTCCCCATGGGCTAAGTACCGTGCCATATCCAATTTTACTCCTAAATAACTATATAATTATCTGAGCCATCTCTGTTTTTGGAACTCCTTCTTAATTTTCCAAGTTGAACTGTTTGACTCCATTTCTTCAATGGAAACAGCCTCTCCTGCCTCATGGATGTCTCAATACTTCCCTAGCTGCAAGTATATGGGATATGCACACTTGTATATAAATACATTACTTGCACTCTCTCTTGTCTCACAACCAGGAGCTATGATTTTTACAACTCCATGCAGTTTCTTTAACATTAGAGTTTAAAGAAACGGGATCCTCTGGTGTTGTACATTATATAAAATATGCTTATTAGTGTTGGATTTTTTTAAGTCCTCACCTGAGGATATGTTTTCACTGATTTTAAAGAGAGAGGAAGACAGAGAGAGAGAAAGATTGATGTGAGAGAGAAACATTGATTGGTTACCTCCCATATGGGCACAACAGGGGATCAAACCCACAATCCTTTGGTGTATGGGATGATGCTTCAAACAACTGAGATACCCAACCAAGGCCAAAATATTTTTTGAACGAGTAACTGGGATACAAGATTGACATCACCAACTGTTTCTCTCTGGCATAAAAGTGTGGAACAAAGTGATTGCTCAGACGGGTAATAACTTTAGTTTTGTTTGTTTTGTGTGGTTCTTTTTTTTTTTGGCTTTTCAAACATTCACTTTTTTCCAAAATTCAATCATAACATTGAATATAAGAGGAAAGGGATGAGAAGAGACAGGAAAAAGAGACACACATCTGGAAGTACCTGCTGATAGCACCTAACCAGTTAGGGGGAGACAGGTGCCAGTCACACAGCCTCCAGATGTGGCAGATATCTTCTGCATTTCATGCCTGAGAAGGGAGAGAAAAACTGAAGCATAAACTATGCACCCTAAAATCAATTGGCAGCTGTGTGCCCTTGTCTTCTGCTCCACTGAGTTGCTCTGAAACACCAGGCTGTTCCCAGTGAGTGGTGGAAAGGTAAATGGGGACCAGGTGTTTGAAGGTGGCACATAGACTATAAATGAGAACTGCTGCTGTGGACAAGAAAGGAAAAAACTAAGGAGAATCATGGTGTAAAAGCCGGTAAGAAGGAGGAGGGATCAGTGCTAGCTAGATTTGGGGAAATTCTTCTCATTAAAAGAGCCAGGCTGGTAGGTGGCCAAGTTCAAGTTCTCTTTAAAATGATGTGGCAATCACTTCTCCAGGAAGATTTGAAGGTGCCCCAAAATAGAAAGAATTTGGGCATCCATCATTCACATAACCTCCAGTGGATAGAGAGAAGTGAATTCTGAGGATACCACTCTGAACCAGGTCAAAATTAAACAAGTTGCACTGATCAAGCAATTGCTGTCATTACTGCCACTGGGAATGATGTTTGCCACGCTTTACTATCCTCCCATACATTCCAGTTCCATGACACTGGGATCCGCATTTTGAATCAAGGATTTCATTGAATATATCTGCTAGGCAAGTCTTAGGTCAAAGGCCTGTAACCGCTCTAACTGGTTTGGCTCCGTGGATAGAGCATCGGCCTGTGAACTGAAAGGTCCCAGGTTCGATTCCAGTCAAGGGCATGTACCTTGGTTGTGGGCACATCCCCAGTAGGGGGTATGCAGGAGGCAGCTCATCGATGTTTCTCTCTCATTGATGTTTCTAACTCTCTATCCTTCTCCCTTCCTCTCTGTAAAAAATCAATAAAAAATATATATATTTTTAAAAAGGCCTGTAACCTTGTAGCAAAGAAGGCTAGAAAAGGGACTGGCTGCTTCTATGTCAATCATAGGAATGTAGGGCTTAAAAGATACTGGCTGTCCACTAACTGCTTTTCCTCTCATACTAAATGTGGTTTCATGAAAGATTCTGCTCTGTATTATTTATATCTAAGCATTAATATAAGTGTGGCCCAGATTTTGGAGTTATGTATTCATTCAGTTCAATTAAAAAACAGCATCTAAACTTCAAAGTAATCCTCTTTACTCATGTGATTATTAGTCTTTGAAAAATAACCAGCATAGCAAAAAAAAAAAGAACAGCTTTTGGTCTAACAGACCTAGTGTAGTCTTCCAACCACCTCTTACTCTTATTAAATTCATATTTAAATTGGGCATAATAAAAGCACAATATGCTAATTAGACTGGACATCCTTCCAGACATCCTTCCGGATGACCTTCTGGACAAAGCCAGAGCTGCGAGGGAAGCCCAGGTCCTGGGTGCCAGAGGGAAGCCGGTGCTGGCAGCCGAGAGAAGGAAGGCCTACCCTTGCACGGGTTTTGTGCATTGGGCCTCTAGTTGAAATATATGTAATGTCTTGTGTGACAAATAAGCTGAAAGAATTGAGCAGAGTACCAGACAGTCAGAGAAGGTAAACTGAATTTATTGACCACCTATTATATGCCTGTCAGAATGCTAGACAATGCACACACAATGAATAAGGCTCCGTGCTTTCAAATAGCTGAGACCAAATAATAATAATAATTATTATAATTAGAAGAAGAAGAAGAAGAAGAAGAAGAAGAAGAAGAAGAAGGAGGAGGAGAGGAGGAGGAGGAGGAGGAGGAGGAGGAGGAGGAGGAGGAGGAGGAGGAGGAGGAGGAGGAAATGGTTAAAATGCTTTAATAGAGCTCTGTGCAGAAGTACAGGAAGGGGATAAAGTTTCTCTCTGGACTAGTAGAGGAAGACTCCATAGGGAAGTGTGATGGTTAATTTCATGTGTCAACTTGATTGGGCCATGGGAAGCCCAGGCATTTGGTCAAACATTATTCTGGGTATGTCTGTGAGGGTGTTTCTGGATGAGATTAACATTTGATAGTAGACCGAGTGAAGCAGATTGCCCGTCCTAATGTGGGTAGTCCTCATTCAATGGCTTTAGAACCTGAGTAGAATAAAAAGTCTGAGCGAGAGGGAACTTTGCCTGCCTGATTGATTAGGCTGGTACAAGGGTCCTCTTCTGCACTTGGACTGTAAATTATACCATCAGCTACCCTGGGTCTCCAGTGTCCATAGTTATGTAAGCCAATTTCTTACGCTCAATCAATCAGTCAATCAATCTTACATATCAAGATGCAATTTAAATGCATAATTAATATTTTATGAAATACTGGTTCTGTTTCCCTTGTAAATTATAATTTACAATATAATTAGGTATGTCATTCATTTGTATTTTTAATTCATTTCCGGTCTTCTCCAATCCAGGATTGCCCTAGCTAGTCTGGTTTAGTGGATAGAGCATTGGCCTGCAGACGAAGGGTCCTGGATTCAATTTCGGCCAAGGGCACATAGCTCAGTTGTAGGCTTGATCCCTACCCCTGGTCAGGGCTCATGTGGGAGGCAACCAACTGATGTGTCTCATTGATGTTTCTCTCTCTCTGTCTCTCCCCGTTGTTCCACTCTCTCTAAAAATCAGTGTAAAAATATCCTTGGGTGAGGATTAAAAAAAAGAAGGCTGTGGATGGCTGTGAAAAAAATATATTCCTTTTGTATTTTGAGGCTATGGACTCAATGATTGCAATAATCAATCCTCTGTCTAGCTCTGTCTTGGCCAGTACAGTAACCCTGGACCACATGAGGCTGTGGTGCACTTGCCATGTGACTTGCCCAAATTAAGATGTATCGTAAGCACAAAAAGCACAGAGGCTTTCACAACTTCATATAAGAAAAAGAATGTAAGATATTACATTAATATTTTTGTATGCTGCTCACACATTCAAATGTTATTTTAGAAAAATTTAGTTAAATAACATGTTAAAATTATTTTTTTCCATTTTGTTTACTGCTTTAATGTGGCTATCAGAACGTGTAAATTGCATATGTGGCCTCTATCACATGACCATTACACAGTACTGCTACTACAGGGAGCATGGTAGGACCTGGTAACTTCTTTGAAATACAGAATCCCAGCCCCAGACATACTGAAACAGTGCCCTTTAACAAGATCCCCAGGAGATTTGTATGTGCAGGAAAAATTGTGAAGCACTTACTCTAGCCCATCACCCTAAGCATACACCCCTTTTTTTCTTCATCCATAGAGGAAATTTCATTTCTGCAACCTGATTTCTAGAGAGACTGACAAAGTGAGGATTATCCGTCTTCAAAAAAAGGCAAGCCTAGAATTCTAGATATCATTATTCTCTGTGTCCAATTTATCTTTAGTATATACATAGGGTTCAGTTGTTAAAATGCCATGCTCAGCAAGCCTGGGACACACAACTTCATTTTATCAGGTTTGAGAAGGAAGCAGCACGAAGCATTTGCTCCTGTGCATACATTGCTCTTCAGCAGGCTGCTGCCAAAATTCACGGTCCATTCTGGCCCCCAGGTGCCCTCCTGCCTCCTGCAGCTCCTCTGTTCACCTGGTCCTCCCCATCTCTGGGCCTATAGCAGTTCGCAGTGTTTTCCCTTTCCCTTCAGTTCTGCTTTTATCTTCTCTGCTGATCATCCCCTCGGGCTCTGCTTCCTGTTTCTCTCATGACAGCTAATTTTGTGCAAAAGTAATCTGAGAGTAAGGTGTTTGTGCTTGATAATAGCTTAATATTTTACCCCTCCTGTAGTTTTATTGCATTTTAATAGGGAGTGCCTGGAAATAAAATGGCTTATCGTAACTAGAGAGAATAAAACAGAAGGGGTGGAATTTGGGGCACCCAGCCAGACCAAGGTATTTTGGACAAGAGGGTCCTGTGGTATCATTCTGTTTTCCATTCCTATAAACCATATTCTCAACACTGTCGGAAATCACTCAATATGAACTAAATATCTAGAAGTTGTCATGATGTGAGATAATTGATACAGGCTAGAAGACAAAATGGAAATCATTGAAAACATAGTTACATTATGGGTTAATTTCATGCAAATATTGTGTCACCATAAAATATGAACAATTAGAGAACTGGAACTGGGTAGTTCCCCCCCCCCTTTTTTATAATTGAGTAACTGAGAAAATCCCAATTTTAAAATGTTTTTAAGTAGGAAAAGTCTATTACATATATAGAAAAGTATACCAAATAATGATTTATCACAAGGAAATATCTAAGTAATCTCTGTCCTGGTTAAGAAAGTATTTTCCAATAAATATTGCTTAGTCTGGATATTTATCTTTTAATTCTATATGAATGGAAACCTACAATGTATATTATTTTAGGTCTAGCTTCTTTCACGCAACATTATATTTCTAAGTTTCATCCATTTGTAGTGTGCTGTAGTTATCTAAATTTCATAGCAGAAACTATCCACTGCATGAATAATACGCTAGGTTTTTTGCAAGACTTCTATGAAATCTTTATCTATTCACCAGCCTCCAACTCCAAGTGCACTTTGTTATGCCTCCTTTGTGGCCTCATTCATGGAAAAGGGCCACATCTTATTGAATTTTATATCACTAGTACTTAATGTTATTTTTTTAGAAACATATTAGAAACCAAATAAAGATTTTATAAATATCAAAGAGTAAGTGAAAATAGCATGCTTTTTTACAAGTTGTGTGAAATTGAGCAAATTATATAACCTCTCCAAGCTTCAATTCCTCCTCTGTAAATGAAGGTGGGGATAGTTCCTTCATAGGGTTATTATGAGAATTACTAGTAAATGATGTAATGGAATGTTAAAAAAAAACACATATATTTTTACCATGCCAGTACAGTGTCAGTGCTCAGTAAATGATAGTAATAAAGTTATAACTTAAAAAAGAACACACCAATCTCTTGCTCACTTTTCATTGGAAATGGCCTCCTCCCCTGCTCCACCATCCTGCCTGAGGGGCTATCGATTGGGGCCGTGCTTCCTCCCGGCTCCCTTAGTGTCTGGGAGCCAGGGGGCAGCTCGGCCGCCACTGCTGGTCGCCATCTGCGGGGGTGTTTGGCGGGGTGATCAAGCCCCCACTCACACCTGCCTTGGCCTGGCACCGCCCGCTCACCTGCTCCACCATCCCCCACAGTTCTGCTCTAGTTGGGGCCCATCAGGGCGGCAGGCCTCCACTGCTGCCCACTGCCAGCGCCCTGTTGCTGATGCCTGCCATGTTCCTTGATGCCCCCTGGTGGTCAGCGCTCATCATGGCGAGTGGTTGAACTCCTGGTCAAAGGACCACCCAAAGGGACAATTTGCATATTAGGATTTTATTATACAGGATCAGTATTTAAGAAGTCTTACCACTCCAGACAATGAAGGTATTTTCCTACAGTATCTTCTAGAAGCATTATTGTTTTACTTTGCATGTTTATATTTATAACCTGGCTAGCATTTATTTTACTATATCCTGTGAGGTAGTAGTCAAGTTCCATTATTTTTAATGTTTATATCTGATTGACAGCCCTCTTTCTTGAAAATACTTTGTTTTTCCTACTGCCCTGAATGCCAATTCTGCCATCTAAAAAAGGGTTCTTTAATGTATGGGTTCCCTGTTCTGTCAACTTATTTTTCTATCCTTGTGCCAATATCACATTGTCTTAATTGCTGCAAATTAAGAGTAAGCCTTGATACATAGAAGAGCTTATTGTTCTATTTTGAGATTGTCTCAACTATTTTGGACTCTTCTCATTTCCATATTAATTTAGAATTAGTTGGTGGATCTCCACTGTTCCCCCAAATCTGTTTGGAATATATTTATTGTCAATTAGGGGAAATTAAAATCATTAAAATATTGAATCTTCTAATCCATAATCATGGCAAACACTTCCACTTATTTATATCATTTTTAATGTTTCTCATAAAGTCTTACAGCTTCTTAAGTAGAAGTCTTGCAAACTTTTTAAAAGATTCATTCTTTGAAATTTGATTTTGTTATGATAATGAATACCATTAAATATCTTCATTTCTTATCTTTTTTGTTGCTCATATATAGAAAAATTGTTTTTGCTCTGTTGATTTTGTTCCCAGAAAACTTAATATATTCATTTATTCAATTTGCTAATTTATGTCTGGAATCTTTGACATTTTATACATACCCAAAAGATATTTTCTATGAATAACATTTTCTCTTTATCAAGTTTATTCACATCAGGCATATTCTTGCCTAACTGAACAGGTTAGAACCACCAGTATAATGTGAATGAAAGTATTTATAATGAGTATTTATTATTATCTTGTATCTAACCTCAGAGGAAGTGATTTTAGTATTTAATGTTCATTTTAGGTTTTGTTTAAGTAACCAGTGTTAGATTCTGTGCCTATCAGAGTGTGAAGCATAGATTACACACTCAAATACCTATTGACATCATTATTGATAAATATACTGATATATTAGATTTGTATCAGTGCTGATTCAGCCATGATTTAACTTTTTGTTCCAGTGAAAGTGTCCAGTACAGTATGTTCCAAAATGCTTACACACACACACACACACACACACACACACAATTAAGATAATTCATTTAAGTAATTCTTTTACAATGTTCTTATATATTATTCAAGCCTTTATATTTTATTGTCCTTTATAAAATAAATGACTAATATCTTAGAGATATATACTAGCTTCACTGTATATACTGTATACAGTGTATATACTGTATACAGTATATACAGTGAGCTAGGCATGTGTCTTCACTGTAATACTAATTATCACACATTTTAGATATTCTGGTAAGGCATATAAGAAGTATTAAATTATCTTTATGATTTTTAAAACATCATCTAGTGAAAGTTCAATGACCATCTAATATTTTCTCTCAGATACATATTGTGGTTTTAAGTTATCCTAATTTCATATTTACAACTAAATTATTTTAAAGTTATTTAAATACATATGCTTGTTCTACAATGGAGTTAAATAAATTATTTTAAGTAAATTTTCCAGAACACCTTAAGTTTTTTTTAATTAAATTAAAATTCCATATTTTTGATAATTATTGAAAACATCCTGCCAAATCCTCTATGATTTACTTGGGAAGAAAGCATTCCCACATGGGTAAATATAAATAGCAGAAGTAATTTAGATTCAATATAATTTCATGGTTAATTTGAAGCAATATACATTTTTTAAATTACAACATAACATGCTTAGAGTTTGAATTGTGTGGGTTTTTTTTATTTTATTTTAAGCACCATGATATTTGCAACTTTTGTTGATCTTCTAAAGCTCCTATGCATTGACTAGCATGTACTCTTATCTCCATCTTGCAAAAAAGATCAAGTGTCTGGCCAATCATAATTTCAATATTTAGAGATGATTTTGAGGCTTGAATACAAGTCTTTGATTATTACTTCTGGTAAAATACTGCTGGAGAGGGAGAGTGAAGACACATGCCAAGCGAAGGAATAGTCTCAAATCAAACATTTTTGTAAAAATGAATTTTACAGTGCTAGATGCCTCCAAGAAAGTGGCCCCATTGGGCTTTTCTGTGCAAACAATATAGTAGGCAGTTGCTGCCATTTCTGCCTGATAAAGCTTTGTGTACAGTTGGCCTCTTGCTTGGGAAGATAAATGAGCTCACTTCAGGGTTGGGTCTATAAGCAGATGATTGAATTTCAGGGAGGTGTTTATATGCATTCAAGAGGAGTATTTCTGTCACTGCATTTCTGCATGGGAGGTCACAAAGGGAGTGGATGGATGGAAACAGAAAGGAAGATTGTTTATTGGGAGGAAATGAAAGGGATTAGTTTCTGTGGAGGCCAGGCAGGTGACCTAGATTCACAACACCAGGATGTGTACTCTGATGGATACTTTTTAAAAGAGAGAAAGAAATCTTGGATATAGGGCCTGGCTTAATTTCTAGCCAATTCACATCGAGTCTTTTTGAAGGGTTTTTCTAATCCCAGGAGAAGCTTTTATTTGACATATTTTCATGTGCTGGGTTTATCTAGGTCTCAGATAATCACACAGTGAAGTTCTCATATGGATTACTCAGCATGATCCTGGCCTCAGCAGGCTCTTTTTGGGGGCCTTTGAGTTGAAATGAGCAAAAATGAAATCTGAAAGACTTACATGTGATCCTCAGGTCACAGAGCCCTTTCCAAAGTAACTATTCATATTTCCCTATGAAATTGAAAAACAACCCTATGCATCTCCAAAAAATATTGCAAGTAATTCCACAAGATTTCTCTTTTGTAAGAGGAAGATCAGTGAGAATATACAGGGCAGTGTAATAAAAAATAGAGAGACTGTGTGGTTGCCTGTACACTGAATGGTTTTAGGATGGCTGAGAGTTGCTAAAAACACACTAGATTTACCTCCTTGCAAGTTGTATTTCCCACAATTTCAGCTTCTTAGAGCACAATTATAAGGAATAAATTTCCTTGAAGGTAAGCTATATGTCCTGCACATTTTTAGATCTTCACATTCCACTGCATATATGTGTATCTTCCATTATGATTCTACTAGAGGCCTGGTGCACAAAATTCATGCATTGGGGCGTGGGGTGTCCCTCAGCCCAGCCTGCACCCTCTCCAATCTGGGAACCCTCAGGGGATGTCCGACTGCTGGTTTAGGCTCGATCCCAGGGATCAGAACTAAACCGGCAGTTGGACATCCCTCTCACAATCCAGGACTGCTGGCTCCCAACCGCTTGCCTGCCTGCCTGCCTGATTGCCCCTAACCGCTTCTGCCTGCCAGCCAGATCACCCCCTAATCACTCCCCTGCCAGCCTGATCGACCCCTAACTGCTCTCCTGCTAGCCCAATCACCCCCAACTGTCCTCCCCTGTTGGCCCAGTCACCCCTAACTATCCTCCCCTTCTGGACCGGTCACCCCTTACTGCCCTTCCCTGCAGGCCTGGTCCCCCCCAACTGCCCTCCCTTGTAGGCCTGTTTGCCCCCAACTGCCCTCCCCTGCTGGCCTGATTGGCCACAACTGCCCTCCCTTGCCAGCCATCTTGTGGCTGTGGGCACTTCCATCTTTGAAAGTGAGGCAGTTAATTAGCTTGCCAGCCATCTTGTGGCTGTGGGCACTTCCATCTTTGAAAGTGAGGCAGTTAATTAGAATATTCCCTCCTTATTGGCTGTGGGCACTGCCATCTTTGAGGGAAGGCAGTCAATTAGCATATTCCCTCCTTATTGGCTGTGGGCGCCACCATCTTTGTGACAGTGTGAGGGTCAATTAGCATATCCCCCCTTTTATTAGATAGGATAAGTTTCTTGAGAGTGGAGACCATGATACTGTGTGTGTGTGTGTGTGTGTGTGTGTATTTATTTGTGTCTGTATGTGTTCTTACCTTCAGCAGCTAGCAGAAATCTAATTCTGGGGGGAGAAGTTCAGTTTCATGCATTGAAAAAGTGCCTCCTGTGGTTGACCATCACTACTTTCTAAATCAAAAGGTTGTGAAAATAATAATTTATGTATTTGCATTTCAAAATCAATAGTATAAATAATTACTGAATTGTGTCAAAATTCAATGCTGTTCTAAATATTTTTGTGGTGATTCAGTTTGCTATTTACTTATACTATAATTGGTGAATAAAATAATACAGAAATTGTAGGCTGACTCTATGAGTTTGTGAGTTCAAGACTGAGAAGTTTCAACCATGTTTCACAAATGATGATATACTCACTGTAGGTATTTGAACAGGCTGAAATATATAGGATGGGATTGGCATGAATGAGGAAATAAATGGATTAATAAAGTAAGATTCTCAGCTCTCACTCCAGAGCTTCAGACCCAGATATTCACTGTTTTCACTGAAATGATACACAGATATGGCAAAGTACAGAAGCAAATACATTGATTTTTTGTAGTTTTCATGTACAAGTCTTCACCTCAGTCATTGTAAATGGAATCATTTTCTTAATTTTATTTTATGTTCATTCCTAATGTTTAGATATACAACTGATTTTTGTGTGTTGACTTTGTAGCCTGAAACTTTGCTAAATTTTTTTAGAAGTTCTATTGTGTGTGTGTGTGTGTGTGTGTGTGTGTGTGTTGAGAGAGAGAGAGAGAGAGAGAGAGAGAGAGAGAGAGAGAGAAATCTTATAATTTTAAAAATTGGGGCATTAAGCACATTCACAATACTCTGCAATCATCACCATTATCTATTTCCAGAACTTTTTCATCTTCCCAAACAGAAATCTTGTACTCCTTAAACAATAACTTCCCATTCACCCCTATTATCAGCCCCTGAATTCTTTAGAAACCATGAGATTTCTACATGTAAGATCATGTTATCTGCTAACAGAAAATGGATGCATTTTATTTACTTTTCTTGCCATATTGGTCTAGCTAAAACTTCTAGTACTATGTTAAATAACAATGGTTAAAGCAGTTTTGTTCCTGATCTTTGGGAAAAGCTTTTAGACTTTCACACTGAGTTTAATGTCAGCATACAAACTTGTGGTGCATGCATTTATTCCATTAACTGGTTCTCTAGGGAACATCACCAGGATACCTCAGATCATGAGATTTTCCTGACAAAGGAGAAATATACTTTATTTTACTTTAAGCAGAAAGTCCCTTTCTTATATTTTATGGGTTGTATCCTTCTCACTCTATGTACTCTACTTGACTGGAGTATCTGAATCTTTTACTTAGTAACCCATTTTTTTCTTTTAAAATTGAATTTATTGGAGTGACATTGGTTAAAAAATTATAAAGGTTTCAGGTGCACAATTTTACAACAAATCATCTGTACACTGCATTGTATGTTCACCATCCCAAGTCAACCACCATTTATCCCCCTTATACTCTCCTCCACCTGCCTCCACTCCCTCCTCCTCAGCAATCACCACACTGTTGTTCATGTCCATGAATTTTTTATCTTTTTTTCCTTTTTGGCTCAATCCTTGCACCACCCCTCCCAACTATCCTCTACAGCCGTCAGCCTGCTCACTATTTATAAATCTGTCTTTATTTTGCTTGTTAGTTCATTTTGTTCATTAAATTCCACATATGAGTGAAATGTATGATACTTGTCTTTCTCTGACTGGTTTATTTCACTTAGCATAATGCTCTCCAGGTACATGCATGTTGTCACAAAGGGTAAGATTTCCTTTTTTATGGCTGAGTAGTATTCCATTCTGTAAATCACAGCTTTTATCACAGCTTTTAAAGCAGTATGGAGTTTCCTCAAAAAATTAAAAATGGAACTGTCTTATGACCCACAATTCCACTTATGGTAATTTATCTGAAGAAACCTGAAGCATTAATTCAAAAGAATATACACACCCCTATGTTCATTCCTGCATTATTTACAATAGCCAAGATTTGGAACCAGCTCAAGTGTTCATCAGGAGATTAGTAACCTATTTAGAAAGTTTTTTTTCTTCTTAAGTCTAAAAACTAAATATGTCTTTTCTGTTAATTTCAATACAAACTTTGTCTTGTGTTTTGTTTTGTTTTCAGAAGATGCTTATAAGACCCAGGTTAGGATTGACAATGAGCCAGCTTATTTGGACATCTTGGACACTGCTGGTCAGGTAGGTAATCTTCTTAGATCTCTCCAATCTCTGAGGCCCATTTAAGCTTTAAGCTCAAATGCATTTACTACAAAGAAGATGAGCTTAATTATTTAAACAGATAAGAACAAATGTTCAACAGCAATGAATTAAATAAGAAAAAAATATTACAGGAAAATGTGACTCATTGGCCACCAGAATATTTCAAGATTCCCTTAATTTTCTCAATATAAGAATATAAGAGTAGATGTGATATTGCTAGTGAGATTATAAAGTAGTTTATTATTCTTCCTCAGATGTGCTCAGAACTATGTCTGAGGCCCTAATCTTATGATGGCTTTTATTAGAGAATTTTAATTGAATATAAAGAAGGATGGTCTGGCAAATATACTCATGCAACCAAGGCTAGGCAGACAGTTCAATGGAATAAGTAACATAACCAAGATTTAGCATAATCTGACACATTATTTTAAAAATCTATAGATAGGAACAAGGAGAAAGAGAACTATGAGGAAGAGGAAGAGACAATAATTGGTATGATATAAAAATAAAGATAGAACTAAAATACTACACAGCAGTTATAAATGAAATTTGAGAAAGGAATCAGAATTAAAGTATTTCAAAGCCTTGCAGTATTTTGGAGGAGAATAGACATTTTTTTAACTTCATAATTTTAAAATAATTAATACTATTAAATGACAGACAGAAAAAGTAGCTTTCTACTTTGTTGTAAACCTAAAACTACTCCAAAAATGAAGTATGAAAAATATAACCTAAAAACTAGCAGATAGAAAGGGGAAGAATAAATTCTAAAGTTATGCATATAATATAAGGTTGAAAAGAAATCAAAAAGCATAGTACAATAAATAAATATAAATATATCAGGAACCAAAATAAATGGAAATGTATATACCTTTAGACAAGTAAATTGGTAGCATCATTTTGAATAAAATAACAAAACTAACCTCTTGTACTTGTTTGGTTTATAAGAGACATAAGGGCACAGAAAAGTGGCAAATTAAAAAAAGATTATTTTTAAAAGTAGGCAAAAATAACCAAACCTAAAGCAGATATACCTCTATTAATATCAGACAAAATAAATTTTATTGAAAAAAGCATTATTAAGATGTAAAAGTGCTGATTTGTAATAAAAATCATCACACTATTTAAAAACATCTAGTCTGTAATATAAGACAAATGGAGTGAGCTATATAGAATAATATATAAAACCAAAGTCACGTATAGTGGGAAATTTTAAGCTCCTCTTTCAGTAATGCTAGATACAAAAATAATATAGTTGTAGAAGATTTGAAAACCCATTTAATTTATACAGAATTCTGCAATCAATATGAGGGTAGGCATTATTTTCACACACATATGTGGTTTTACTTTTTTACTTATTTCTAATCTAAGCAAAGAATATGGTCTGTAGAAGACTGATTATATGATATATGTAGAATTTTACTTTGACTTAGAGTGTGAAAAATTTTTGTAATATGTTTAAGCTAGTGGTTACCTCTTGAGGAGAAAGGGAAGAATCAGGAAAGGGAAGAGGTAGAAAGTAGACTTCCACTATACATGTAATGATTTATGTTTTCCCAAGTTCTGATTAAACAAAACCTAGGTCATGGGTACAGAGATCTTCACTGTAATATTTTCCTTTGTACTTAACTTATATTTAAAAAATATGTTATTAGTTTATCTGTTTGATGTAACTATCTAAAAAATAACTGCATTAATTGGAATACTGATGCTGTGTAAGTCACTGGAAATAGGTGGTCTCTTTCTATATTTATGAAATATATCCAGACTATTTGAAACACATATATAAAAAAACACATTTGGATAATGGACTAATGGGGGATGTAATCTCTTGAAGCCTTAGAGAGATTTAGGATAGGAACATTTCTATTGGTTCATGGAAAAATTAACTAGACTATCAATTGCATAAAAATCTAAAGAGATACAAAGGACCATCACAATGTCCTTACTAATTCAATGCATGTGAAATGCAACTATGTGAGATTAAATGTCTACATATCAGTGTGTATGTATGTATCTCACATTTTCAATATAATTAATTGGTCATCCATAGGGTTACAACACTGGATGAACTGCTCAATAGTGATACAAAAAATTAAATCACTATAGTCCCTGGCCTTGAAGAGTTACACTTTTCTTTTTTCACATGTTTAAGAAAGAATCAACTCAAAACTGAAGAAAGAGACATCAAATTTTTATGCTGTGCCTTTAATCATATCACCTCTAACTTTCTCTTATAAACAGTGAGTGTTCCTTATCCAACAATGTTTGAAGCATCTAATTACTCACCAGTGTGATATGTAAAACATTAGGATTTATATTTATCATTTATATTTTTAACTGAAACTTGGCAATTTCAAAACTAAACCTGCCAAATTTAAAAAGTATATAAATTTGATGTACTCATTGCATAAATATACTAAGTAAAATGACTACCAAGACTCTCTAAAGCATACTTTTATACAAAGATATGAAAAACAGAATGTCATTCAATGACCTCATCATTTGAAGCATTTTCCTCAATGTTACATTTTTGTGGTGGACAATGCAGAGCTTTTCATCCTATAATTACTACTGGGCCACTGTGCAAACAGGACTTTTATGAAGAATGGTCCTTAGTAGAAACTCTGAAGTCAGTTCATAATTGTTTCTACTTAATATCCATGTAAATGACTATCATTGTGAATATTTAATATAGATGGGGCTTAGAGATGAAATATTTTAGTTCCTTTGTTTACAAATAAAGATACTGGAGCTCAGAAGAGGCAAGTGGCTTACCCAAGATCACATGGCTTCTAAATGCTAACCCTGGAGGGATTCAGGTGCTTTCTATGCTCATGGGTCATTCCTGAAAGCCTACAGTGATGTGGCTCCATTACCACTCAAAGCCATCTCTGTAAATAGTACTGGACTATTCATGACTAGTAATGCTTGCTACTAGTGTATTACTTTTTTGAAAATGTCAATGATATTTTTATTAAAAGTGTCTTAGTTGAGAACCACCAGTACAGAAAACTGGCAAGAACAATGGCTCAAAAACTCAAGATGGTAAAATCAAGGAAGAATCTGAAGGGAAAAAAAAATGCCATCAGTACCAGACTTTATTTATAAGCATCGTTTTCATTCTTTACATATTTTACAATGTTTTACACAAAATATTTATCTTCCCTAATTCTAAATGTAAAGAGTATTTCTTTGCAGATTTTCCTTGAGTTACACCATCAGAATATTGGTCCATTAGGAAAAGATTTAGATGGTATAAGTATATAGCAATATTGCGTCTGTTTGGCATCTATGTGAATGATAAAATTATTAAGAACAATAGGGACAATACATACCACTTTCTATAACTCTTATACAGCTATATCATGAAGAAGAGGCCCAGTTAAGAATACGTACTCAATAAATATGAATGAAACATTTGGGCATATGACCTGTATTTTTCCTATATCTGACATAAATGGGATGTTTAGAATTAAAATACTTATTGTCTCTGTGATTCAATTTCTTTCCATTTTTAAAAAATAAAGAGTTTAGATTAAATGTTATTTAAAACATTTTGTGCTCTATCTTTCTATCATTCTCAAAACTATTTCATTGATTCAACAGGAACTATTATGTTTGGACAGTCTTTATGCTCTCTCAACAATGCTAGTCACTATGATAGATTCAAACAAATCTGAAAAATGTTCCCTGCCTTTAAGAAATTTGCACTTTAGCAGTGGAGGCAAGGTTTACCTAGTTTGTTAAGAGAAAATGTCACTTCTGTATAAAGGCAGCTTTCAATTAAGTTAAAGAAAAACCAACTGTTTTTGCTCTGGCAAATGCTAACCAGAAAAGAATAATGCAGGATGGCTTCTTCCAACAGAGCATTAATTTCACTGAGAAGATGAATGTATACACATCACTTCAAATTATGAGTCCATTAAAAGAAAAACAAATGGGTAAAATGCCTATCATCTTACATTATAGGAATAGGACATTTTGATGATATAACCAAAAGCATTACAAACATTTTTTATTTCTCTTTTTCGTTCCTTTTGGAATATAGTAATATTATGATGTTAATATTTTTCTCTGTTTTGTGTGTGTGTAGGTAGGGATAGAGAATGAGAGAGATTTGTGGGTGGGTTTTCAGCATCTTGTATATCTGGAAACCCTCAAGGGGCCACAACAGGAATCAAAGGACTGAAAATGGAAAACTGGGTTCTTGACACTAAATCAAAGCTTAAGGAAGAAGCTTGATGTTTTTTCTAGGTCATATTTCTACACTTTACAGCCCACGTTGGCAGGTTGGGAACATATATGATAATAAGGGCATGAATTTAGCTGGCGTGACCTATGGATCCTTGGTATGGTAAACAGATTGTAGCAGAAAATCACTTAGGAAATACCACTAGTTCTTATTATATACATTATAGCTAATATATCAAAATGTAAACTGGTTAGTTAGTCTCCTCTACAAGGTTAAAAATCATTTAAGTGAGGGACTATGTCTTCTTTTATGTCACAGTCTATGTCTGGTATCTCGGTAGGTATACTGCCGTTGTTTCTTACCAGTAATCATGTAGCTTTTTCAGTCAATTGGGAAAGAAAAGAATAAATCCAGACCTTGTTTGATTGGTTGTTTGTTTTAAGACTCTTGGTGAATATTTTCTGTTAATCTTATTCTAAGGACCCTGGAAAATGTGTGTTGCATTTTATTTAAAATCCGGAAAAAGATAGGGTTTGGGGAACCAAACTTCTCTATTAGAAATCAATTCTGCAATTAGGCAGCAAAGCTTCTGAAATGCCCCCATTCGAAGAACTCTGGTTGTTCTTTGGACCAACTACCAGTAAATAGCATGTGGATTTTGACTTCAATAAGCAACTGGAGACAAACTGTGACCAAAAGAGCTGGAAAATATATTGCCCTAGAGCCATTAAGTGCCTTCAAAATAAGAAACTCTTCTAATCAACTTCCTTTGACCTGAGGGGCTGAATGCAAAGGCCACCTTCCTATTCCATTAGCCCCCTGATGCTAGCACCAGGATTGGAAAAGAACTCACCCTTCTCCTTCCTTTTTCCTTTTAGGCCCTTAGTCCTGCGAAGCCCCAGCTGGGGGCTTTTCAGTGCCACTGACATTGCCCAAGAATGTCAGGGGGCAAAGGAGGGAGGATACAAAGAGCCTACCCCATCCTGCCTCCTCCACCACCTCAGGAACCCCAGTGCCTATCATGGAAAGGGACATGAATTTTCTCTCTATGTCCCTCATCCCAGACTCATTCTAGGACTAGGGCTGGCTCCTAAATTTCCATCCAGTGTTCAGCCAAGTTCTGTGTTGGTCACACACACGCATACATGTGAAACCTTGGAGTTTACACTGAGTGGCGTTTACACTGAGTGGCCCAAGTTCTGGGACTCCTGGCTGCTCTGTTCCTGGGGTCCCCTTTGCTCTACCTGGTTCATTCCAGATACCAGGGTTGGGGAGGTCAGGCCAGGCTCTGGGAATGCATTTTATTCTTCCCAAATTGTTTTTACAGTCCTACTTGGGCTGAGGAGAGGAGTTGGGGTGGGTCTGGATCTTTTTTCAGAACTCTGTTTAATGTCTGTTTCCATGCTGTGATTGCATTTCTGTTTTCTGAGAATGAGTCTGCATTCAATTAGAGAAGCAACACACATACACACACACACACACACACACACACAGAATTTGACAAGGAGCCACTTAATATAGGATTATCTTGGATACTGTTTATCTGTATTTCTAAATATGCTCTGAATTCTGAATTCTTTTTAATGCAAATGAAAATAACAATGAACATCTCATTCAGAAATTACTCAAAGTTATAGGGGGTCTATGTGAGAATAGGAGTTTGAAAACTAAATGGTAAGTTTACCCACTAGGATAACAAGTATCTTTAGTATCACTAAGAAATCAAAATACATGTTTGATGCAAAGCTGTTTGACTCCCAAAGGCTCTTCAGATAAACACACATTCATCCCCTAAACTTAATACTTCCATGAGTTGTTCTGACAGTTATCTAGGTCCTTCTATGCTGTTATCCAAAAATGCAGTTCTCTCTTCCTGAATTTAGTTTCAAATGAAAGCCAAAATATCCTATCTAATGGAAAACCAAAAAGCATTTTTATCAGTAATAGTTTAATGGATCATAAACTGAGTCTCTCAAAGTATAAAAATAGTTTTAAAATCATTTTAAATGGGCCTCCCCTTCCTACGTTCTTTGTTGTTGATGTTTTTTTTTTCTACTATAATCCAGGAAAGCCCCATTTATGATAAAATGCAAAGTGCTATTACTTTTCTCTGCAGATATCCCATTTTGATTTCAAAATCAAATTGCTGTCTGGGAAACCCAAAGTGCTTCCTTATAGAATGCCTGACTGTTTTATTTTGGACAGTCTTCATGTATAAATTTGGGAGACGTCTCCCTTTATAGCTACCCAGGCTCTAATTCCTAAACTTTGCTCTCATTTATTCTCATACCTGAAATTTAAGAGGAAATAAAATTTGAGTCACAAAGCAATAAAAAATAGGCATGATACAGAGGAAACAGACATTTTTGTAAGAAAACATACCAAAACTGTAATGAGCAAAATCCAGCCAAACATCATCTTCTCATTAAACTACAGGACATCAATGGAACCAATACAATTACAGGACCTCTGGTGCCAGTGATTTGTGAATGGCAGGCCATCCTTCCTCGCTGAGAGCATAATGTATCAGGGTTCTCCAGAGAAACAGAACCCATAGGATATCTAGCCTGTAGGATATCTATGCAGATAGATATAGAAAGATACTATAGTATAGGTATAGAGATAGAGATAAAGGTGAACAAAAGTAGGTTCACACTTGTGAGTATGCAAAACCACATTTATTTTTGTATTATTCATTATTAATTTGTATTTTTCCATATGAACAACTGTAAACATTCTTTTGTCCACCCCTGTATAGATATAGATAATGGGAGGAGATTTACTGAAGTAATTGGCTCACACAATTATGGGGGACAAGTAATCCCACAACCTGCAGTCTGCAAACTGGAGAATCAGGAAAGCCTGTGATATTAAGGCTAAAGGCCTGAAAATTCAGGGCCTGATGTAAGCCCTGATTGAGTGGAAAAGTTCAAGAACTAAGAGCTCTAATGTTTTAGCGGAGGAGAAGATGGATATTTTAGCTAAGCAGAGAAAGAGCTAATTCACCCTTCCTTCACCTTTTGGTTCTGTTTGGATCCTCCAGGGATTGAATGATGCCCACCCACTTTGGGGAGGGCCTTCTGCTTCACTCATTCACTGATTCAAATGCTAATCTCTCCCAGAAACACCCTGAAAGATTCACCCAGAAAAGATGTTACCAGCTACTCAGGGTTTCCTTAGCTCAGTCAGGTTGACACATAAAATTAACCATGATAAATACCATTTGGGAAGGCTCTTGTACTAATTGATATCAATATCATATGGCTTCATTTCAGTGGTTGTGTTAGTTAAAGAAGAATTACTGCTTCTTTCATTTTGTGGCTCTGGTGAGACCATTTGACATGTAGCCTAAGGAAACAATACATCTAGGGGCTCCAGGGATGTGCTTATAAAACTTAACTGTGGGAGTCACGTCACTTATGGGCTCACATGTCTTCACCATAGGACAACATGGTGCCATGTCTGCTGCTATCTTGATCTTCACTCCAGTTGTAGACACGAAAAACGTGTAGTTATAATTCAGTCAGTTAGCAGATGGGTAGTATTAGAATAAGTAGGTTCACAGTTGTGAGTATGCAAAAGCACATTTATTCTTGTATTATTCATTATTAATTTGCTGGAGTTTTGAATTATTTTTTATCTAGGTCTTGATGAGAATCTCAGTATTTGTGTACTCATATTAGGGATTCAGCATTCCTAAGTTGGACCTGCATTAGTATGTCCAGCAGTAAACTGACCAGCCCTATTGTCCAGTCATTTACAAAACTCTGCTTTTGGAGTAACTGGTAACAACTTGCATAACATTTCTAACTAGACATTTATTCATATTTGAGAGAAGAAAGACTGTAGAATTTGAAATACTTTAGAAAGAAGGAAAATTCTTGAATTGCTTTTATACATGAGAATTAGAGTGAATGCCAGCTGGGTATATAGTTACTATAAAAGTCATGCCTTTTGATTTTTTTACTGGTTTATGTATAAGCCTTATAAACTACAATGCATTTTAAAATAATCCCCAAGGCTATATTACCTGTTCATCCCATGAATAATATAGTCTTGAAATATGGCACCACATCTGGAATTCTACAAACCAGACTCTCTAAGGTGCACTGAGAACCTTCAAGAGCATAAATAATTAACAAAAACCTAACAAACAAGTAATTTTATATGTCATAAAAACTTTAGAAGAAAGGTAATTGATTAAAATATACAAATATATGATATTTTGAGAAGCATGTTTAATAACACAAATTTTTTTTTCTATTCTGAGAGAATAATGATTAATACATATGTTCCTTTAAAAATAATAATATACGTGGCAACATATTTTCTGGTAATAGCAAACTATGTAATCTTAATGAATCTGTGTTAGCCTGTATCATTGGCATAGGACCTGTTAAGAAAATATAGTTGGAAAAATATTGTCACAGTTTATTAATATTGCAGAACTGCTAGTGTTAATCTTCAGCTTGGACTCATGATTATTTATGATTACTACTACACATGTTGGCAGTAACTAAAGAAATTTGCCCAAATCTTCCTAATTTTATATGCCTTCTAGGATTTTTGCCCATATAAGTTTGTTCATGATGTTATAGACTGAAGTTGTTATAAATCTAAGTAACATAGATTTCTGTGACAATTCTTAAAATTCCTTCTGAGATGATCCTTAGAACAGTGAAGATTCTGTGTCCTTGATAATATACCGCAGAAGAGTAAAGCTTGTACAGGGCTTGAGACATTCCAATTGATTTTTTTTAAATTGAGAGAGAGAGAGAGAGAGAGAGAGAGAGAGAGAGAGAAACATTGATGTGAGAGAGAAACATGGATAGGTGGATAGGCTACCTTCTGCAAGTGCCCCTACCAGGGATCAAACATGCAACCTGGGTATGTGCCCTGACCATGAATTGAACTGGCAACTTTTCAATACACAGGACGATGCTCATCCAACTGAGCTACTCTGCTGGGCTCCAATTAATCTATGGAAATATATTTTCTGATTATTTGTTATTCATATCATTTACTTTTTATCTCATTGCCTGTTTGGGAATATGTATAGTCTCATTCATATTTTCTTGTAAATTTACCTTTGCTACATATACTTTAGTGAAGAAATACCAGCTGATACCACATGCATTATGATCTCCCTAGTTATCAGCTTAGAAATTTCTCAGAAATGTATGTAGGCATAAGATAAATGACTCAGTTTTTTTTCCATAAGCTGTAATGTCTTCACCAGGGCTGTGACAGAATACCTCACTCTGTTCTTCTACTTGTTACAATAGGAAGTCTTTTAACCAGCCTTCTCTTTAACTCACCCACCAGTTAGCCAGCAGCCCCTACTCCCTCTCTAAATCCTGATTCATTCTGGCAGCCCGATTACTGGCCACTCCACTTGTAACCAGCTATCCCCACATGCTTTCCAAGAGTTGGTGATGTTGGCTCCTCAACCAGATTATTATGTAGCACCTAATTTTATAACTATGTTATTTAATAAGTTAATGAGCTGAAAGAATATTTTAAGAAGAGACTCAACATTTTTAATTGATTTTAGAGAGAGAGAAAAAGGGAGAGAGAAACATTGATTTGTTGTCCCACTTATGTACTCTTTTTTATTAGTTGCTTATTATATGTGCCCTGACTGGAGATCAAACTTGCAACCTTGGCATATCAGGATGACACTCTAACCAACTAAGCTATCTGGCCACAGCTGGTAGTAAACTTTTAACCTAAGTTGAGTGTGTTTCATAAAGGTGTGAATTGATGAGTCCCAGTTACCTCATCTCTCCAATTGTCATTGAAATAGGGTTGGGCAAGATGGTTTAAAAACTTGGCATTAAAACTCTATCACTCTGAACTCTGATGGATTCACAAATGTCTTACATTCTTGCTCCATTTTAAAGGTATCAACATTTCAAAGCATGAACGATGCATTATGGATGTTTTGTGCAAAAATACAACCCCATTTGGCAGACTCATTTTAAAAAGGAGGCATGTTGGCTCACCATCAAGGATGAGAAAATGAATATACATTTGTATGTTTTAAATGAATATAAAATATTTAAAGTATGTATCATTTGAAACTTTCCTCCTTTTAAACTGATGCCGATTAACCAGCATGAGGCCAGATCAGGTCTTTTATTGTCCTTAGCCATAGACATCAAATATTCTTTGCCTGAATCATCAGGAAACATTTTGGCCTCTGGATGGAACATTTCTGGGCTAGAATCTGGCTTCCCTGATTTACAGCAGTCTCCACTTTACCTCCTGCCAAAAGAAATCCTATTCAGCCTGCTTTCATCTCCTTTTAGCTGCTGTCTGTAACACCAGGATTCCATTGCAATGTATGACACGTATCAGGATCAAACCTTTTACCTCTGCCTCATACTGCCTATTGTAAGTAGTGAGAAATTGAGTACATTAGAGCTTTTTTGGGTATATTTCCTCTGCTAGGTACCAAGAGAGTCATAATCAGTATAGCACCAGATGCAAGCAAGCAAGCGAACCCTCATCCAAGAGACTGCTGCCTGCTGCCCCTGGACGGTGCCGCTCCTTAGAATAATTAAAACAGGCAATTTGACCACAGATGCCTTTCTCTTGTTAATCATCAGGTCATTAGCCTTAATAAGATCAATCTGTGATTAGATTCACCGTATCTCAATCCAGTGAAATGGAGCAGAGAGGAAATCAAATTTCAGTACATGTTTCATTTATCTCTAACCTTCATCTCATGCCACAGAACCCCCAATTGGTCTTTGGAGGTTATAGATGCACTATCTTGATGCCTAAGTGATCAAAGATTCAGCAGTCTGACGGCAAGAGGGGAAACACATGGAGGGATCAAAAGGACGTTTTTAGTGTCCTGCTCTTATTCCTGGGACACTGAGCCAGGGTTGGCTGGGTTACTGGGGATTTGACCTATTTTTTATAATTATTAGTGTTCTCTGTAGGGATGTCAGATGTGGGTAGAAACTAGCAGTGCTCTTGTGGTGCGAAGGGAGGTAGATTTCTCTCATATGTCAAGGATGGCCTCCAAACCCTAAGTAAACCTAGACCCTCTGACTCCCCAGTGATTCAGTCTTCTATGAAGCATCCAGAATTGGCAAATCCTTAGCGACAAAAAGTAGATCAGTGGTTGCAAGATCTGGGGGAAAGGGAATTAATAACACATGAAATTTAATGGTTTGGGGTTTTCTTTGGGGGGAGTGACAAAATATTCTGGACTTAGTGGTGATGGTTGCACAACTTTGTAACTAACTATATTAAAAAGCACTGAATTGTACACTTTAAAATGATGACCTTTATGGTATTTGAATTAAATCTCAATTAAAAAAAAAGTTCAGCCCTAGCTGGTTTGGCTCAGTGGATAGAGCATCGGCCTGTGGTCTGAAAGGTCCCGGGTTCAATTCCAGTCAAGGACATATGCTCCGGTTGCGGGCTCGATCCCCAGTAGGGGGCATGTAGGAGGCAGCCAATCAATGACTCTCTCTCATTGATGTTTCTATCTCTCTCTCCCTCTCCCTTCCTTTCTGAAATCAATAAAACTATATTTTAAAAAAAGTTCAAATTCAACAATATCACAGGGATCAGGCTACAACAGAGCACTTATATGAGAACATCTGGGGCCTATAACCAAGGAAGAGAGGGCCTAGTCTCTGCTCTGACATTGACTTATTGTTTCACATGGGAAAGCCATGAAATCATAAAAGGTGAGAAGTGGAAGGACTTTGTGACCCTTATGTTCAAGCCTTAGCCTGACAGTACCCTCTGTAAAGCTCATCTGTAGAACATCTGGGGCAACTTAAACACCAAACAGTCAGTTCATAATGGAGTCACTATTCTTCATGTGCAGTGATGGTCAATGCCCTCATGGTCGACTAGCCTCCTGCATTTTTGTGTATTTGTTTGCTTACTCATCTACCTGTCACGAGTTTTATCATGATCCTTGAACACCCCAGCCTCCGTCGTTCTGCTTGCAGTCTGTGTTCCAGCAGCAGTAATTCTTGGCTGAATTAGTTATAGTACTACAGAACAGCTTCAATTTGTGGATATAGTTCTTGTGGTCTCTGTTTTGAAACATTTGATACTCAACTGTTTTTCTGATCATTTGACCACTGCTTACTGACCTCCTCAAAAATGTGTTAAGACATGACCTCATGTGACTTACCTTAGCCTCTTTATTTTTACCAAGGAGATAGTCATGTGCCAGCCTGGCCTCCCAGAGCCCCACACAGAATAAATAGGTTGTCTGATGCAAAATACTTTGATATGCTCAATAGCACAAGTATTGTTAAGAGAAATACCACCTGTTGCTTTCTCATTATTGTAACGTAAATTTGCTCTACAGAATAGGAAAAATAATATGTTAAAGATGGTAAGAGAGATGGTGAATGTAAAGTTGTTTATATTTTTAAAAGGATAATGCTAAGACAAAATATTATGGGCATCTTTGTGAATGAAGATAATAGAAATAGGGAAGGATGGAATCCTTTGGATACTCAACAGAGGCAAAGTTTGTCTCTGCAAAGAGTATATAGTACAGTTTTACACTACAGGGAGCAAACTAATGAAAACTGTATTTCTAAGACAGTTTACATGTACAATATATCTAGTGCATGAATATACTTATTCAGAATACCACCTGTGTTTATCTGATTGTTATACACTTACTAATACACGTTTGCTTTTGGCCATTCCTATCTATCTATCCGAAGTTCTCAAACATTTCTGCCTGATTCTGAGAGGAGAGCAGGAAAGAGTGGATTCCTTGCATATTGATGAGCGTTTGCTCAATCTTTTGCAACATTTCAGTTGGCCGTGTTGTCAGTAATTAGGACAACTCCTCAGCAATAGTTTTGCCAACAATGGATTTAAGATAATATGATTTTTATATTTGTTCATGACAAGTGAAAACTCAGGATCAGTCTTAAAAAATATGTACCGAGTTTAACATCAGTCATTTTAAACCAAAGAGGTTGACAACAATCATTTCTCCATCTTCCCATGAGCCAGGTCTACTTTAGAAAGTCCTTTTTGGTAGAACAAGAAGAAAGCACTGACTCAACGCACTTGAAAAATCAGTTTAAAAGGCTATGTGTTTACATTCATATCTTATTAAGTCTAAACAAAATTTAAAGTAGAATGAAAATTTAAAATATATTCCATTTCAAGCTAGTAATACGTGGCTCAAAAATGAAAAACCAAATCAAAGCCTCTGTACCATGGATCTCGTGGGGGCGTCTGCATACTGAATGAGAAAGAACAGGCTTAGTAAGAAGGATTATGTACTAGACTTTTATCATTTACTATCTAGTTTCTTTTGGCAGCTGATACTTACTAGAAATTTTATTTACCCGATTTACTATATTTTTTAAAAATGTATAATGCCATTTTATTCTCTATGAGTTTTTTTGGGGGAATCCAGGAACACATATCCTGTAGTTTGCAAAGAAACACTGTTCAGCAAACTATAAGGCTTTCTGTACAAGTCTCACATGAGAAATATAATCTTTTGGGAAAGATAAGGAAAGTACATGTCTGTGCTCAGCCTGCAACTGTGTTGCTGCAAGGACTCGAGATAATATCTGGTCTCTAGTGTAATTCTTTAGCACTTGCTGATATTCCTTTTAAACCACTATTTTGGAGATAATAATGGAAACCTTTTTCAAGGATAGCACTGGGGATCACAACAAAATTTGGAAGAATTTGGTGTGTTATAGGAAAGAGACCCTGTGGAGAATAGCCCTTTATGGTTGTTGTTTATAAGGATAAATAACAAGCCACTTCCAAAGCACATGTAAGAAGCAAATTGTCTTAACCAAATGTTGGGCTTACCCATGCCTTTCGAGCATTTTTGCCTCTAACAGGCCCAAATCAGAAAGACATAGGAGTCAAAGTGATATCAGAGAAATGCATGGGTGGTCTTTTGCCATTGGGAGTGGGGTTGGGGATCTTGGGGTACTGCTGGAATAACCATTTCCGGAGGCCCCCACAGGAAGATGAGATATGGTAGAAAGCTTTATTTCCGTAGACTTACATCCTTTCAGTAAAGCTAAAACCAAAGCCAGAGTCCAGAGTTTCTGTTCATGTTGCAGCTCGGTTCATTTCAGCCTCAGGTTAGCTGCAGTCCATTAGTCCATTTGTGTGGGGATCCACATGGCTGTGGGCCACGTGGGTGAATGCAGGGGAGCCAAGAGAGCATGTTCCCCACAAGAGTCCCAAGGGCAGCCAAGAGGAACCAAGAGAGCACAAGAGAAGCCAAGAACATAAGAGCCAAAAGAGTAAATTTCTTCGTTTAGGGAATTAAATATCCCAAATCTTCCTAAGCTTGCAGTGGACATGCCCTTCTGGCCAATGGCCTCTGTTCTCAGGTGTGACTGACAGCAAGCACCTTCCCTAGTCACCCCAACTTACTGGGCATGTGTCTATCTTCCCTTTGTTTGGACGCCTGGGGAGTATAATGCTGCAGCTTTCTGGCAAAGCTGCCTAAATGCCATGCCTGTAAAATTTGGCCTTCCCTTTGCTCCTTTCCTGTTATTAATAACTAGGTTAATTACAATGGTAGCCAAACTAGCACTGGCTCCTCTGCAACTGATAAGATCCTCTCAGCCCGGCCACATTTCAAAAGCAGCCACTGTATCTGCACTTATGTGTGTATTGCTCACTTCTAGGTAAAACTGAGATGTCTCACTCTTCCATAAAATATCTTCCTCTTTATTGAGCTAAGCAAAATAAGCCAGTCAGAGAAAGGCAAATATCGCGTGATCTCACTTATATGTGGAATCTAATGAATGAAATAAATTGACAAACAAAATAGGTCCAGGGGCATGGGTGCATGGAACAGACTAACAGTTCTTGGAGAGTAAAGGGATGGGGGTAAGGGAATAGATTAAACAAAGAACTGGTATGCACATATGCATAGCCCATAGACACAGACAATTATGCAATAAAGGCCTGGGATGGTGGGGCAGGAGCAGGGGAGCTAAGGGGGGAGTATGGGGGGCATCTATAATTTGTAAAAATATATTTTTATTGATTTCAGAGAGGAAGGGAGAGATAGAAACATCAATGATGAAAGAGAATCATTGCTCTGTTGCCTCCTGCACACTCTCTATTGGGATCATGCCCGAAACCTGGGCTTGTGCCCTGACCAGGAATCAAACTGTGACCTCCTGATTCATAGGTTGATACTCAAACACTGAGCTGCACAATAAAAATAAATTTTTAAAAATGTATCTTCCCCTTTAATTGTTGATACATGGACTCTCTTTGTTATACTAGTAAGTCGATGCCATAATAAAGGATAAGGCTTTGAGGAGAGATTTAAATTTATATTTAAATGATGGACCATGACTTACAGATAAACATGACAGACGGTCAAATGTGTCTGTTTTCTCTCTCTTTCAAAACATAGTAAAGTGATATCAAAAGATTAAGACTTGGTATTAAAAAACTAAAACTTACTCACAAAGACAGGGAGGACAGCAGATGAGAGATTGCAACACATTTGGAGAAGAAACACAGTGAACAGATGAATAGGGCTGATTTTGTAGACTGCAGGAAACTAAAACCTAGGTGTCTGCAGAGGAAGATTATAATGAAAAATAATGTGATTGATTATGTAGATTCCCGGAAAACCTGAGAAGCAGAGGCATAGCACGGGGAGGAATAGGAGAGGGGACTGATGTTTTCTGGTATAAGCCTTGAAATATGATTTAATTTTTACATCCTGTACATGAATTGTTCGAATTTTTAAAAACAACAACTTAGAACTTCTAAGAAATGGTTCTCTATCATGTGAATGTGAGAATCAGATATTGATTCTTTCCTTCTTGTGAATATATCTTCCAACCTCTAAGAAAGCAACTTTGGGGAACAAATTGGAATGCGGATCAATTGGGATGGAGATTCAGTGCAATTTTTCCTTTCATAGTCAACCAAATTGGTTCTTCAAATGTTCTTTCCACTAGGGAGACTGTTCTCAGGCTATTAAATCCAAAGCCCCAATTCTTTCTGTCCTTATTTAGAGTTTGCTAGCCCCCGCCCCCAAGTCAAAGGAGGGAAATTGCCACTTCATCTGCTGCACCCCACCTGCTCCCCACCTTTTGGGCAGGAAGATGTGTGGTTTGGTTCTTTTTGGCTTTGAGGCCAGGTCTATGTCACAGGGCATGTATTAGTAATCAGAGCTCCAGGTTGTGAGTATAGCTGTGGCAATAGCTATTTTAATTTCTCCCCAGCTGTGTGTCTGGCTGAAACACAGATGGGAAGTAGAGCTGTGGGAAATCAGAAGGATTGAAAGTGAGTTGAAAACCTAATGAAGCTTTAACAAGAGAGTCTCTCCAAGAGTTCTAAGCTCCCAGGGTGGGCAGGATGCTCTGACTTCCTCATTTTTTTCCCTATACTTGGGGGTGTGGCTGAGTCTTGAAGGAGACTGGAGTGGGTGGCGACAGGTGGCTAGAGAGAAGGGTCCTACTATCAAAATGTTTTGCTTGAATTAGATTTGCTCCAGCTCGCTGATAAATTCCCTGAATTTATCATCTAACCAGACACTTTTCAGGATATAATGGATGTATTAATAGATACCCAAGACAAGTCAGACAAGTCAGGTATGAACCAGGACTCTGGGCAAACTGGGACATTCCCTAGTTTGCATTCTGTCATTAGCTAGAAGAACACTTCCTCAACTTGTATTTTGTGTCTCGACTTGACTTCCATTCTCATGCTCCCCTCTGATATGGCTCTTTCTTAGACTGACCACTCAATAGTAAGATGCCTGTTTGTCATGGCCCTAGACCCTGACACACTGCACTTCTTTCTAAATGGCCAACCTTCCGCAGACTTCAGACTGTCTCTGAGGAAGATCAAATATCAAAGGTAAATTTGTGACAGCCGAACCTCTCCTCTAACTAAGCTTGCTGATGCCTTGGAACATTTGAACAACATGTCAGGCCATTATGGTATAAGAAAATTATTCCCAGTCCTTGTTTTCCATCTCTCATTATGCTTAAAGATACTACAAATGCCTCTATTCTCTGCATAAAATTAAATTTAATTCATTCCAATTAAAATCGTATTATATGTGCCACATTTAGAATGGTAGGAGGCATGATGTATCATGCAGAGATGGAAATAAGTGTTGAAACTGAATTCTATAAGTAGTCCTGCTAACTTTTTTAATTAGGTACAATCCAATCTAATTCATATAGATACAGACATTGACATAAAGATATGCAAATTATACGTGGAGAAGTTATTTAGTCCAGATATTTAGGTATAGAACAAAAACTATGGAGAAAATAACAGCACCTACCTTCTAGGATAAGAACTACATACAGTTTGTTATTTTGTATACTGAAGTTTATTTTATATACAGTTAGCATGAACACTGAACAGTGGTGTTCTGTATCAATTCTCAGTTCTTCTACATTTCTCTGTGCTGACGCAATCTGAGTTATACTTTGTCCGTGTGCTTTTTTTTTGCCTCACGCCTTTGCCTGCCTTATGCTTATTGTGCTGGAACAGGAGCAATGGTGCTGATTCATGACCCGGTTCTTTTTACAGAAAATCCTTTATTTTTATATCTGTACCTTTAAAATTTCCTAAGTGCAGTATTTATCAAGTGATTTTAAGGGGCCTGTTTCCTCTAATATGCTGTGCAAAACCATAGTCATGAAAAGGCACAGCAAGTAACAGAGGAGAGGTTAATACAGGAAACCCAAAACAAACCATTGGAGAAGCTCAATTTCATTTTCTTAACGTGCTCAGCCAGGGGCAATGGAAGACTCAGTCACTATATCGTAAAGAATCAACTGATCACAACATGCACAATTTGATCTGAACTCCACAAATGAATTAATCAATTCAGCCAGCTGTCAACTTTGTTTTCAAGACAAAGGAATTCACTTTGCCCTTATTAAGCCTTCTCTCCAAATGAAACTACTCGGCATCTCAATTTCTAACCTTTCTGCCTTTGTGAATCCTGCAGAGTCAATGTTCCCCATATCTGCATTTTCAAATTATACCCTTGGGTCAAGGGCTAACACAAATCTAGCTCTTCCATGAATCACTCCACAATCTGTTCAGCTGAAAATTCTATAGTTTCTTCCCATATTCAGTTATACATTTCATATTGAGGAGAGAGAGAGAGAGAGAGAGAGAGAGAGAGAGAGAGAGAGAGAGAAGATCCCTTCTCTCTTTGACCCATATTCCTTAAGTCTAGAACCAAGATGTAAAAAAAGTAAAAACAAACAAACAAACAAACAAAAACAAATGAAAAAAACCATCTTCTTTTGAGCTTCTAAAAATATGTCAGGGGATTCAAGACTACTAAGGGATTTTCAGGGCTAATTTTGACCCTGTATATATCTATAATAATAAAAGTATACTATGATAATTAGACTGGATGTCCTTCCGTACATCCTTCCAGACAAAACTGGGGCTGTGAGGGAAGCCTGGGTCCTGGATGCCAGAGGGAAGCCGGTGCCGGCAACTGGGGGAAGGAAGGCCTACTCTTGCACAAATTTCATGCATTGGGCCTCATATATATATATATATATATATATATATATATATATATATTGCCATCTTGGATCCTAACTGATTGACTGATTCCACTTTCATTTACATTTCTCCTGAACTGGAGGAGTACTATATCTTTAAACCTTATGTTGCAGGAATAATATTTTTGAGATATTAAGACAATATATTAGCCTTGGTCATCCCTAATTCCCAGCTGATATACAATTTCCTTAACAAGAACAAAATTTGTAAGATCCCTATTGTAGAGCTTTTTATATTGTTTAGCAAGAATACTCTTTTCGATCCTAAAATAATATCCCCATTAACAAATAAGAAAATGCCCAGTCTTTAATTGATTGTAATCTTTCGGAATTATAGGTGCTGTATGTATGATTAAATAGAGCATTTAAAAAATTTATGCTGCAAATTACTTTAATAGCTAATAGGAAACATTAGATTCACTGGGGTCTAAAATAGAGGAGATGTCTTCCTGGTCACAGAATTTTGTTTTGTGTTGTGTTTAACAGAGTTGCATCAGACTTAGCAAAAAGGAGTGACGAAAAAGCACATCAGCAGCACCAGTGACTTTCCATGTGTATGTTTTAGATCTTCAGTATCAGTATCACCTGAGAACCTGTTAGAAATGAAAATTCTGGGCCCAGAAATGTGTAAGCACCCCTCCAGGTGATGTTCACACGTGCCAAAGTTTCTAAACTACTGGTCTACCTCAGGAGTTTGCTAAAGCTGGACTTATTTGTTATAATAATGCCATATCAGCTTGCAAGTGTTTTACCCCTTCAGACAAAACTATATTATTTCATAGTATCCACATACCGTGGCCAGTTTTTTTTTTTAAATTTCACAGAACTTTAATTTTGTTTTACAGGATAATGTACACTTACATAAGATGTCCATCCAATGCGCCCACAGAATTTAAAATTTGTTTTTGTATATTTTTTTAAAAAAAGAACTAAAACTTTTCCAAATCAGTGCTTCTGTGTGTACAACAATGCTATTTATCTCATATTCCCTCTTTCTGTGTTTTCCATTGTGAATATTTCAAAGTGTAACCAACTTAAAATCTATTGAATCATGTGTTGACTAACATTTTTGCCTCTTACTTGTTGATAAACTGATATGATTTGCTCTGTGTAGCTCACTCATCTTGTAAACACAATCCTTAACAGATGGAAAATGAGTCATTGCACAAGTCTGAGAATGAAAATATATGATTTAAAATAAAAACCAGAAATTAATGAAAGATCACCCTTACTACAAAATAATTACAGAACCACCATGTCAAATGTAACCTTATCACTGCCTGATTGAAATAGGTGTATTCTGCCATGGGGAAACACTCAACACAACTTGTGTTTGCTCATGTAGATTTTCAGTGTCAAAAACACTCAGTTCCCACAGAGGTACGTCCAGCCTGCATTGTTCTAACAGAAAGAACCTTTGCCAGTGTGTTTTGTCTCATCAAAAATGAAATCTATGAGTGTTAAATTGGAATCCTAACCTTTTCTCCCCTGGGGACAAGAAAAGAAGCTTGAAAGAGAAGCTAGATGCATCCATCAGCTATGCATGTGTGTAGAATGTGATCATCCTTTGCAGAAAACTTTCTTATAGAATAGATATCAGTGAGCGGTTTAATTAAGTTAATGTTAAATGGTCAGTGACATAAATGCACCTGTAAAATATCTAATAAAGTAGCAGTTCTAAAGTTATCAGGTGGAAAGAAACTACATTTGAGAAAAAATAAGGACAGAAATCTGCCACATTCAATAATGTAATTAATTATTAAGGAAAATGTTGATAAATGCTATTTGGTAAACAAAACAGAACAAAGCCCACACACTAATGCTTGAGGTTTATTAATTAGGACATCACTCTCAGAACTCCTGTAATCGTTGTAACTGCCTTCTTGCTTCTCCTGGAAGGCTTAATGGAGAGAGACTTTTCAGAAGTGATACAATCTTTCTTCTAAGATGGTTGAAAATATTGGCACTTATAAATTATACATTTTTTCTGGAAATAAGTTTGATCCAGTAAATGGGCCCTTGGTGGAATATTTGAGTGTTAAATCTAAAAGTATTTTTAGCAACTCAGAAGCTCAGAGCAGAACCCCAAAAGCCATGATGCATGGTTTTATTGCTTTGAAGGGCTAAAAGAATAAAAACTTTTTTGAATCACTTTTTAATCTTAAATCAGGAGCTACCTCAAAAAGATTCAGATTTGTGGCTCTCATTACCATGTGAAAACTGGACATTGGTGCTAAGTAGAGCATGTCTCATGGAGACAGGTACCTGTTCTCCATCTGACAAGTACCAATCACCCCTTCCTCAGATTCAGTGATGATCTGCCCTATGCCAGGCAGAGCCAAGGCACTAGGGCATGCAGCTGTGAATAAAAGGAAAGCAGATCTTCCATCTCATGAAGCTTACATTGTAGTGGGGAGACAGTTGATAAACAACATACTAATAAACGACCAAACTCAATGGTCTGTTGGATGGAATAACAGCAGGAAATGAGGGGGTGGGTTTTAGAAAGGTGATCAGAGTAGGACTTTCTGGAGGGTAACATCTGTGTCAAGTCCTGAGAGAGGTGAGGGAGTGTGCCAGGTGGACATCTGTTGGCAGAACGACCCGCTGCTACTGCTGAGGCAGGAGTTTGATTATTATATTTGGGGCACAGAGAAGAGGCCAAGGCGGCTTTAGTGGGAAGAGTAGTAAGACCCATGATCAGAGTGGTTAGGGAGAGGGGCGGTCGACATAAGGCTTTATGGTTCATTTTTCAAGACTGTTGTTTCCACTGAATGACACAGGGAGGCATTAGCCATTCTGAGCAGGGAAGGGACTTGGTCTGGCTTACATTTGAGATGCTCACTTTGAATGCTGTGTTGATAACAGACCTGGGAGGAACAAGCAGGAGCAGGAAGAATAACTGGGAGGCTAGAGCAATACAGTAAGTGAGATGATGGGGATTTGCAACCAGGTGGTGTCAGTGCTAAAAGAAAAGTAGTTGGATTCTGGGTATATCTTGAAGGTAGAATTGCCACAATTTGTCGTAGATTTAATGTGAGGTGCAGAAAATAAGAGAGAAAAGTCAAGGATGACTCCATAAGTTACGACCAAAGCAATGAAGTTAGAGTGCCCATTAACTAAGAGGAAGACTGTGTATAGCAGTGAAAATAGACTGATTAGTGAATTCACTAGCAGGCAAGTCAAGGGACTTCTGAACAGAGAGAGGGTTCAGATGCTGAGTCCACTCACCTACTGTCCTAAGCATGGAGGGACATGTGTTCCTTCCTATTATAGGAGTTGAGACCTTAAATCAGTATCCAGTCTGTATCTTAGAGAAAAAGAGTCTGTATTCCAAGCCACATGGAAAAGTTTTTGTGTGATTAATTGTCATTTCTAGGTTCTAAGGAATTGTTCCTACTTTGAAAAGGCAAATGGCATATAAGTAATCAACATAATCACTATTTTGTTAATTTGAACAATTCAGATAACAACTCTAAAATGACAGGTCTAAAGAGCCACACTTAAATGATACCTTGAGGATATGAATACCAGGAACAAATAGCTTATTCTTTTAAAAACAGTATGTCTGAGCAGCAAACAAGGAGTTTCACCCTCCTAGAGAATGTACTTGCCTGTGAATAGGAAGGTTTGATGCTTTAACTCAGAAAAATAAGTAAAACTGGGTTGGGGAGGGAGGTCAGGAGAGAAAGTACTGTTAGGCAAGGGAATGGCTTTTGGTGCTCCTCAAATCACAGCATCTTGACAGTTTCCTATCCGATTCTGTGCACAGCCGGTCTGTTTTCCTTCCTGACAGCAGCTCCTGGCTGTCGTCATGCACATCTACTTAAAACGATATGTGCTCCTTGCTCATTTCTCTTCTGCTTCTGTATAGTCTCAGTCTGGATATCCCTTTCCCACACTCTGGATTAAACTATGCCTTCCCTCTCTTAGGTATGGCCTAAAATTGCCCTCCTGCTGAATAATGTCAACTAGCCAAATATATGTGTTAGAAGCCTGCTTGTCAAGCCTGATGGAATAAGCACAACTTTCCAAGATCTAATCTAGGAATCAATGGGACACTGGTTCACACTATTGGAGGGTTGCATTTAAAGTCTTAGATCAGAGAGATTTTGTACAATACAATAAATGGCATTGTTGCTCTAAGAGTCAGCTGAGTGTTGTGGGGAGTGCACCAGAATTAGCACCAGGTGGAGTGAAATTAAAATCCTTGTCCTCCCATCACTATCTGTCTGACTTCAATCATTATATTGAATATTTCTGAGCTTCATTCTTCTAACCTGTAAACTGGACTTTTCAATATTGTATTAAAGAAACAAAACTTATGAAAAAGCCATCCATACTAATAAAAGAGTAATATGCTAATTAGAACGGGAGACCTTCTGGGAGACCTTCTGGACAAAGCCATGGTGGTGGGGCCGAGGCAGAGGTGGTTAGGAGCGATCAGACTGGCAGAGGAAGGGGCAGTTGGGGGCAAGCAGGCTGGTGGGGGGGGCTGTTGGGGGTGATCAGGTTGGTGGGGGCAGTTGGGGACAAGCAGGCCACTGGGGGGGCAGTTGGGGGTGAGCAGGCCAGCAGTGGGGGCAGTTGGGGGCAATCAGGCTGGCAGGGGGTGGCAGTTGTGGGCGATTAGGCCAGTAGGCACAGTGGTTAGGGGTGATTAGGCAGGCAGGCAGGTGAGTGGTTAGGAGCCAGCGGTCCCAGATTGTGAGAGGGATGTCTGACTGCTGGATATCCCCCAAGGGGTCCCAGATTGGAGAGGGTGCAGGCTGGGCGGAGGGAAACCCCCACCCCCTGCATGAATTTCATGCACGGGGCCACTAGTCCTATATAATAAAAGGGTATTATGCAAATAGACCAAATGGCAAAACAACCGAACAACCAATCAAAATCTAATATGCTAATGATATGCTGAGGCTGCTCAACCACTCGCTCTGACATGCACTGACCACCAGGGGGCAGCTCCTTCATTGAGCATCTGCCCTCTGGTGGTCAGTGTATTTCATAGCAGCCAGTTGTTCTGCCGTTCGGTCGATTTGCATATTACTCTTTTATTATATAGGCTATGTATATGTATATATGCATTATGTGTGTGTATATATGCATGTGTATATGTATGTATGCATATATATACACATATATGCATATATAAATGTTTTGTGAGACTTCAAACATCTAAGAAAGCATTTATTTTTAAAGAGAGTATTCATTTTCACTTTGAAAGAAGCTTGAAGATATAACCTGCAACATTGAAACTGATCTTTGAGGCATCGAAAGGGAATTTAGGGCAAAGGAACTGCATAAGCAAATGCAGAGGGCATTAAAATGCATCTTTCCTGGGCCATTGCTATTCACCTTCTGTTACATTGGCTTGCACAATGCATTAAAACACCAGTGTTGGCTTTTTCTCAGCACGTTAATCTACAGGATTTATACCTAGAAAACCTTCATTCAGGTAGACAAACAATAGGAGAATGGTCAGATTAATGTAAATTGCCATGGACTTATATGAAATCCTCTCGAGCAAATTCTTCTGGTTCTAGTCATTATATTTAAACTATTGTACTTACAGAATCTTAAAAAAATTATTTTCTATACTATAAGAGGTGCCAAGAGCTCTCAAAAGTCATTGTTTTGTTAGTATAGTGTTGGAAGGGAGAGTTGTGTTTGCAATCAGAATTGTAGTTCAATTTGGAAATTAATACCTGCTTCAGTAGATTAAACTGAGTATACGTGCTGGCCAGTGTGGCTCAGTTAGTAGAGCATTGCCCAGTGCACAGAGATGGCCAGCTCATTTCTGGGTCAAGGACACATCCTCAGGTTGCAGGTTCGATTCCTGGTGGGGGTGGTGCAGGAGGCAGCTGATCGATGTTGAGGTCTCACATGGATATGTCTTTCTCTCCCTCTCTCTTCCCCTTTTTCTACAAAAAAAAATCAATAAACTATTCTTTGAAAAATATATTACAAAGGTATTTTTACTTGAAATAAAGAACAAGCATTGGAAATCAATATGAAATAAAGCAAAAATTTAAAACAGGTATTTTCTTTTAGTGGCAATATTGGATTAAGCATTAGAAAATTATTTTAGAGGCTAATTAAAAGTTGCTTTTGTAAGAATTTATCTGTGGCTTTAGAGTCATTTGTAACTCTGTCTGCCTAAACTAGATGGTTAAAAGAGGCAGGTCCCAATTGCAAATTCATGACCATTTGTGACAAATAGAGCTAATAGCAGAAGAAACAGACCTAAGGACAAGGAATATTAATAATAGCCAAGATCTATTGGATTTTAATGTGTCCCAGGAACTCTTAGAAATGCTTCACAAAGAGAGAAATTGTCAAAGCTTTAATTATATTAATTTACTTGGTCCTCACAACAACTTCATGGGGTAAGCAGTCTTATTATCCCCATTGCACAGGTGAAAAATGCAAGTCCCATGGAGCTATCAAGTGGTAGAATCATAATTCAAACCAAAGGACTCAGGCTCCAGAGTCCCTGCCTCAATCCCCCCTCTTTGGCTCTTGCTAGTTGTAATTTTGTGACTTTATCTACTTCCTTATGCCCTGAATGACTTAACTCGATTACAAAATTTCGGTTATCAGTTGTTTTATTTAATCTCAAGCAAATCAGAAATAATCTATCATGGGTGCTACTAGTAATCTTTTATCAAAGTTGGTAAATATAAAATGTTTTCCATATTTGGATCATCCTTCAGTTAATAGGGCTAAATCCTAACACTGGAGTAGACGGTTTGCTTTTTGTGGAAGCAAAATTATCTCTTAAAGTGAGTTTTCAATTGGAAATTTGATCACTATGATGTCTCCATTCAGCAGCTTTGAAAGCTGGTATTTTTAAGAGAGAGAAAGAAAGGACTTGAAGACTTTGGAAATACCTACCAAGTGTGTTAATATGAAAATTAGGTGAGAGACTTATTTTATACTGTCATTTGACTCTGTCCTAGCTAGGACAGAAATCTCATGTTTTCACACTTATGCAGTCTCATTACAAATATCTCTGGGACTGGCATTTCTGCCATTAGGTTTTCTGCAAGTGCGGTTTAAAAGTCCCTGTTTTTATTTTCTCCTTTATTCTTTTCCCAGTTTTTGAATTTCAAACATATATTATTTTAAGAGCACAGTGGGTTTTTTTCCCTTTTCCCCCTCACATCCATCATGACCTCTGTACCAAGTACTAAATTCTTGAAATGTCTTGGAGAGTCATATTTGAACACCCTCCACTTATCTACACTGTACCTGATGCTTTGGTTTTGTTAGCACAAACTTCCGCAGCCTCTGTCAGAGGTAGAGAACTCCTGAGGTATTGTCCCATCCTACAAATGCTTCTCAAAACACTATGGTCAATCCCTGGCCTCCTGAAGGCTTTTATTTATCTACTAGAGGCCTGGTGCACTGATTTGTGTACTGGTGCGGGCATGGCCTATGGGGATTGGCCTGCTGTGGGAGTGCCGCTCATCCAGGTCAGCTTAACAGTGTAGGAGCACACTGACCACCAGGGGGGCAGCTCCTGCATTGAGCATCTGCCCCCTGGTGGTCAGTGTGCATCATAGCGACTGGTCAAATGGTCGTTCTGGTCATTCCGCTATTGTCGCTGGGCTTTTATATACTAGTATATAGATTATCTCCCCTTAATAAACAGTCACAATCACTATTTCCTGAGTTTTTTGATCTGCTAAAATTGGATTAGCTTTTATTTTTCCCCAATACATTCTTATCTCTTGTTTACTAATCTATGTAACTCTGTGAAATATTCCATCCATGTCTTATTTACTCTTTTCTATTCAATCTATATTTGAGAAAATTAGATCCAACCCTGAGATATATAGAACAGGAAACTTTGTGGTGAGTTGATAATGAAATCAGCTTTGCATACGGATTTGATATTCTCCAGAACACATCTCCTACTTATCATTTTTACTCTCTTCTACTTAACTGGGAATCCACACATACCAGCCAACTTGCCACCATGTCACCAAGGAAGTCAAGCTCTTACCATTCCCTTCGCCAGATTCTCTGATGTACCTCTGAAGTTTAAGTAGCATAAAACCATTTCAGAATCACTCCTATAACAGAGTACCCTCCACAGAGGTATGGCACATCAAAGCAGTCATGTTTTCAAAGGTTTTTGAAAATCAAATTGGTGACCAAATTATTCAGTAATAAAACACTGAAATTAGGATTTGTTTCTTTGGTTTTTCATGAGATAAAAAAGATCAATCAAGGAAAATGTGTCTTATATGTCTTCATAAGCTTCTGTGATGTTAGAAGCTTTCTAGTTATCTCTACTCTACAACATGCCCATTCTCCATAGAGCAAGCATAACTATTTATTAGAAATGGCATTTACCCATTTAAACAGCAGCAGTTTAATGGAAGTTGTCATATATTCAAAATCTACTGGGCAATAGAAACATTAAACATAGTCTAAGCCTTGATGCTGATCCTAGAATATTTAAAATCTGCTTGATGACACAAACCTAACTCAAATATAATTGCTAATTAATTATATCATAGAGATATAATCAGTTGCTAATTTTTGATTTTCATAAGTGAGGGAAATATACACAATAGATTATCAGTAAGGACTGGGTTTGTTAGCCATAGTTTCATGAAAGAAGAAAAAATGTAATTGACTCTGAAGAATGTGTACAACAGGGTTCACGGAAGAGAAAGGGCAGTGTCCCGATAATGTAAAAGAGATTGAAAGTCTGATTTTTCTGACATAGCTGTGTGTTTGTTTTTTATCCTTGCCTGAGGATATGTTTTAATTGATTTTAGAGAGAGAGGAAGGGAGAGAGAAACATCAATGTGAGAGAGAAACATTGATGAGTTGCATCCCATACATGACTGACCAGGGATTGAACCCCAATCTAGATATGTGCCCTGATTGTGAATCAAACCCACAACGTTTTGGTGTATGGGATGATGCAACCAACTGAGACACCCAGCCAGGGCTGACCAAGCTGTGTTTTAATTACTAGTAGCTATGAGAAAATGATGTCATCACTATGTTTCTTAGCCCCTATGTTCTCATCTGAGGAATTAGAGATGCAGCCAATAATCACTAAATTCTCTATTAGCTAGAAAAAGTTCAATTTCGGGGACCAATGTGTGTGAAGGCATAGTGGTGAAAGGAGATAATTAATATGAGAAAGAAGGGACCCCATTAGAGTAGGAAGTACATAGTCAGGATTGACTGGAGATAAAGCTGGGTATGGAGCATGATATCAGATTATATAGAGTCATAAAATCAAGCACATGAGTATAGATTTGATGTGAAAGCAAGTGGGTAACCACTGGACCTTTGGAGGCAGGAGAGCGGCATAATGAATGTAGTGCTTAAAGAAGCTTGGTTGGACAGGGAAATAAAGGAATGATGGATTGATTGGAGAAGAGGGAGCCTGGGGTTAGAGCAGCCACCCAGGAGGCTGTGACTAAGCTGGAGGGTGAGGTATAAGCACTTTAGGGCCTGGAACCTTGTAATCTATGCCTGGTTGTAGAAGAAAATCAGAGCTGGCAGCAGTTAAAATGGTAAAACAGATTTATTCAGGACCACTACAATAAGGAGAGGAGACTTCAATATAAAACCAGGATTAATTCCAAATGGACCGGTAGGAATTTGTAACCAAGGAGCAGGGTGGGGATGGGTGGATGGAAAATTGCTAAAAGGAAACTTTGGAGATAAGGGAGGATTTTGGCTAAACTGACCTAGTAGGATTCTTACTGAGACAGGCCAGGGTGATGATCAGACATCATATGGAAGGTGGTAGAGGTTGAAGACCCTGGTGAAATATCCAGGACAATAAGAGAAGATGATGAGAGGTTCTGGCTACACCAATTTAGAAATGTTGCTAAACTTGGACAATGCAGAAAGAAACATAAATGTCCAATCATCAAGACCTAGCTGAAAGGTTCAAGGGAGCCTAAATAGAATGTGGTCAAGGAAAGCATCTTGGTCAATGGTAACTCTGGTATGGAGGACAAACACTTTGGCCATCGTTTCCTCATTTGTATGGTGAGGACATATGAGCGTCGCAATAAATCTATAACATTTTAGGATTATCTGGTAACAAATTATTCTAAGTATCACAAAACAAGGTGATTAGGATTTTAGCTGGAGAACCAAATAGTAATTTATTTTTTTCTATTCAACCAATAGTAATATGAATTACTTTGTTTGATAGTGAGTTTTTTCACACCATTTCATGTGTGTGTGAGTATATATATATTCGTGCACAGGTAGAGTCCCTAGTGCTGCCAGCTGCTGGCCGGGTCCTCCCTTCCCCTGGCTGCCTGCCAGTGCTGCTGGCTGGGGTGGGGCCAGCCCCACCCCCTGGTCAAACACCTGGCTGAGGGAACAATTTGCATATTAGGCTTTTATTATATAGGATATATATATATATATATATATATATATATATATATATATATAGTGAGGCAAATGTAAGTTTACAGTTTGTATGGAAAATAATACAATAATTAAAAGTAATAAAAGAATAAACTATTTTGCATATTCACAACTGTAAATCTATGTTTGCCCCACCCTGTGTATACACTCACATATCTCACACATTATTTTCTGAGTGATAGTAGTATCTTATCATGTGCTCTAAATCAATTAGCAAGTGCAATTTTGGCATGTGAATTTTTTATTAACTGTGTTGTTGTTGGGACCATCCTTTCAGTATCATATTAGGGATGACTAAAATGCAGTGGATGAAATCCTTTTGTAATGGCTCTGCTGCCTTCTCCCAAGATGCATTGCTGCAGGTTTTATTAGCAAGAAAGCAGCTCACAGTATGAGTGACCTCCAGGATAAACAGGAAACCAGCTGTGATAAAAATACCTTTTAGTGGATTTGTACCACCAGAGGCAGTCATGAAACTTTAAGTCTTCCAGAAAGTACAAGTCAAACAGATTGGGAAAAGACAAACAGACTTCTATGGAAAAGAAATTTGATGCATCTAGAGATAATCGAGATTCATTTTTCTTCTCTTATTAGAATAAGACAACTTATTGAAGGTAAAACTGATATAAGAAACATTAAATTGCATTTTAATTAATGCAGATTTCAGTGGGATATGCATTTACATAAAAGGTAAACTAGACCTGGCCTTTTGTGTACAGGAATGAGTAAATGACTAAAAGCTTTATCCATTTAATTTAGAGATTTGATTCCATTTTCCTTTTATCTCCATCCTCCATTCTCCAAACCTTACTCTCCTTAAAGTGTATATGATCCAGGGAATGGTAACATCACTTAAAAACATTTAGCTTAAAGTAAGTAATTAACTAAATGATAATATAATTATGCATTGGGCTCTGATCCAGGCATCTTCCCTAGTGCTTTGGAGAGTACAGTGCTGAATAGCCCTTCTCTCAGGTAGTTTAGAGTCTAGTGATGGGAAGGAGAGCAAAGCACATTAATTACAACGCAGAGGAAATGTTATAAGTGCATAAATCTGGACTAAGTACTGAGCATATTTGGCAAGAGAGAACAGAACTAGAAGATAGCTGTCTAAAACCATTTTCACAACATCTCATTTAAAATAGATAAATATGCTCTCAATGGGACAAAGCTCCAACCCTCTCTCCCTAAAATGTAGCAAAAACAATCTCTGTTCACCAAAACTAATCCAGACTAGTCAACTTTATACCCTAATTCCTAACCCTATGATCAGTCTAAAGGACTTGTCTCCTGATTGTGGCTTTCAACCCTGCCCCATTCAGATGTTCTTTCACATTAACCCTACTTCTAGTTACTTATAGATAGTTCCTTTTAGGCTTTTAGTGTCAACTCTAGACAAATGCCAACCTTTATATGACCCAGTGACCCTTCAGTTATTTTCTTTCTCAATTGATGTCTTTTTATTATGACTTCTGTTGTTTTCCAGGTTCTAAAGCTACAAATACTGGAGCCACATTAAATTAGTTCTTCCTTTCCTTAGAGAGGCAGTGTGGTATGATGTCTCTGATTTCTAATTGGTAGCTCTCAGACTTTGGCCATATCATTTGGTATCTCTATACTTCTATTTTTTTCCTATCTATTGTGGGAGCTAATAATATAGACCACAGAGGTAGAACATGAGCAAAAGCCCAACCAATGGCTCAGTAGTATTGATTGAACCATCTATAGCATTTTTTTATTCATTCACTCTCATTCCCAAACTGGTGTCCATCAAGTCTTCCTTCTTTTAGTTCATTCTTGAAATGTCAGACATATTTCTGTTCTCTCCATTTTTCTGTACTGTAATCTCTCTTTCAAAAATTGTTCCATTCTAGCTCCTCTCCCATAGAAATTTATGTTAGGATTACTGCAAAAACCTTCAAGAGTTTTTCCATGCCTTAAACATCTTTTCTCTCCACTCATCCAACTATTGCCAGAAAAATCCTACTGAAATAGGGCTATATATTGTTTTTAAAAATTCTCTTGGGTTTTTGGTTTCCTATCCATCTAATCTAAAACCAAGTTGTCAGGGCTTTCAGCAATGTGACTTTACTTGATAATAGGAACAGGCCACTCTACATGATACACACTGATGTGTTTTTTTCTGTTACATCATTTCTCATATGAAGTATATACGCCAGTCCCCTACCACATGTCCCTAACTTTCTCCGCAAGCCCACACAGTACACAACCTTTCACATCTATCATTGTCCGGGTTTGTGTCCTTCACTGGGGTCTGGAAGTTTCATTAGTGATTTAACATATGAGCAGAATTGCCACTGTCCCAGAAGACCTGCCCAGGGAGTCTCTCTTTGGAGTTCTCTCACATGTACTCTTGGCTGCTCTTTTGTGGTTATGCATGTCAATGGGGCCAGCTTCGTGTGCCTGTGATTTGTGTGACTGTCTAGGGCTCTATGCTCAGAAGGGCCATGTGTTTGGTTTAAGGGTCTGCTGTTGCTGTCTTGAATTTCTTAATTTTTGAACCAGAGTTTCCACATCTTCATTTTTCACTGGTCATACAAAAGATTTAGCCTGCCGTGCATTATTTTGAGTTGTGTTGAGGTAAGAGCTTTATAAGCGTCATCTTCATTATAGCCAGATTCTAGGTACTTCGAATCCTCCAGTGTTCAATGCCATATCAGAATCAAGGGTCATTATAGTTTTTCAAGCAGCAAAATAAAAGTATTTTAACTATTATCCTCAATTTTCATATGCTGTTCTATCTTCCTCAGAACAGCATTTCTGTATCTTACTTGAGCCTTGCTACAGTAGGACCATGGAGTAAGTCTATAAAATGCTTGGAGAGACTTACATTGAATTAAACTTACATTCTAATCAGAGATTTAGAATTAGGAAACCGGAATCTGCAGATCCTTTTGATATTGAGAGTATGGTCCCTTATCTGAAACCCCATAAGAGAAATTGTTTTTAGCTCTCAATACTTAGGGAGAGATTTGTGTCACATGACCCATTAGTGTATTGTTATTGACCACAAAAGTGGTATAATTGATTGTGTTTCTACTGTAGCTTTTGTTGTCTAAAAGTTGAGAGTCTAGTTTTCAGATGAAATTGTATCCGCAGTGTAACTTGGCTTTGATGTTCTAATTTCTATTTGTTCTTTTCCATACTTATCCACATTTTTGTTTTATTATATTATTGTTTTATTATAAGTATTATACATATATTTTATATGTATTATTTTTTATTTACTATATGTATTGTTTCATATCTCAAATCTAGATGCCTGTCACATAGTAAGTGCTCAATGAATAGCTGATGAATGAGTTAGGCAGCATTCCATGATTTAATGAATTCCTGAAAGTACATTAGTATCAAATATTGAAAGACAGGTAACAAATCAGTGGTAGCCATAGTTATGTTCTCTTTCAACTACAAAATAATATAAAGTCCTGAATTATATTTTGCCTTTCAGAATTAATTTTTGACCATATGGTATCTGCATTTATAAAAGCCCTTTGTTCCTTCCCATTTCAATTGAACATTCTTAACCAGCTTCAGACATCAGATCCAGACTGAAGAACTACCACTTTCCCTGACTTCAGTCTTTGTACTTTGCATCAAATACAATAAATGTATGATACCTACCCTTTCATCACTTTCATAATATAGGGTGTCCCTGCATGTTTATATTTTATTCTTTCTTCTTTAAAAACTTGCAAATGAAAGAAATAACAACCACGTTGCTCCTCTGACAGACCCCCAAAATTGAACTGTTGACTGGTAAGCAGGTCCCAGAAGCTTAATTGCCCTGCAAAGGCTGAATTGGAATCACAAAAGGTTATTTATTGGTGACAATATCAAAACTTTGGAAGTAGGGTTGCATTAAAGTTGAGGAGCTCTTTACAAATAATAAATTTAATAAAGACACATCACATCTCATTTTCTACCCCACGCCTTCTTTGCCTTCCTTCTATAAACTGCTCCTGTCCTTCCCCGAACCTCATGGTTCATTTAGCCCTCAATCGCTCTTCTTTTATTCTATCCTGGTCCAGGTGAGTTTCTCCAACCAGAACAGGGTCATACTTTTTTTTTTACTTCTTAATATAGCTTACCACTTGGCATAGTGTCAGGAGTATGACTGACATTGCATTATTTACTATTTTTTACTAGGACAATAAAGTTGGTGTGGAGATGTGTTATCCTGGATATATGGCAATCAGTATAGACAATGGTATGTGTGTGTGCTTCAGGCAGCAGTTGAAAGGAGGGTCTAAGTGCAATGCTAGAGCATTTTGGAAACAGTGAGTCATTTACATGTTGGGGTAGCACTAATTGAATGCAATGATGAGCTGGCTCATTCCCTAAGTTTCTGAAAACCTGCTAGAAAAACTTACTCTGCTACAAGAAACTGAGATATGAGATTAATCAAAAAATACTTCTTTATTTTCTTTTTTTAAAATATATTTTTATTTATTTCAGAGAAGAAGGGAGGGGGAGAGATATATAAAAACATCAATGATGAGAGGGAATCATCCATTGGCTGCCTCCTGCATGCCCCACACTGGGGATTGAGCCTGAGCCTGCAACCTGGGCATATGACCTGACCTGGAATAGAACTGTGACCTCCTGAGCCAGGCCAGCTATAGGCATTAAGAGAATTCTTACACTATTTTAACACAAGGAAGCAATAATAAGGAACTGATCAAGCTGCAGAATTCTTACACTATTTTAACACAAGGAAGCAATAATAAGGAACTGATCAAGCTGCAGCTTGTACTCAAAATAGATTAGGAAATATTATAAATGCTTCTGTTTGTAGCATTTTACACAATAGGTAGGTTTCATAGATATTTTGCTATTTATGGACAGCAAATGATATCTAGTAATGTTCCTGAATAATTAACCAACAAGTGTCATTTATAGCAGGAAGCAAATGAAGAAGATATTAACATTCAGGATACACAGAACAGAAAGTACAGGGATCTTTAATTCATGGGTGAACAAAAATGGGAGCAACATGTTGAACATCACATTTTCTTTATAAAACGGTTTCAGGGTCATATATTATTAAGTTGATACATAGTCGCAGAGTTTCTGCTCAATTCTCTAGGCCCCACCAGCCTCCCATGCATCTTTAAGCAACATATGTATGCTATGCTATGAAAAGAGTTGGTATAGACAAGGTCAGCTAAGAGGAGCCCCCCCAAATTTATTGAGCTAATTCAATTGTATCTGTTTTATTGGTAGACAGATTCTCCTATTTCAGCAGAAAAAGGTTAGTCATTTCTGATTATATGTATTTGAGAATTACTTCCACATTTATATCTAATGCAGCTCTAAGAGGATTTCATGCCTGTTCTCCCAGTGAAAGGCTCTATTCTGCAGGATTTGTACCAGAGATAATAATAGGATTAATTTGCAGAGTATTTAAAAATTCATCACAGCATTTTCGAATCTGTTCTCTCTTTTGATCCTTTCAGCAGTCCTGTAAGACGGGTTAAGTGTGTGTTCTATTCCCTTTGGACAAAAGAGGAAATTGAGGCACTGAGGGGTTAGGTGATTGGTTAGAGGACAGGCCCTAAGTGAGTAACAGACCTAGAAGTTGTGTTCTGTGCCTCCCAGGTTTTGTGCTCACAGATCAGAAAGACCATTTCTGAACATAGACACAGAGTTACATACCCCTACATTTGGGTGCAAAGCAAAATCAAACAAGGAGCCCATTAAAATGCTAATGCTGGAGCCCCACATCTGGAAACTCCAATTCAGCTCAGATTTGAGGCCCAAGACATCTATTTGTAATAGAACACTTATGTGGCTTTGAGTCTAGTTAACCAACATGATTGGATATTCACTCATTCATTTATCCAGTACTGTTCCCTGTGAATTTCACCTTCATGTACTTGGCCTGTTTTCCTCATAGGTTGTTGGAGTTTTTCAAATGTATTGACCTTTTCTCTGTGGTGTAGCTATTGTTGAAGATGTCAAAGTTATTGTTGTTTCCTTATGACTGACAGAGAAAACCCTACTCCAGTCCAAATTTTAAAAAATGAAAAGATTATAAAGCTATTTCATTTCTTACAACAAAATAACATCCATATCTAGAAGAGACTTTGTAAATGGATAATAAACATGAGATACTATGGCTCATAAATACAAATGAAGGAAACAAGATACTATTTTTTTACTTTAAAATGTATGAAAGGTAGAAAAATGTGATGTGACATCTGTGAGAATGAGTGGAAATGGGCACTTTATGTAATGTTGGGAGAGAGTTATGGGAACAATGTCTCTGGTGGTGAGATCGGCACTATTTCTCAAAAGTAAAAATGTATGTTCTCTTTGATATAGCAGTACTACCTCCCAGAATTACATAAATCTGTGCAGCAAGGGTGTTTAAGAATAGACATTGCAACAGTGTATGTAACAGAAATAAATGGAGGACATCTAAATGCTTCCTTAGAGGGAACTAGTTAAATAAATTATGGTACATGCATAAAAAAATTATGCATTCATGAAAATAATAATACTTCTGTGGGCTAATATGCCATATTCTTCAAGGTATATTAGGGCTATTAAATCTTAATTAAGGTAAAAATTATATCTGTTACTATTTGAGTATGAAAAGGTGTATAAAGGTAAAATGTGTATGTCTATGCTTGTGTACACATAGATATTTCTTTAAGGATAAAGAGACTATTAACTGTCACACATTTGGGAAGGAAAACTGAAAGTTTGAGGTAAAAAGAAAATTAATTTTATATATACTTTATACCACTTAAATATCTTGCAATGTGTATTTGTTATTTTTTAATACTCAATAGGTAATTGAAAATAATTTTAGTGCTTAAAATAATTGTCAAATAAAATGAACTGTAAGTTGTAAAATATATCTTCACTTTATTTTAGTTAGCACTTTTATTATGGTTTTAATAATATAAAACTGATGTAACAAATCCATTTACATTTTCTTAAATATTACATATATTTCTATGATGATTATGTCATTTCTATTTGAAAACTAATTATATGTTTGGGAAACATCATTTAGTAATTTCAGTCCATAATTCTCTAGTTGATCCATATCACCTATCAGATTTTGACAGAGAAATAGGGTTTTCACAATTAGAGAATGTCAGAACAACAAAGGGCCTCAGACATTTTCGGAGACAAAGAAAATTGAGACCAAGTAGATTTGTGTCTCCTGTGCTTGTACATTTCACTCACATGGCAAAATTTAGGATTAACCTCAAGTAAAATTTAATACTAAGTAAATTGATACAGTGAAAGTCGGAGAACATGAATTATTCAAAACAACATTTTGTTAGCTGGCTGTCCATCCATGGACAAGTCTCCTTTGCTCTCAGGCTCAAGTTCTTACAACCTTGCAATGCTTGGTGGATCCCAAGGAAGCTGTTTGCACCCATTCCATTTGACTGAAACAATTTAAGAAATTCATGAACTGACTCAGGACCTTATTAACTTTTTACTTTCTCTAGTTTTCCAAAATTTCTGGATCTGTGTAAATGTTCTCATTCAAAAGACAAGCCACGTTAAATCAAATGAACATTTGTTTAAACAATTACTCTGAGCAGAATATTTTAGTAGTTCTTGTAAACCCTTTCCCGGGTGAAGAACTCACATCTTTGACTCATGGTTCAAATACAGCTCAAGTTCATGTGAATCTTCCTTTCTTTGATTATTTATCTCACAAATTGTCCAATTCACAATTTGCTCTTGTGGTGCTCTTTTATTGTTTAGGGTGGCTTGTTCCACAGGCAGAGTCTAAATTTTCTATCTCCCATTGCATGAACCTAATTAGCTCTTGTGACTTTAACAATAAATCCAGAATAATAGTGAGTGAAAACAGATATTTCAGACTGAGAGAAACTGTTTAGATCACAATTCAAACCTAATATTGACTTTTCAGTTGCCAGAACTACTTTTCAGTAGTTCAGGGGGATGCAATATGAAAACCTAAGACAGCAATATCCCCAGGATGAGACACTGATATATTGTGGAAGGTGATTCTGTCCCCTGCAGAGAGAGGAGTGAGCAATGGACAGAATGTAAAAATAGACTCATGACTCAGCATCATGATCCCTCTGTTTGTGCCCCTCAAAGAGAGAACTCTAAGAATACCCAAATAAGGGCTGGAAGAGGTTAAAGGGAGGGGAGGGAGAGGAAGACCTATGTAATACTTTCAACAGTAAAGATTAAAAGGAAAAAAAAACACGAATACCCATATATATAAATGGGTTTGCAATTATCTAATAACTTCCTTCTATCACAGGGGTATCAATGTTAAATGCTAATTTGTTTTCAAAATTTTGAGGGAAATTTTAATTCTTCTATGTTTTAATGTTTGGGGTATACAAATTTAGATCCATTTTCCTAAAATTAAGTAATTAAATAGAACACTATTAAAAGTATATAATTTCTATATATAAAATCCTACCATTATGTCAGTGAATCTGCTATTTAACATATCTCCCCAGAGATCTCTTAAATCTTCTATGACTAAAGATCAATGCTCTGAACAATTTAAAACATTATTTTTATAATAATACCAGAGGCCCAATGCATGAAAATTTATGCAAGAGTGGGCCTTCCTTCCCTCGGCTGCCAGCACTGGCTTTCCTCCGGCATCCGGGACCTGGGCTTCCCTCCTCCAGCTGCCAGCAGACACCCGGGACCGGGCTGGCTTCCTCCAGGCTACCCACAGGCAGCTGGGAGCCAGGACCGGGCTGGCTTCCCTCTGGTCCGACTTTGTCAGGAAGGACGTTCTGAAGATATCCGGTCTAATTAGCATATTAAACTTTTATCATTATAGATATTTAGACATCATAGTGCTACTCTATCTGCAAAACCCACAAAAACACTTTTAGAAACTGTCTACCCAAACACTTAAGTCTCATAATTTGTCTGCTTTTGACGTGTTATTCTATTAGTGGTGTGTGTTGGCTTCACTGTCTTAAACTGTATCCCAATTTTGCTCTTTGATTGCAGGCAGAGTTCACAGCCATGCGGGAGCAGTACATGAGAGGTGGGGAGGGCTTTATCGTCTGCTACTCTGTCACCGATCGCCAGTCATTCCAGGAGGCTGCCAAGTTTAAAGAGCTCATTTTTCAGGTCCGTCACACCTACGAAATACCCCTGGTGCTGGTGGGCAACAAAATTGACCTGGAACAGTTCCGCCAGGTGAGTGCCAATTTTATCTGCTAACTACTGTCTTTTCCTCCTCGGACCCATAGTACCAAGTATGGCTGCTTTCCAAGGTTCATATGGAGAATTCTGAGGAAGAAGTGATGCACATGATTTTTCTAAGAAATCTTGGAGGTTCTGTGGTATTTTGTGCTAGCCACCACAATATGTCCCGTCTCCCATGTGACTTTGCTGTGTCCTTACCACTCACTCCCCCATCAGGAGGCTTCTTCTCCCAGCCTCTTGGATCTGGGCTGGTCCTGTGATTTATCTTAAGCAGTAGAGTATAGTATAACTTCTAAGGTTGAGCCTTAAGAGTGAAGCAGGTTCTTCCTTTGCCACTTGAAACACCTGCTATTAGGGTTGAGCTGCCATTTAAAAAGACCAAGTTAACCACCAGAGAGAGCCAGAAAGCAACATCCAGTCTCATGGCTGTCCCTGTCAAGGCACCAGATACGTGGGCAAACCATTGTGCATGTGCCAGCACCAACCACTATCTGACTATTACCTCATCAGATACCCTAGCCCGTGGTCGGCAAACTGCGGCTCGCGAGCCACATGCGGCTCTTTGGCCCCTTGAGTGTGGCTCTTCCATAAAATACCACATGCGGGCAGGCACGTACAGTGCGAAGTTGACTTAAAACTTTAAGTAAAGTTTATTAAGTTAATTTTAGGGAACGTTGTGGAGTGAAAGAAGATGTAGTGTCGAGGCTTGAGAAAGGTATGTTGAGATGGTTTGGACATATAGAGAGGATGAACGAAAGGAGATAGACGAAACAAGTATACAAGATGAGTGTGGATGGGAGAGTTGGAAGGGGTCGACCTCAGCGAACGTACCTCAGTCAGATTGAGGACATTTTTAGCAAAGGCCAGCTTAGGAGTACCTACTTATATAGTTTAAGTTTAAAAAATTTGTCTCTTAAAAGAAATTTCAATCGTTGTACTGTTGATATTTGGCTCTGTTGACTAATGAGTTTGCCAACCACTGCCTAGCCAATCCAATGGAACAGGAAAACCTTTCAGCTGAGCCTTGTCTGGATTTCTGACCTCCAGAATCCTGGGAAAATAACATGAAATTATTTAAATCACCATGTTTGGGATTTTTTTTGTTTCATGAAAAATTGAGCAAAACAGAACCCTTGCCACCTTCCAGAATCAGAACAAGCAACAACATCTCAGGTTGAATAAGAAATGAATCTGCTTCAAGTTGCCCCAGCTATATCACCGTGATCCCCAGAGAGTCTCACAATTTCTCCAAGCAAACAAAATTGGTAACGCAGAAACCATGTCTAGTTTAGACTGAGATCCATTACCAGAGTTCATGTGGCGCATCACAGTTTATTCTCATGTCATCAGACACTATCAGGGCCTAATGGGCAAACCATGATGGCCTCATCTCAGATGTCTACTGAGTAATACTTCAGCTGTCCTTAAGACTACTGAAGAGACTAAAAAACAAAAACCTAGTTCAAGGACCAGACAAACCATTTCATAATTTCATTGCCTTGACTCACTTTGTGCAAAGTTACATTACAGAACAGTTACATGCAAATCAAATTTTTGTAAATCTAATTCTCTAAATCGAGTGGCTTAGTTATAATCTGAGATGCTTCAACTTTATTTGCATTGACTTTAAAATTGAACTGGTTTATGTTAGATGTCTTAAAGTAGCCTGCTAATAAGACCTTTGCTAAGGTGAGAATCTCCGCTAAAGCAATTAGTTTTCTCCTACATTAAGTATTTTTACATTTGGATTTTTGTATCTAAAGCATTTTAAGTTAAAGTGAAAAGTTATTGTATGGAGCTAATGTCTATGAATTTATGCCTAACATAGAAAAGTATTCCTGTGATTTCCTGCAATGACTTTTTTTGTATATTTTACTTGGAAGCCTAAGCATCTGAAAGTGGAGGCTAACTGCTTTTTAGGAGCTCTGATATTTGTTTGTTTCCTCTGCACCTGTTCTTCTGTCTTGCTTTATTGCTTTCTCTTTCTCCAAGCAATGTTTAGTGTAATATGGTTACATTACTACGGGATAGAAATTCAAGTTTTTCTCACTAGCTAAATATGAATCTATTCTCAGACACCTGACAGAAAGGAAGCAGAGAGATATAGGTCTAGTGGTGAAAGCTTCATATACTCCTCTGAAGGGAAGGGATGTTTTACTATTTCTTTAGGAATTCTGGGAGTGGCATGAGGGAGCACCCTGAGTTGCAGGTGTACTATCAGTGATCATATGACCACCATTATTGCATTACCCAGAATTCCTAGAGAATATAAACCTTTAATTGGATGTCAGTCAAGAGAGCTGTAACTGAGAAAGCAAGTGAATTTGAGAACATAAGGAAAACTTCTTCCTGCAAAAGTTAATTAGGTTAATTTCTAGAATGATTATTCTCCATGATTCCAACACTGGCTGGCATTGGCTTTCACCTCACTCCCCTGGCCTTACTCCTCCTTTCCTAGGCTTAGTAGTGGTCATTTGCATGTCCCAAAGGGATATTTAAGAGGACCCCTATCTCAGCCCGGTTAATTGCATTTTAGCAGTGATGTGAATCCCCAGCATCACAAATATCACTGAAACAAATACCAAAAATATATTGAGTAATTTTGCAGATTTGACCGACTTTTCCTTTTAGATTAAAAAAAGTAAACAAGGTGGTCACAGAAAGCGCAATAACCATGAAAACTCAAATTATAATCTTTTAAAAAATGTTCATGTACCCCAGGTCTACAGTAATGATGTGTTGCTATGCAAATTTGGCTTCTGGCTGTGGTGTTTGTGCTGGAAATAATTATTCCTGTAATTGTATAGTGGTTTTCCTTCAGCTTGAAGCTTAGAATATCTGCTTTGCACAGCCTGAGTAACTCTTCGAATGCTGATTGTGGATTGTGAAAAGGCCTCTGTTTATTCTTCAGTGAGATATCTAATGAAAATAGTTCCATTCCTGTACTGAGAGGGGCCTATGGAAGCTGTGTGGATCAAGAGTCACAGTATTAAGAAAAAAACACCTATTTAGAATTATATGAAGCATTTACTTATCCTTGCAGAGTAGTGGCAGCTTTGGAGCAAGGTGATGGAATGAGTAAGCCAATCTTTCTCCTCAAGGACTTTCCATTCTCCTCAGAAAGGATCTATACATAGGAATAGGGCAGAAAATCATACTAAACAATAAAACAAAACGTTGAACAATGTGGCATTGTGCATTGAGTGCAATTGTTGTTGAGAACTAGAATAGATGATGTGGGCAGCATTTTTTGAGGAAGGACCATGCCAAATGGAGAGGCATCCTGACTAGGCAGGAAGGATCAGATGAATGCTGATACTTCTTTTAGGAAGGACCAGCAGGAGTAAATCTAAAGAGTAGGAAATGGATTGTGGGGCTATGAGTCTGCACAAGCCATGAATGCTAGGGAAGGAGGGCAGTGGGAAAAATTGCTTAAATTGAGCTCATCATTTTTCAAACTAATCACTTAAAAGATCTTCCCTAAAGAAAACAAACACCAAGTGGGCGACATTTTTCATGTTTCTGTTGTCTTAGCTAAGATTTCAGCTCTCCGTGCTCTTTCCTAGGTATCCTGCCCTGGCCTAATTCTGATGTTTGAGAGAATTTTCCTCAGCTGTCAGTCAGGCTCTGTACATAATAATTCAGTGTCAGTGTGTGTGTGTGCGCGCGCGCGCACATACACACGCACACACACATAGTTATAGGTATGGGAAATGAGAGACCAAGGCAATTCTGTAAATCCAAAAGAATAATACCAAGCCTTGCCAGTGTGGCTCAGTGGTTGAGTGTCGACCTATGAACCAAGAAGTCACAGTTGGATTCCTGTCGGCATATGCCTGAGTTATGGGCTCAATCCCCAGTGTGGAGCATGCAGGAGGCAGATGATCAATGATTCTCCCTTTTCACTGATGTTTTTCTCTCTCTCTCCTTCTCTCTTGCTCTCTAAAATCAATAAAAATATATTTTAAAAATGAGAGTAATACCTATATGTTGAATTACAAATAGTCTAAAAGAGAAGCATTTGCAGTTTGCACATTGGGAATATTTTAACTTTATCGAACCACACATTTAGGAAATTACATAATCCATATTTCCCTTACATACCTTATTTTTAAATAATTATAGAGGTACAGGAAATCGCAAAAACATATGTAGAAAAGGTAATGTGCTCTTTTCTTAGCATCCCTGGTGTTTATATCTTACACAACTATGGAATACTATCAAAACCAAGAAATTGATATTGGTTCAATCCATAGATGTTATTAAATTTTGCCAGTTATTCATATATTCATTTGTGTGTATGTGTATAATTCTATGCACTTCTCTACATCTATAAAGAAACTCAAGATTTTTATAAAAATTTATTAAATATATAGGTTAGTTTATGATGAATTAATATTTTTACTATGTTGAGTCTTCCAATCCATGAATATGATATGACTCTCCAAGTATTCTTTGATATCTTCATCAGAATTTTATAATTTTCATCATACAGAAACTATAAATTGTAGATTCATACCTAAGTATTTAATTTTAAGGGATTGCAAATGGTATTAATTTCTGTTTCAAATTTTCCTTGTTAATATATTGAAATGCAATTAATTTTTTATATTAATATTGCATTCTATAACCTCACTGAACTTATTTGTTCTCAGAGTATTTATTTGAGTTCTTGGGATTTTCTATGTAGACAATCTTGCCATTTGAAATAGGGACAGTTTTATATCTTCCTGTCTAGACTGTTTGCCTTTCTTTACCTTTCTTGCCTTACTTCAGTGGCAAGAACTTCCAGGACTATGTAACATAAGTGTAAGACAGACAGACATCCTAACATTGAATCCAGTCTTAGAGGGAAAGCATTCAGTCTTATGACTTTAGCTATAGTTTTGTTTTCTTGTGTTTTTTTTTAGTTCTTTTAAACTAAGTTTGAGATCTTATACCTTTGTTAGTTTTAATCATATATATGATGATTTTATTAATAGCATGTGAGTATGTGATTATTGAACCTTCCAGATTGCTTCCTTTTCTCTATATTTCTTCATTTTTTTTACTGCTTTATTCCTCACATTCTAGTACTATGCCTTTTGTAGTAATCTTCTCTATTCCTTTATTTTCTGTCATTTTGTTTAAATTGTCTTCTTGTAAGTAGCATATAAAATATTTTTAAAATTTGAAATCTAATTTATATACTCATTTAAAGACAATGTTAATCATTTGCATGCTTTATAATTATTGATACATTGAAATTTATTTAGTGTTTCTTATTCATGGTATTTTTCTTTGTTTCTCTCTTATGCCTTTCTGTCTTTAATAAATAATTCTTTGTTACTTTTTTATCCCTCATATTTGGAAGTTATAGCTTACATTTCTATTTTACTCTCCAATATTTCACAAACATATTCATTTTTACTCTTTCCTAAGAAGAGCCAAAAATATTAGTTGTCTTTACTTTATTGTCAAACAAAGCATCAGCATACTTCAATGGCCTATGAGTTTTCCCATTGTCATCTTCTAGTTAGCTATTATTTAGAATCCTACTTCATTATTTTAAAATTTTAACATAATTAATATGACAGAATATCTGTAAATTATTATGAAGTTCATAATACTAAAATGCACTTCAATAAACTCTGCATGAACTTAAGAATCCAAACATTCTTAATAACATTGAAGCTCCCTATGGACTTATCTGTGATTGCACTTCCCTGCTGTTATCTTCTGAATTTGTGTTTATATTCATAATACTTTTCTTTAATTTAGATTCTTACTACATGTCTATATACTAATCATCATTATGATCCCTTTAAACACATTTTATAGGTAAAAAACAAACAAACCCATAAAGGCCAGTGGTTTCTCAAGGATCCCTTTACATTCTTAAAATTATTGCACACCCGCCTCCCCTGGGGACCTTCTGTTTGTCTTACTGAGTTAGATCTATTGGTATTTACATATTAAAAATTAAAACAGAACTTTTAAATTTATTGTTACTTATAGGTCATTGAAATTAACAATATTAAGCTGATTATAAATTAATATCCATTTAAATTTTTAAAATAAAGATAACCTATGTCCCTCCCCTAATTAGTGATAGAGTGACATTGTTCTATAATGTTTGCAAGTCTCTCTAATGTCTGGCCTAAATGAAGACAGCTAGGTTCCCCTATCTGCTTCTTTATTCAACCTGCAGTAAACATGTTTCTGTTTAAGTATATGAATAAAATTCAAGCTCAGAAATGTGAAGATATTTTTGTAGCTCTTCCAGGTACTGTGGCTATTCTCCTCTGTCAATATAGGATAATTCAAGTAGGGGAATTTCCTTAAGAATTAGTTGCCATGTGGCCTTCAAAGCCATGTCCAGTCCTCTCCTATCTTGAATGAAATTCACTGGTTTACCTCCCATTTTTAAAGGACCTTTTGACAAAACATGCAGGGTTTTGTAACATCATGAATTGAACTTTTGGAAAATATTAGTTCACTAAGTTATGCAGATCTTCCAAATGGTAACACATACAAAAACATCATATTTATTAATTTTACTGTCAATCTCATTGAAAACTTTTTTAGAAGTAATAAATTGTTAAACTCATGGGAAAGGACATAAGTTTTCCAAAATTATAATTTTTGCTTCAAAGCTCAAATTTTATTTGCCACGAATATTGTCCATTGTTCTCCTTGAAATGAAAGTTTCATTGCTTTAATTGTCAAGATAATGGATGCCCCATATTTAAGTCTGAATAACTATCATTTATCTATTAATCGTCCTTTCAAGCAAAAATAGTGTTCCATAAAAATGTAGCTAGTTCATCTCATAACTCAAACAACTGTGTAAGGGTTTTAACTCGACAACCATTGTACATTATTAGCAGCAGAAGTGCTTTATTCATACTTCTCATTTCATTACCCAAAATATTAAAAAGATGTCAACTCAAGGGTCAATATTTAATGAAATTAATAATGATTACTGCTTCATTAAGTTTATTCTTAAATTAAACTGCCATTTTTGATCATGTGAGCATGTGGTAGAAAGAATACAATAGTACTAGTTTTCTTTGGTGCCACTGTCTTGATTTATGCTAAAGCACCAGCCATTTTACCCAGCATGGGTTTTGCAGCATCAATACAGGTACCAGTGAAAAAGGCACATAAAACCTTAAAAATGTAGGAAAGTAGCTTTGTTTAACCTCAGGGATCTGCTGAAAAAGTCTTCAGAATGTTTGGAGTTCTATGCTTCATATTTGAGAGTCACCGATAAAGATAAACTCTGTGGACTTTGTGATTCCATCCCTTGCTATCTTTTTCCCCCCAATATATTTTTATTGATTTCAGAGAGGAGGGGAGAGGGAGAGAGGGACAGAAACATCAATGATGAGAGAGAATCACTAATTGGCTGCTTCCTGCATGCCCCACACTGGGGATCGAGCCTTCAATCCTGGAATACCAGGAATCGAACTGTGACCTCCTGGTTCAGATCGGTCAGCCCCCTTGCTATCTTTTCTGTGATATAATTTCATGATTTTTTTTTATTTCACTAACATCTTCAAACTTTCTCTTTCCTGTCTAGCTGCTCTGCCTTAGCTTAATCTCTCTTATCCACTCCACATATTTTCTTATTGAATCAATTAACATTGATTTTTGAAAAAGAGAAAGAATTGTTTAATAACTTATTTATCCTTTTGAGGAAGCCTATAGTAGAAGTTTAAACCAAGGAGATGATACTGTGGTATTAGATATGGCCAATCCCATGAGAAGAAACCCTTTCACTAAAAGGTATTTCACTAAAAGCACAGGTGTGCTTTTTAGCTTTTTTTCTTACTGAAAACTACTGTCTGGCCTGCAATAACCTTGACTCATTTAAATCTTGACTCTAAGGTAGATATGAAAAACCCCAGAGATATTACTTAAACTTTAAAACTCATTATATCTTTTTGGATTTTTTTTGTTGAAAATTAATTGACCACATATGCCTTCTTACAAATGATTCACAAAAACATACTTTTTAAAAAATTAAAACAGTGCAGTAAATCTAAAGAGTGTCTTTGATTACCTTATACTGAACCCACTCAATCCCCTACCATTTTGGTTCCCATACCAGGAAAAAAACCAAAAAACAAAAAATAGTCAGTTTGTTGTGTACCTTTCTGGACCTTTTTGTATAACTTTTCATGCTTTACTAAGTACACCTTGTTCTGAAAATTGCTTCTCCCAATCTACCTAGTGACTGAGAAATCTCTTATGTCAATCAATGGAGATCTCAGACTTTGCAATGGACAGAAGGGGCAGTGAGACTTGTGAAAGGTGATTAGCACTCCTAAGTTAACACAACTATTTAGTGAAAATCTTGGACAAGAATCTTGGTGTCTAGAATCTCAGCTAAAGTCCTTCACCTCTCAAATGTACTCAATCAGAAGAGTCCAGTGATAGTACCCCTTAATGCTTTTTTCCTTTGGTGCTATAAACACTGTTACTTTAATGTTGGATTCTATATTCAAATATCCTTCCATCCCCAAATGATTCAAATTTGGAGACTGAAAGACAGGAAGTGTAGATAAAATATGTTTTGAATAGGATTCAACTAGAACTCCTAAGATTATAATGTGGAGGAAGATGTTTCATTTTCTGTAAATTATAATTCAATAGCAAGAATCTAACATCTTTGCTCATTGTCTTTAATGTCAGAAAGTAAGGAAACATTTTTATTGATGTGAAGTCTAGGACCTGAGTATCTTGAAATGAGGTAATATATTTATGGCTGAAAAGAGAATCACTGAAATCATAAAGATGGAAGTGTGGTGAAAAGGTTTAAGAGAAGTTCCCCATTCACATCCTACATCTGATTGCATGGGATTAAAATGCCAAAACCTAATTCCTCAGTGCAAAAAGATCTGCAGGTTTCCTCATTGAGGATAAGAGGGAAGCTCTCTCTCTCTTCATCCCTCTATGTACACTTCAGTCTTCTCCTCTCAAGTAGGATATTCATAACCTGAGAACAGACTGAATAAACACCTGCATTTGTTGTCTAGCTAGCTACTTGGAGTGGTAAAACTTGAAGTCCTTTAACCCTTTGCTGAAACTGCTTCTTTTCACAGTGTAATTATGATTAGTGCCTGAACATTTTCACATAAACAGCTTCTAAAAACTTGTCAAAATTATCTCTATCTATAGAAAACACACCTTCCAAAAAGTCTGATTGCCTTATCATACCACAGTATCATTTCTTCCACATAAAACAGTGTAATTTTATATGAATTGATTATAATTACAAATTCAATCTCTATTTAATCTTAATTTTTACTCTATAAGGCTGCCTGTCTTATTTCCTCTTTAGAGTTGATTTCAAAGTCTATTATTTACCAGTTTCAGAAACATTTAAGATGTATTTCGTTTATTATCACAATCCAACTCATACACTGATGGAACTATTACATGTTTACTTTAAATGTGGCTCTGCTAATTCTGTTCTTAATGCTCCAGGAAGTGGTGAGATTCTCTCCAGGCCATTGTATGCCGCTTACTTCTTAGATAAGATTTTCTGCACTGGAGATTGACATCATTCCATGTGTCTTGTTGATGATTAGGTTCCCATTGATTTTCTGTTGATTTCTGCTGGAATTTGGCCTCCACGAAATTCATTGTGTGTGACATCAATGCCTTTTTGATAGAGAATGTTTTTATTTTGCCAGCAACCTTATAAAGCACTCACTGCTTTGACTATGGCAACACCCCTTCTTTTCCCCATTTTCATGTGTCACTGACACCACAGGATGTGCAGGGATGTGACAGAGTGATGTTCAGCTGCAAGAGCTCAGCTGAGCTGTGCTATTTTTCTGAGTGCCTTCAGCCTTTGACAGAGACAAAGAGCTCTATCAGGCTTGCTCTCCTGAACACAGCTCACAGTCTCTCAATCAGTAAATTACTGAAATTTGATGTGTTTGATGCAAAGATTTCTTAAAGAGATTAATCCTATGGTTCATTCACATTTCAGGGTCACTTGTTTTAATCTAATGAGCTAAAACACTTTTATTTATATGAGTTTTGACTGAGAGCAAAAAAGATAAAAAGGAGTAAAAATAAAAGAAAGGTACACCAGCCCATGATAGAATGAAGACAATAGATCTTTCTATCTTTGACTCCCTCTTTCTTTCCTCCATCTTCCTTACAGATATTTTGAAATTCCCTACTAGCAATAACACAAAAATGTATTTCAGAAGTAGTGTTTCATTTATAACATGGTTCCTTTCTTAATACAACCAACTCCATGTTTTATTCTATACATACATACATTTTCACTCAGAAGAACCACTTTAAGGCTCCTCTTTAGTGTACCGGAATTGCCAGTTCTTTAACCTTGGGGCCACTATTGTTAAATAAGAGTTCACTTGAATACAAGCACTGCCTTACCCCAACATTCAATCTGATAACTGAGTTGCCTGCAAAGTGACTAACGGGTGGTTAGGGGATATGGCATGGATACATTGGAATAGGGATAATTCATGTCTAGGAGGGATGGAGCAGGAGGACATGAGATGTTATCATGCTACTCAAACTGCATACAATTTAAAACTTATGAATTTTTCTCCTTCTGGAATTATTCATTTAATATTTTCTGACCATGGTTGACCTGGGTTATGTAAACCATGGAAAATAAAACTGCAGATAAGGGGAACCACTGAATACTAAGGTCTGAGTTAGTACTCCAGGTGAGATGCACTACAGAGTTCAAAAAAGAAAACGGAGTGTAGAGTGGGGGAGGCAACATGAACTTTGGTGGGAGATAACACTGATCTGGGCCATCAGCAATGAATAGGATTGCTATTTAATAGATGTATATGTATATATATTTTTTATTTCAGAAAGGAAGGGTGAAGAAGAGAGAGAGATAAACATAAATGATGAGAAAGAATCACTGATTGGCTAACTCCTGCACGCCCCACACTGGGGATCGAGCCCACAATCTGGGCATGTGCCCCAACCAGGAATCAAACTGTGACCATCTGGTCAGGTCAACGCTCAACCACTGAGCCACACCAGTTAGGCTTGCTGTTTTTAATATATTTCATTTTTAGAGCACTATTTGGCTTCAAGGAAAATTGAGCATAAAGTAGTATTTCCACAGAGCCTCCTGCCCTCACACAGACACAGCCTCACACCCCCACCTCCATAAACATCTCCCTTCAGAGAGGTACGTTTGTCACAGTCAATGAACCTACACTGACACATCATTAGCACCCAAAGTCTGTGGTTTACATTAGATTCATTCTTGGTGTTGTACATTCTATGGGTTTTGACAAATGTATAATGACATGCATTCATCATTGCAGTATCACGCAGAATAGTTTCACTGCCCTGAAAATTCTCTGTGCTTTGTCTGTTCACTCTTCCCTTTCTCCTAACTTCTGATAACCATTCATCTTTTTAATGTCTCCATAGTTTTGCCTTTCCAGGATACTGTATTATTGGAGTCATATAGTTTGTAGGCTTTTCAGATCGGCTTCTTTCACTTAGTAACATGCATCTAAACTTTCTCCATGTCTTTTCATGGCTTGATAGCTCATTTCCTTTTAGCACAGAATAATATTCCATTGTCTGGATGTGTCACAGTTTATCCATTCACCCTCTGAAGGGCATCATGGCTTTGGCAACTCTAAATAAAGCTGCTATAAATATCCACTCACAGATTTTTGTGTGGACATTGGATGGGGTTTTTATTCCCCATGTAAAAGAGATACAAACGAATATTTTAATGAACTGAGTAACTTATTTAGAGATCATAATAATTGTTTATATGTTTTTAACATGGACATATACAATCATATGACAACTCAGAAAAAGACTGTAAATATCTGGGAGGTTTGATATACATTCAAGTATCTACTTTTAAAATATGAGTATTTAATTAAGAATTGAGACTGAGTGCAGCATCAGAAAAAGGCAAAGAAGAAGGACAGCTGGTGCCATGTTGGGTCTCCACTTGGTCATTCAGCTCTGTCCCCATAACCTGGACTTCACCACATCCAAGTTCTGCAGTTATCCAGATCTTTTTCCTTTTCAGCCATAGATCATCATTCAGTTTTGAGCTGAGTATTTCTGTTGGAGCGTTCCATCTTCCCCTTCCCCTAAAAGCCTTATCAAAACCTTCCAACTACAAACCGAACATTACTTATGGTGAATATAAATGTCTTCATTGTGCCTATTTTCCGTGATATTTTAGTATCCCTCTTACAATTATACTCCAGGCAACTGACCCATTCTTTAATATAGAGGTAAGATGATTTATCTTTATTATTTTTAAAATTTGATGTTTATGTTGTGTTTTTTTTCCAATTTGGAAACATAGCTAAGGGAATGTAGAACAAAATTGAGTGAGTAAAAAATTCCATATTAATAACCTTGGCCATTACATAGCAAACACCTAAGAGGGCAAAATTCTAAACCTTTAAAGAATTGCAAAAAGCTAAGGTTTTTACCAAATAGAGTTCAAACTGTCTAGGAAATACTATTAAAAACAATTTACCTATAAGAAGATAAAAACTAAATTATAATTATTATTGTTGGGTATATTTTTCTATGCACTTTTGCTAATGGTAACTTTGATTCAAATTTATGTTTGGGAGTGTTTTTTTTGTTTTGTTTGTTTGTTTTTAAATATATTTTATTGATTTTTTACAGAGAGGAAGGGAGAGGGATAGAGAGTTAGAAACATCGATGAGAGAGACATCAACCAGCTGCCTTCTGCACACCTCCTACTGGGGATGTGCCCGCAACCAAGGTACATGCCCTTGACCGGAATCGAACCTGAGACCTTTCAGTCCGCAGGCCGACGCTCTATCCATTGAGCCAAACCGGTTTGGCAAGAGTTTTTTTTAGAATGGAATAATGATAAGGAATTGTCTGAGTAACCATATGCACTTCCACATAAAGAAACATACACATTAGAATTGTGTGGTAATCTCAGTAGTAGCCAAAAATGGTACCCAAATCACCCAGTTCTTTGCATTATAGCATAATGCATAATACCACAATGCCTAAGCATGTCAATATATTTAATGATAACTAAAGGAAAAGAGTCTGACCATTTGGAGAAAATTGGAGGAGGTTTCATCTCTTGAGATGTGTGTCCTTTGTAGAAAACAAAACAAGTTCATAAGCTAAGGGCAAATCTAAATAAGTGAATGGTGACTCAAGTAGGGATGTGAGAGTATAAAAGGTAATAGAGTATAACTAGCAATACAATCTAATGTTCTTGCTGCATTTCTCTGTCACTTCGTTGTCAACACACATACCTACTTATGTTACATGAGATAGTGTGTGTGTTTATCTTCTGTAATTATATGAATAAATGTTTGATAGTGGTATACATTTTTAAAAGGAATCTTGTCAATAATGTGTCCATCATAAAATGACTTTTCTCCTTAGGTTTAGGGCACATTCACCAACCCATTCTAAAAGAAATAGATCACTGATTCTTCAGTTGGGACATTGCAAAACCAGCATCTTTCCTCTGGTAATGACCCCTTTGAATATGCAAGATCATAAGTATCTCACCATGATAGGGATGTTAAGAAATTAAATAGTTACGGCTTTGTATAGTCAATGGTACTACCAGATTAGGGAAGAATATACCCACCTGAGACTACACGGGGAAGACAGTATTTTGAGAGTAGCCTGTAGCAAGATAGTTTATCTAAAAAGATAGTTGGTCTAATAAACTGTGAGCCCAATAAGTGGGAGCCCTTAAAATAGAAATGGATTTGAGGAAAGAAGAATATCCAACCCAAAGCACATAGAGGAGTTTGTATGTGATGAAGGATAATTGGGGACTCTGGATAGAGAATGCCAGTCACTGTATCTTCTTTAATATGCAACTTGGCACTCACCATTTAAGGCAGAGCATTCAATTTCTCAAAACTAATCACACACTCTATGACTAAGCCTCTGTAACATAATGCCAGTACTTCCAACTTTCTATGATATTATGTGCCAGCCACTCTGAACCTTCCTAAACTTGACCATCTGTGCCCTGCCCGGGTGGCTCAGTTGGTTGGAGCATCATCCCATACACTCAAAAGTCTCAGGTTGAATTCAGAGGGCACTACCAAGGTTGTGGGCTCAATACTTAATCAGGGCAAATGTGGGAGGCAATTGATAGATGTTTCTTTTTCACATCAATGTTCTCTCTCTCTCTCTCTCTCTCTCTCTCTCTCTCTCTCTCATCTATCTATCTAAAAAAATTGATAAAAACATATCATCAGATGAGGATTAAAAAAATATATTGGCCACCTATTTCTCTGGACCTCTGGAAGGTACACTTGACATAATCAACCAAACTTGAACTCTGGAACTTCCTATGTTACTTGTCAAACTCAATGAGGGTGCACCACGAAATAGCATGTGCACATCATCAAGTATAAATTTCTAGTTCAGATTATTTTTTCTGAATAGAAGGTGTATTTTTTTTCCTCAAAGGGACCAGTTTTCTCTTTTTTATATTTAGTTGTGCAATACTTATCAATCGAATAGCTATCTATATATACAAAAGCCTAAGCAACCATTAAGACCCAATGACAAGTAGACCAGTTGCTATGATGCACACTGACCACCAGGGGGCAGGCACTAAATGCAGGAGCTGCCCCCTGGTGGTCAGTGCACTCCCACAGTGGGAGCCCTGCTCAGCTGACTGACCCATCCTGGTGGCCTACCAGCCTGGCAGCAGCCACTCACTCCCTCAGTGGTCCTGCAGGTCCAATTTCCAGAGAATGGACCAGGCACTGATGGATCAGCACCAAGGGCATGATCCTGACAGCGCCTCCGGCCTCCTGGAAGTCAGCCTCGGGCATCTCAGCTGCTTCCCCTCCCGAGATGCTCTGCAAGGAAGAACCAATATAAAAGTGGCCTCCAGGTGGCTCCCAACAACCAGCGCAAATGTCAGTGGGACAGATCAGGATCCTGGCCCAGCAAGGACATCCCACCACCCACCTGGAGGGCCAATTGCATCCCCACTCCCCCAACCCCCTTTGGGACCCACCCATGCACAAATTCATGCGCTTGGGCCTCTAGTATTTTATATATTTGATTTCCTCAGTAACTCCAGCAACAAATCCTTAAAATTCTTTTTTAAAAAAATATATTTTATTGATTTTTTACAGAGAGGAAAGGAGAGGGATAGAGAGTCAGAAACATCGATAAGAGAGAAACATCAATCAGCTGCCTCCTATACACCTCCCACCGGGGATGTGCCCACAACCAAGGTACATGCCCTTGACCGGAATCAAAACTGGGACCCCTCAGTCTGCAGGCCGACACTCTATCCACTGAGCCAAACTGGTCAGGGCCAAATCCTTAAAATTCTGGGTGCTTTTATCTAGCCTAATATCTGATGAGGTATGATTGATCTCAATTGCAGTATATCTCTTTTTCTCTAAAACCACATTTTAAGATGAATTAAATGGAAGAAAATTATATTTAAATAGATGTATAAAATATTTTTTGTGAGTAAAATTCTTTGTCTACATCATAACTTTATAACACCTGGCCATGTCAATTTCTATCACTTATTTCTAGAAACGAGGCTGAATGACCTAGAATTTGAACTATATAATCCTTTAAGAATGAATATGGTACTGAGATCTTACAAAGAGAAATATTAGATCTTTCTTGCATTCTTTTATATTTAACCTTTTTTGAATCCAAGGAAATTTGGGAGGCAGCCAGACATCCCTTTATTACCTCATAATTAAAAACAGCCAACCTTATAAGTATCATTATTTCTAGTTTAATTTACACATTAACCCCCTATTATTCTCTATGTTGGTTCATTTCATTTGTTGTATTAATGCTCTGCATCAGAAATTGTTAGCATTCATTATGTACTACAAAATAATCTGCCAATCCACTCACATCTTGGATAGATTTAATTAAATCAAGAAAAGGCAATAAAACCTAAGTGCCCAGTTACCTTCTCTCTTCTAAGATTCATAATTTTCCAAATGTTCCTGCAGCCCAGCTTGACCATTAAAGACTGAGGATGACTGGCATTGCAATCTCTTTACTCATGATAGAGGCAAAAGAGCCAAGATATGAGTTTATAAAGTTCACACATTTCAATTTATTAATTGCCTATCATTTCCATTTGATATCTAGCATATCATCATTTTTATTATTGGAATCTATTCATAACCCATTAATTGATAATAAACTCATTATAGTGTTATTCTGTTCACCATACAATTACTAAAAGCTGTTTAAAATATCTGTCCCTCTGTTGTGTGATAAAGTTTTGATGATGCTTTTGATGGGAAACAAATAATTCAACTGACAGAAATGGAAATATTTTAAAATTTATACTTTAAAAATGTGTAATTTAGCCCTAACTGGTTTGGCTCATTGGATAGAGCGTCAGCCTGAAGACTAAAGAGTCTCGAGTTCGATTCCAGTCAAGGGCACATGTCTGGGTTGCAGGCTCAGTCCTCAGTAGGGGGCATGCAGGATATAGCCAATCAATGATTCTCTCTAATCATTAATGTTTCTATCTCTCTCTTCCTCTCTGAAATCAATAAAAATATGTAAAAAATGTATACTTTAATCAGAAGCCTATCATAAATATTTCTATATTCTAGTAAATCAAAGATTAACATTTTGCCTTTATTTCATTTAAAGTAAAAAAAAAAGAGTTCATTTTGAAGAAAAAACACACATTGAATTACTATGACCACACATCCTAGATACTCATTGAACACTTCATAAGGAGGAGGTAGGGTTGTTTTTGGACTTAAATCCTTCAATCATCATGTCAGAAAACTAATGTAATAAGTTTACTTCCATGTATGATCTCTTGCAGATCTATGAAGTTTGTAAAATATGGAATTATTGGTATTATAAAGTTATGGGATTTATTATTATCCAGAATCCCAGAAACTATATATGCAAATAAGTTCTGAATCTTTCAAAAAGGTCTTACATTCAATTTAAGTGACTTTGATTGTGGGTCTTTAATATCCATATGGAACACTCTCCAATATGAAAACTAATGGGATGTTATTGCTATCCCACCAGCCTTCTCTTTTAAAAACAAACATTCATGACAATATATTCATAATATTTCCTGTATCTCTTCCCATTGTGAACTCCAGTTTATTGTTCTCTTAATTGACAACCACATGCTCTCTTGTTTTGTTTCCATTAGTGATTGGTGTTTTTATCAGGGGTGTAATCAAGTCCAATGTGTCACCTCTGAAATGAATATTACTTACAAAAGCAGCACCTAAAGGATTTAAGTTATTTGTGTGTTTATTTTCTGTTTCAATGTCAATGTTTTCATTTTATCTTGCTTACAGCCATGCCTCTTTTAAACAATCATTTACCTGATTTAAGATGGAGTAGCAACAAAAGCAATTCAATATCACAGCTGACTTCAGAGTCAGTCCAATGGTATGATATAACAGCTATTGAGCCATTCACTTTGGCAGCTTTGTGAGAACAGCGCCAGGGGTCTGGAGTAGAAGCTTCTGACAATTAGATGAAGTGTGAACTAAAGCTTGAGGGAGTGGAAGTTTGAATTACAGATAACTTTTAAAAAATGTATACTGAATTTTGGGGGTAATAAATGGTGTTGGAATTACAGATAGCTTTTAAAGAGATTTGCCTGTAAGTAGGGAAAATTGTTGAGATGGAGTTCCAAGATGCTTTCATGTGACTTGCACTCATTGCGTTTAACAAACAGGACTATTCTCTTCAAAGTTAAAGTTTTCTAATTTCCCTTAACCAAAGTCTTACCCAATTTGTGTCTATATCCTAGAATTAATTAAAAGGCATTTTGCTCATTGACAAATTAATCTGTGATCTCTAAGTAATAGCAGGTTACTGGATGACTATTCCAGGTAACCTAAACATGATGCATTGACAGGACTCTCCAGGAGAGTCAAATGAACGTCTCTAATAATGAGAGTGAGATAAGAGAATGATTATTGAAAACAAATGAGATATCCGCTGCCCCTGGAATTACACATCTTAAGAGGTCTACATACCCTCAATGGCCACAATGAAGAAAAAAATGTGATAGGAATCTATCAACTGTTAGACCTTAAGGTCCTTTTATTTATTTCATTGTTATGTATGGAAATTTCCAAAGGGAACATTTCTCATGTGACTACCATGACCTTGGGAACTCATAGTTATCACCTTAGCTGTTGACATTGGGAAGAGAGAGGTTGATTTCCTTTGAAAGTCAGTACCCTCTATGCTAAGAGAATTCAACTGGCAATCCATGGGGACAGGCAGCCTCAGAAGACATATGAAGTTCAAGAACTGTCAGCTCCCAGGAGAGACTGCTTAGATCTGGGGTTACCAAAGTCTTCTTAGAAAAAAAGCCCTTGAGATTTACTATTGTGCTCTGTCTTTAAACTGACAGTTTTCAAAAACATTTTTCTAAGCTAAGTCTCAGGATATTACAACTCTAATGTTGTGACATTTATAATTTGCATTTTTGTATGATTACATAGAATTCTATTGTCTTGCAAACTTGCTAAGTTTTTTTTTTTAATGTTGAATGATCTCTAAACTTCTATGGTAAAAAGGACACTAATTAATCTGCTACTGCGTCCTCACATCATTTTCGGGATAACATTAAACACTTCTGGTTCTGATCAGAAAATGATGGTAGTTGGACTCATGATCTTTAAGCCCTCTTTTTTAGAAGTAATAGCTGTACTGAATATGAACAGAAGATCTCTGAAAAGTCAAACATCTAAGTATTTGGAATCATAAAATGCTACTTCAAAGATTATTTACATATTCACAATTCAGCTGTTTCTGAAATAGCATTGGGGCTTCCCACTGAGAGAAAAGATTTACTCTTCCTCTCTGTTGGACAAAGCAAAAGGAAATCCGAGAAACCTCAAGCATTCCCCTACTATAACCAATTTGCAAAAGTGCTATTTGGATTCTGTCTCCTGCTGAGGCTCTAATGTCCAATCTCTGGGACAGAGGATTTACACATGAAGTATGATAATGTTTGGCAAGGAAATTAGCATAGTCGTAGATGGAACAAATACAGAGTACCTCAAATTAACTGCAGAGCAATTATAATGACATTGTGAAGTGTGGAATAGTCCATTAAGCAATATTTGATCACCAGCTTCCTCTGTTACTGGCTTTATGGTCAGGAACAAAACTAAGTCTTACTAGCATTTCTATGGAATGTAGTATTCAGGATTTTACATATGCTAACACACCAGGTCTGCCTGGAGTTCTGAAATGCATTTTAGAAACACACAACACACACACACACCACTTCAAACTCCAGTGCATTTCTTTAGTTACCATTCACAAATGTTCTTACTGTTTAATTTGTAGACATAACTACTGGTATTTATATAGAGAGTAAAAACATTTTCTTAAATTATTAAATAATTATTTTAATTTGAATATACAATTTCACTGATGATAAATTCATATTTTATTTTAAGTGTGTAATTTTTTTAAAATCATAGAGGGATCTTGTCTCAAGAAGAAGATATTATACTATCAGATTCCCTGCTATCACTGCTTCCAAATAGAAGTTAATCAAAATCTTCTGGATATTGTCTTTATTTAGTTTAAAAATGTTCTAGAGCTTACAACTTTCCTCTAGTTACAATTCCAGAATAAAAGTGTTCTTTTATGACAAGAAAATTTCTACTCAAATAATATAAGTATAATCTATCAAGGTTATGATTGCTTTTTTCATTATTTCTGTGTGGAGAAAATTGGTGCTCATCTACATCCACATCCACAGATGTAATTAATGTAAACTCACAGAGGACTTTGTACTGTTCATTACTGTGTCAGTAGCACCTACGAGATTTTCTGGTACATAAGGATGCTCAATAAACAGATGATTTATATTGGAGTAAGATGCCTATTTGGAAAAAGAAGGTGCTGTCAGTGAAGTCCCTATTCCCAAATCACGTGGTGGTCATACAATGACCCCCTTAGTCACCAATCCTCCTACTCACTGTCAAAAATGACCTAAGTGTGGGGGAAGGCATATTGTAGACACTTGTTAAGAAAATTATACAGGTTTCAGGTGCACAATTCTGCAACACATCATCTGTACACTCTATTGTGTGTTCATTCACCATCCCAAGTCCAGTCTTTGTCCACAACTATTTATCCCCCCCTGTACCCTCCTTCACCTTTTCCTATCCCCTTCACCCTCCAACGGACAACCACCACACACACTGTTGTCCAGGTCCTGAGGTGTTTTTTTTCTCATGGACAGCTGGAATTGAACCTGAGACCCGAATGGAGCCTGCTCTTTACATATAAGTCTGTGTCTATTTTGCTTGTTACTTAATTTTGTTCATTATATTCCACTGGCGCTTGTCTTTCTCTGACTGGCTTATTTCACTTAGCATAATATTTTCCAGGTCCATCCATGCTGTTAAAAAGGGTGAGATTTTCTTCTTTTTTTATGGCTGAGTAGTAAATATTATAAATCTAAAATTTTTCTTAGTTCTCCAATTTTTCAAGAATTACAAGCAGCATACCATAGGCTGTGACAAGTGTTTGGAGCCAGCATTTATCATTCAAGTAAAACTCTATGCCTCAGCATTAGATCCTCCTCTCATGTGGTTCTCCTCTCATCTAACTGCTTTATTTGCCAGAAACAAAAATCAAAGCCAGCTAACAGTGCCAGTGACCAGAATCAGTGATCTTGATATAAATTTTTAGTCTTTTCATGCTGACGTGAAAAACTTCACCGGCTTTGACTTAATTACCTACTCAGTTCCACCAGCCAACCCCAAAACATCAATATAAAGAGTGAATTAAGGGGTCCTTGAAGTGGACTCATGGTTCCTTAAAGGTCAAAGTATATAGCCACAGTCCCAGATATAAATAATTGGTCATCACTGAATTTAACAAACATTGCTAGAAGATTAACATTTTATTTAATTTACTTATTATTATTATTATTTTTTTAATCCTCACCCAAGGATATTTTTCCATTGATTTTTAGAGAGAGTGAAAGGGAAAGAGAGAGAGAAAAAAAACACTGATGTGAGAGAGACATATCCATTGGTTGTCTCCCACACGCCCCTGACCTGGGCCGGGAGCCTGTAGCCCAGGTACGTGCCCTTGACTGGAATTGAACCTGGGACCTGAATGGAACCTGGGACCCTTCAGTCTGCAGGCCGATGCTCTATCCACTGAGTAAAACTGGCTAGAGCAGAAGACTCACATTTTAAATAGAAAACATGGAGGAATATCAAACTGTCAGCCTCCTAATAAGAGGTACACCACAGTCTGAGATGCGGACTCCTCCCATTCTGGCCTGCAAGCATTTGTAGACAGGTGTCAAGTAAGGAGAGAATGCACCAACACTGCCGCTAATTGATATCTTCAGTGCCTCAGTGCTGGATGATTTTCCATCCTTGAATACGGGCCCACGAAACTTGCCTTTTACTACTCACCAATAAACTTAAATGGCAGAAAATAGATAGTAAAAAACTAATCAAATGGCAGGCAAGGGCCCAAGCTGATCTCATTCTTCTGAAATAGGGAGGTGTAAATGGCAACCAGAGGCTAATTTGGAAAAAGCACGAAATGCTTATTTTCTTTAGCAAGGAGAAAATAAGGTCTTTACAATCATGAGAAAAAATATTTAAATTTAAATGAGCAGTGAGCTCTAGAAAGATCTATCCCTATGCCTGGAATACAATTAAAAATTTAAGATGTATGCCTCTATTATAAAACATCCAGATTATATGATTCAAAGCATAACATGAGTAAGGAAAGCATATGGAAACTCTGTGGACTCAGACAATGGTATAGTGAGGGTCTTGGCTGACTGGTTGATTTAAATTTGCCTTCATGCATGGTAGGTCCAGTCAGCAGCTGTACTGCTGATTATAAAGCATGGCTGAAAATAGTCAATCAGCTGCTCTCTGTCCAGGTCAGGAGTGGTCAGGCCATAATAATCTGAATTAGAAATAGCCTCTCTTTTGTTCCACATAGGCTAATGGATATAGGCGGGAATAGATATGAGAAAAACAATTAATAATTTAGTTTTGTCTTTCACTCCATCTCGAATTCTTCCTTTCTCTAAATGTGTCCATGTGGATATTCAGCTCCCCGTACTCATTGCCTGGACACACACAACAGGTGGTGTTTATAATCAAAGTCAGCTTTGCTTATTCAACCTTGCTTTCATTCATTAGTCCAATACGCATTTCTTACTACCTAAGTATCAGTTACTGAACATGAATTCAGTAAGATATAATTCTCACCCTCTATCTAATGGGCCATCAATTTCTTGCTCTAGTAGGCCATAATGAGCATAATGTTAAAAATGCCAAGAGAAAGTTATAAATAGGGACCACACAAGGGGATCATCTAATCAGCCTGAGCATGCTAAGAATGCTTTCTAGAGGAGACGATCTTTGATTTGAGATTTTAAGAGCCAACAGTAGCTAGACAAAGACATAAAAGGAACACAAAATGCAGAAAAGAGAAAAAGATGAACCACTTAATAAGTGGTTGGCAAACTGTGGCTCGGCAAACCACAGCTCGCGAGCCACATGCTGCTCTTTGGCTCCTTGAGTGTGGCTCTTCCACAAAATACTGGCTCTTTCACAAAATACCGACTTCTGCGCATGGGCCACGAAGTTTCAATCGCACTGTATGTGCGTGCCCGGACATGGTCTTTTTTGGAAGAGCCGCACTCAAGGGGCCAAAGAGCCGCATGTGGCTCGTGAGCCACGGTTTGCTGACCACGGACTTAAATAATTTCAAGTCGTTTGCTGGAACACTGCATGCCTTTGGAGGAGAGAAGCAAGGATAGCCAGGATGCTAGAGTTACTAAGAAGTAGGATTATAGGGAGCTTTGGACTTTTACACAAGAATTTAGATAAAGAGGGAATAAATTCAAGGGACAAAACCTGAGTTCTGCAATAAAAGCAACACAAGAATTAATAACAGCTAAATAAGATAGTGGCAATGGGAATGCAGACAGACACAGAAGAAGCTATTGATATAGCAAAGTCAATGAGATTTATTGACCAAGTGGATCTGAAAAACAGTAAAAACAAGGATTTTAAGCAAAATCCCAGGTTTCTGTTGTTTATTTTGATTTATTAATGTAGTGGGTAGGATATGGTGTCATTCACAATGAGGTTTTAAGAGAAGAAGTAAGTTTGTGGGGAAGAGATGGAAATAGTTCTGTATTGGGCATGTACACTTGCAGTTGTAATCACTGTTCTAAAATAGAGGGGCAGAAATCAGGCTCAAGGTTCTGAATACAAAGTTATCAACATATATGAAATATTTAGAGTATAATGAAATTTCAAAGGAGGGAGAAAAGCAGCATTATTTACAATAGCCAACATATGGAAGCAACCCAAGTACCCCTCAATAGAGAAGTGGATTAAAAAGTTGTGGTATGGCCCTGCCAGCGTGGCTTGGTGGTGAGTGGCGACCTATGAACTAGGAGGTCATGGTTCAATTCCAGGTCAGGGCACATGCCTGGGTTGCAGGCTCAATCCCCAGTGTGGGGCATGCAGGAAGCAGCCAATCAATGACTCTCATCATTGATGTTTCTATCTCTTTTTCCCTTCCACTTCCTTTATTAATCAATAAAAGTATATTTTAAAAAAGTTGTGGTAGATATGTAAAGTGAAGTATTAGCCACAAAAATATGAAATCTTACCGTTTGCTACAGCATGGATTGACCTAGAGTGTATTATGCTCAATGAAATAAGTCAGTCAGAGGAAGACAAATACCATTTGATTTTACTTATATGAGGAATCTAAAGAGCTAAATAGATAAACAAAATTGAAACAGACTCGAAGACACAGAAAGCAGACTGGTGAGTGCCAGAGGGGAGGGCTGTTGGGGAACTGGGTGAAAGAAGCGAAGAGATTAAGAATTAGAGCTTGGTCGTTACAAAATAGACTTGGTGAATGGCACAGGAAATATAGTCAATAATGTTGTCATGACTATGAATGGAGACAGGTGGGTGCTGGAATCTCAGGGGAACACTTTGTGAAGCGTATGATGGTCTGGCCACTATGCTGTACACCTGTGACCAGTACAAGGTAATATTGAAGGGGAGCTGTAATGGAAAAATATTTAAAAAAATACCAGAAAAGGGAAGTAAATCATGGAAACAAAAAATTCTTGGGAATATGATTGAGAGACAAAAAGAGGGATAAATACTGAGGAAAAATGACAGAAATAATCACAAAAAAGGAGAAAACAATGATGTAGACACAAAATGCAAAAACAAAGCTGTTTAAAGAATAACAGAGTGGATCCTTCTACAGATGGTAGGTTGAATGAACACACTATTTTTAACCCTCTCAAAACCCCACTAAACCAATAGTAAGGGAATGTAATTAAAGGATAAAATTACAGTGATTAAGAAAAGAGAAAACAAGATGAAAACAATAAAAGTTTGCAAGCTGGAAAGAAGATTCTAAGCTAGCAGTGATGAGAAACATATATATATATATATA
>NW_005871064.1:6087619-6302812 GCF_000147115.1 Myotis lucifugus
TTATACACTCGCACTGGGGAGCATCACTCAATATATATATATATAGATAGATATATATATATATATACATATATTCCTCTGTACGCTTTAAACCTTCTCTCTCTTCTGTTCAGCTCCCAGAAATCCAATAGTCACATCAGAAGATTGAAGCCAGTCTATCAGGGAGAAAAGAAACAGCCTAGGAGAATCTAACACATAAATATATCGAGATCAAGATTCAATGTAATCCGAATCAAATCATCATAAGGTGAAGCCCACAATCGATAAGTCTTGCCCATGCACTCAGTTTCTTATCAACTTTTTTTTCTTCTGTTTATTTAGCTTTTCAATGCCCCACTAGAGGAACTACTCCCTATACTAAAGGATGAAATATCCAGTTAGTAGAAGTGGACTTTAAAATTGTGAAGGCAAATTTCAAAGGGCTTCAATTTTCTACTGTTCTTGCTAGGAATGACAGGATTTTAAAAAATATATAGCTCTCTGAATTTCCAAAGACTTGACCTTCAAATGCTAGATTTTAGTGCATATGATAGCAGTTCATTTTTACAAAATATTGAAGTGTATATGAACCAAGAATTAAATGCACCCATAAAAAAGCCAACTATATATATAAAAAGCCAGTGTCTGTGATGACCGTGATGACCAAACGACTGGTCACCATGAGGTGCATTGAGCACCTCTCGGTCCCTCCCCCACACACACCCCCCACCCCCGCCGGCCTGCGAGTGAGGTGGGGCGGGACTGGGAACTGGTGAGCAGGCTGAAGGGCTGACTTCTTGGTCCCTGCCCCCAGCTTGCAGGCTCCGATGGATCAGCGATGGTGACGGGGGAATCGGGGTAGGTGGCGGGAGGACCTGGCTGGCTCTCAGGTTGTTGCCATCACCAGCTCATCCCGGCTGCTCTGGGGCTCAGGTCTGCGGGAAGGCAAGCACTGGCAACTTCACTTCCATGCACGTGGGACGGGCTGGTTGCTCATGGAAATGCTGTCCGCTCGGGGCGCTCATGCTGGGGTGGGTAGATTGCGGGCACGCCCCACAGCTTCCATCAGTACCTCAAGCCCCAGCAGCAGTGGTGGTTGTGGCGGCCCCAAGCAGGCAGCGCGTTCCATCAGTGGTAGGCCCGGCGCATGTGCATGGAGGTGAAGTCACCAGCGCCTGCTTTCCCGCAGGCCTGAGCCCCGGAGCAGCTGGGGATGAGCTGGTGATCCCAATGGCCTGACAGCCCAGCGGCGGAGGTGGCATTTAGCCTGGGGACTGGCAAACAGGCAGAAATGGCCCTGATCACAGGAGGCTAGGCCCTAGGGACCCTACCTGCACGATTTCCAGTGCTGGGCTTCTAGTAAGAAAATAATGATATCACTTAACATTGTGCTTCCCAGGCCATTGGCTGTTACTTATTAGAAAAAAAAATAATGTACTAAAGTAAATAATGAACCTCAGTAAATGAACATGCAAAATGCATTTCTCAAAATACTTGGGCATGTGTTTTGCGGTGTTATTTACGAACTTTACAATACTCATAATAATGTTATTCAAGGTTTTTCCTTTCTTCCTCCCCTTGTGATTACTTTTCTCACAAGTAGAAGCAAGAAGAGCAAAGAGGCATGAAATTGAAAACAAAGTTAATTTAAGACTTCATTCCTTTTCTGTCTCTTTCTAGATACTTCCTTTCTCTCTACTCCCTTAAAAGTTAGAACTCATATGAATCATTTTAATCAACAAATCAGTGTATTTTCCTGAAAAAAAGAAAAACTCTTATCGTTAGTTCAATTAATGTTTGATTTCAGAATAAATTATGAGTATTTGAATATGAGATAGAAATAACTGAACTAGGAGTCAGAAAACCTGAGTTATATGATCTTGGTTACCCTAATAAGAGATGTAGTTACCTCACTTCTCTGAGACCTAACCTTTATACTAAAAGTCAGATTACCTAACCAATAAAGGGTCTGTGAAGACCTTTCCAGCTCTAAACTATCTGAGTCTAATATAGTTCGTTGACTAATAATGTGACTGTTTTTATGTTTGTGATTTGACATTCAGTCATCTGTTTATACTTTAAAAAGTTATCATAGCTTAAGAGAACCCACTGCTAACCCATCTTCTTCCTAAACTCCATGCTGAGAATGATATCATCTAAGATTAAATCTTTAGTATAAAATATTCTACCTTTTCCCACAGTGCTCTTTCAAATGCAAATAGCATGGTCGCTGGAACTCTTTATTATTAAGTCAATTAGATCAGTCTCTTATGATAAGGGTGGGGGGAATAGGATAAGAATATTTGGGTGGAAAAGGACAAAGGAGATTAAAGTGGGTAGCATAAGTAATAGGGTCTATTCTTTTCTCTCATTTTTTCTGTGGCTATGTGAAATGATAATAAAAATCATCCTGGTTTCTAAATATTCTTTTTATAAATCACCTATAATGTGTTTTTAAATAATAGTGCAGCTACATGGAATTAATCTATTAAAATAGAAATGCAGAAGTAGCATTAACTAAAGGTTTTACCTGCATGTCAAGCATCTCTCTGTGTTCACATATGCAAAAGTTTGTTTTTTTTCATGGAGGAAAAATAAAACACCAATAATTACACAATATCCCTTACTAATATATTATAATACATAAAATATCATGCTCTTTCTGAATCTACTCTTTTATTCTTTTAGCCTGACAACTCTGTGAAGTGTGTGTGTGTGTGTGTGTGTGTGTGTGTGTGTATGTATACAGGGTGGGGCAAAAGCAGGTTTACAGTTATTTATATAGAAAATAATACAATAATTAATAAATGAGTGCTTGGGATATTGGGGGACTACTCTGTAATATACATAATTATCTGACCTCTGTGCTGTACATATGATGCTCATGCAGAATGATGTTAAGTGTGAAAAGTGATTGGACAATGGAAAGTAAAGAGAAAATAAACAAATGGGACTACATCAAAATAAAAAGTTTCTGCACAGCAAAAGAAACCATCAACAAAACAAGAAAGCCCACTGCATGGGAGAATATATTTGCCAGTGTTATCACTGATAAGGGTTTAGTGTCTAACATTTACAGGGAACTCATACAACTTAACAAAAGGAAGATAAACAACCCAATCAAAAAATGGGCAACGGACCTAAATAGATACTTTTTGAAAGAGGACATTAGGAAGGCCAAGAGACACATGAAAACATGGTCAAAGTCACTAATCATCCGAGAGATGCAAATCAAAACAACAATGAGGTACCATCTCACACCTGTCAGACTGGCTATCATCAACAAATCAACAAATGACAAGTGCTGGCGAGGATGCGAAGAAAAAGGAACCCTTGTGCAATACTGGTGGGAATGCAGACTGGTACAGCCACTGTGGAGAACAGTATGGAATTTCCTCAAAAAACTAAAAATGGAATTCCCATTTGACTCAGTGATTCCATTTCTACGAATATATTCCAAGAAACTAGAAACACCAATCAGAAAGGATATATACACCCCTATCTTCATAGCGGCACAATTTACCATAGCTAAGATTTGAAAACAGCCTAAGTGCCCATCAGCAGATGAGTGGATTAAAGAACTGTGGTACATCTACACAATGGAATACTATGCTGCAGTAAAAAAAAAGGAATTCTTACCATTTGCAACAGTATGGATAGAACTGGAGAGCATTATGCTAAGCGAAATAAGCCAGTTAGAAATAGATAAGTATCACATGATCTCACTCATTTATGGAATATAATGAACAACATAAACTGATGAACAAATATAGATCCAGAGACAGAGAAGCAACGATCAGACCGTCAAACCTCAGAGGGAAGGTAGGGGAGGGTGGAGGTAAGGGGGAGAGATCAACCAAAGGACTTGTATGCATGCATATAAGCCTAACCAATGGACATAGACACCAGGGGGGTGAGGGCATGAGTGGGGGGACCTTAGGGGGATAAGGACACATATGTAATACCTTAATCAATGAAGAAAAATATTTTAAAAGGCAAAGAAAAAAGGGAAAGCAATATGCAAAAGTGATGTATTTTTTACTATGGCTCTTCATGGTCATGGCGTCACATTGACTATTCTGGTTGTATATTTTCCTCCCTACTTAGCTAAGAGAAAATTTTGAGGTAAAGCAAAAATGCTTATGTTAATGTTGTAACTAGCTAGCTGATGTCAATAATAGGAAAGGAGCAAAAGGTAGGCCAGACATTATAAGCAAGGCCATCTGGATAGCTTCACCGGGAAGCTGCAACTTTATATTCCCCAGGAAACCATGGTCCATTCCCTCCAGATAACAGAGAAAGGAGTCCAACAATTGAGAGATGGACTCATGCCCAGTAAAGTCAGAGTGATATAGGGAAGATGCCTGTCAGTCTAACCAGCAACAGAGATCATTGGCCAGAGGGGGTGGGGCCCCTGCAAGGGTGCAAAGTCCTTTGAAGGTTACAATCCCCAGACAAAGGAGTTCTCTCTTTCTCTTTCCTCTGGTGTTGTTCCTGCTTGCTTTCATTCACCTGTGTTCTGGGAAGCTGCATGGCCCATGGCTATGCAGACCCCAACACTCAATGGACTGATGGACTGTAACTAGCAACATAAGCTCAGCTAGCCTGATGCATGATTGGACTGTGTAAATATGGAACTGAAACTGTGGGCAACAGTTCTCATCTGGCTCTTCTAAAGACACAGCTGCACTCTTTCCATGGTGGACGGAGGGAAAGGGAGCTTGGAAACTCAGGGGTTTAATTCCACTCGAATAAATGCCACTCATTCTCCCATGTGAGTCTCAGAAAATTCCTTTTTCAGTTGTTCTTGTAATTCATAAAATAGTGTGATGAAGATTCTGTAAGCAGGATTTTATTGAAGGGAGAAGTGCATTGTACATCAGGAAGGTGAAAAGTGGTTCAAAGAGTCAAGGTCATGGAAATACAAGACATGTTCTTGATCCTGCTCATACATGAATAGAAATTATGCATTTAACCAACTATTACTTTCTCTGTTCAAATATAATACCTTGAAATCTAAGGGTTTCATCAACGCAAAAGAAAACAAGGACACAACTATTGTAAAAAATCCCATTTCAGTCACATACAAATATTAATTGTGTTTATGCAAAACAGTTTGACTAAAACATGGTTCTCAAGATATCTGTAAGTATAAATATGAAAAAAGAAGGAAATCCTCTTTTACATAGACCTCAATTAAATTATAATATTAAGAAGGCTGCAGCAGGAGTCCATTAAAGATTCAGTTACCTTCTGTGGTGAACATTAAGAAGCTATTACTCAAATTCTATTTAAACTGGTAAAAGAAATTAAAATGTATAAGAAAGACCATTACATATCACGAGCTAATTTTCTAACAAAAGCTTAGCAGCTGATAGATTGTTTAAGTCTCTCCAAGGTTTTAGTTTCATACTCAATAATTCAGAGACGAGAGCAGGGTTATGCTGATTCATAATTTGCTCCCGTTCATCTCTCCCTGGAATGATGCTGTGATGGTTAATCAGCCTTCATTTCCCATTCTGTGTCTAAAGATGTGCTCTCCAAGTTGGACTGAGCAATTACCAGTAAGGAAGTGATACTGCATTCTCCCAGGACCCACACATTACTCACCATTGTGTTTTGTGATTCCTAATTCAGTGCTTTTTGCACTGTTCAATGTAGCCTCTTCTGGCTTCCAAACCATCGCCAAGGACAGAGAAGTTAATTTTCTTTTCTTAGTTTAGAACACGTGCCCTCTCCTTTCTGAGAAGAAATTACTTTCAGCAATACAAGGTTCCTTCCTTTTAATTTTACTTTTGAGGAAGAATTGCTTTAAAATGTTTCCAATAGCTTCCTTCATCATCGTGAATATTCTCTCTGTTAAGCAGAAAGAAAATGTTCTTTGTTTCTCCCTAATACACTCTCATCATTTTTGTAATTAAAACAATTATCAAGGAGAGACTAGAAAAACAAAAGAAAATTAAGAACTATAAAATAAAACTGTGCAAAATAAATGTAGGGATTGTTGGAATGTTCCTAGATTGTTATTTTTTTTAAACTTGATACCTAAACTTCAGCTCTGGAGGGATCAATGTTAACAGTACTGTGACAAGTGACAAATGGGATGGCCCTGGATGCTCATTTCCTTCTCCCATTTGGCAGCTTAGCAGAGATTGGTCCCTGGACGAAGGGAGTCTGTGGGACAAGGCCATTGGATGACGTCTACATTCCGGAAGCACAAGGATACTTCCAGGGCTCTTGTATATAGTCACTACCATAGTTCCTGTGCCCACAGAACATTTGAAATAGCTCTTGTTACTTTGAAAATGCTAAGAGTTACTTAGAAGCTCCTGGGCTATCTTATACAGTTTTTGCATGTAAATGGATGGATGGAGGTTGCAAGCAATCCTTCCTGCTGGCCAAGGCAGGACTCCTCTCCCGGACCCTTACCACCCCACCTTTGGCTATGATGCAAATAGAGCATTTATACCTGGCTGGCTAAGCTGTAGAACAATGAGTTGGGGGATGGTGTTTGCTCTATCCTCTGTTTATAAGTTTCCTCCTAGTAGAAATCTGTTCATAATGTATATATCCTTGGCACTAAGTTACCTATAGACATAAGAAACACTTGGCTTAAACAAATTCAGTATGGATTTGTTGTGTGTCCAGGTGCTACTTTATTTAGAATAAAACAGATTACATCCTGATCCAGTTCGCTTTTGGCATCATGAAATATAAAATGTGTTTAATTAATCAGTAATTGTTGAAATATACCATATATATCATCTTCACACCACATAAATATAATTGACTTCTATAGAGAATTTAAAATATAGTCTGAAAATGTAGTTTCCCAAATGAAACATCAGAGCAGATAAGGAAATATTAGATGAATATAAGTGCCAAAAGGTATTAGTGCTTATTAATTACAACAGAATTAAGAGGAGTTTGCCGATGAATATTGGCTGGAACAGTTCTAAAAGACTTGATCTTAGCAGTGCTTTGCAAACATGACCTAGCTAATTATCTCCCATGATGAGGTAGTTATTGCAAGTGTGGCCCATTGTGTGATATAGGTCATCACTGTCAGAACATGACCATAACCCATTAATGAATAGCTCTGCAGTCCACATAATAACAGTGACAATAAACACACGCTTTTTTCTATTGATGAGAAAGTTAATCCCTAAGATGGAGTACTCAGTCTTTAGGAAGAAAATAAAATTTTTAAGGAGTTGAGTTGTTTGTGCATTGTAAAACTATTAAGTTGTATATTGGGCAAAGAGCTGAAAGTAAGGTCCCAGGATTTAAGGGAAAAGTTCTATTTTGAATGTTCTTATCATTGAGTTTCTTATTTGATCATCTCAGCAGAGCTGCCATGTTACCCAACTGTACAGGGAACCTTCATATGTACAGGGATACAGCCAGTGAGGTGGTCTTAATGCTGGACCTACCTAATGATTAGTTTCCCTCTCAGAGTTTCCTTATATGGGATCTTCTCTAGTGATATTTTTAAGATGAATCCTTGTTTCTAAAGTGTTTGATGCTTTTTAGAATGATGTTTCATAATTATTAAGTGATAAAATACAATCCTAGGAAAGAATTATAGAAGGCAGGTCATCCTCAGTTGGGTAAACTTCAACTGATTCTATTATTAAGAAGAATTCTGAGTATCAGTGTTTGCTTCATATATAAATTTGAACCAGATAACAAAAGCAAACTCATCAGAAAACTGTATTTTCTAATACTCAGTTGAGTCCAATTGTCCCTAAATGATTATCATCTAGAAAACCAGATCTGAAAAACTCCCATGTGGAAGAAATTATAAATTTGTTCCAGAAATAATGTTAGGACTTAAGGCAAAGAAAAATTTACATATCAACACATTTTGAGTTTCATCTGGTGAAGAATTCAGCAGTTAGTGCTTCCAGCAATAAAATGGACCACCTAGCAATGGAAAATAAGAGCTTCTTCAGTCAGACCATCATATGTCAAACATGTTTCATCATAGATATTCTAACTTAGGATAAAGGCTGGTAAAGATGACCTTTAAGAGAACTGATTCTACAATGATTCTATGATATTCCAATTTGCAGCAGAATGCTACCAATACTAAGTTAAATAATAGCATCCTGGCACATGATAACCTCCAAGTCATGGAGTCTCCACTGTACATATCCTTTCTTTGATTTTGATGTTAGCAGAGATGGAGCTATTTCCTCATGAATTCTATGAATATTCCATCTTTATACAGTTGAGCATTATTCAACAAATATGTATTGAACTATTATAAAGTAGAAGTTAAGAGCAAACACAGTGCCTATACTGCTGCCTAGCAAATAAAAAGCACTCATTTAATACGTTTTAGATATAAGAATGTGTGAAATTAAATGTTTCTTGCCCAGCCAGAGTAGTGTGGCTCAGTGGTTGAGTGTAAAATTATGAACCAGGAGGTCACCGTTCAATTCCTGTTCAGGGCACATGCCCTGGTCTCTGGCTCTGCGGACTTGATCCCCAGTGTGGGCATGCAGGAGGCAGCCAATCAATGATTCTCTCTCATCATTGATGTTTCTATCTCTCTTCCTTTCCCTTCCTCTCTGAAATCATTAAAAAATATATTTTTAAAAAATTTGTTTCTTATCTTTTTACTTGTCAGTCATAAGACCTTGAGAAAATTATGGAATATCTTTAAGCTATCCTTTATTTTCTCTATAGAAAACTCTGCTTATGCCCATTTTGTAAGTTGGTAAATCATGGAGTATAAATTGATAAGACAAACTCTATCTTAACTCTCAACTTTCAAACATACTAATTTTGATTTACCTTGTGGAAAAATACTCCTAAAGCGAGGTGGAAGTTCTCAACGCTGGCTACCTATTGGAATCACCTACAGAAACTACTATGCCTGAACACACACCTGAGAAATTCTCATTTAATTGATTTGGGATTCCTGAGACTTAAGAGGGACTCAGAAAATTCTAATGTGCAGCCTTTGCAGAGGACCATGGAGCAAGAACAGCACTTTTTAATTCACCTGCTCTATTTAGGACTAAAGGCCCAGTGCATGGATTCGTGCACCGGTGGGGTCCCTCAGCCTGGTCCGCGCCCTCTCACAATACAGGACCTTTCAGGGGATACCGGTAGTCCAACATCCCCCGAGGGATGTAGCAGTGCGTGAAGCGGCAGGCAGTGCCTGCTGCCACCACTTGGCAATGCTGCTGCGGAGGCTGGAGAGGCTCATGCCACCACAGCTGCGCTCGCCAGCCATGAGCCCAGCTTCTGGCTGAGCAGTGCTCTCTCTGTGGGAGCACACTGACCACCTGGGGGCAGCTCCTGAATTAATCATCTGCCCCCTGATGGTCAATGTAAGACATAGCTACTGATCAACATATTGCTTAGGCTTTTATATATATAGCTATTGATTGATTGTCTGGTGGACTGAGTATAGTTGTAGTTTATAGTTAGGGCACAATGAGACTGAATTCTAAAGGACTGTCATACTCAAAATGTGCTCTGCAGACCAGTTGTATCTACTTGGAAATGTTAGAAATATACATTTTTTAAATAAATCCCAGTTTTCCTGAATCAGAAATCTAGAACTAGAGCCTTGTGGAAAGTTTCCACAACTATGTTTCATTCAGCTTATTCCAATGCACTTTCACATGCAAATCACTGCCATAGGAAATAAATTATATACCAGGTAGAATCCCTACAATGCCTGTGGTCACCAGCCATATTTCATTAATGCTCTCATGTTGGCAGAGTTGGGAGTGTTAAAGCAAAAGGGAATCAGTGGGAGGTCATAAAGGAGTTCCCTCCCAATTAAGGTAAAGAACAGTTTTGTGAGGAGCATTAAATAATATTTCAAGCTGAATAAATGATGGCTCAATTTTGACAAAAGTAAAATAGAGATTTTTAAAATTAAAGTTTGAAGGTGTTAAACTGTAGGCAGGAGATTCAATGAGCAAATTTCCATTAGTGACCTAGACCTACATGCAATCAAGCAAAAAAGGTAAAAGAAGTATAAAGTGAATATCAGAAACACAACTCAACAGTAAGGACTTTTAAAATTATGCCATGATGTTTCAAGCCAAAAGAAAATGAACCCTTTAAATATATAGATTCTTTTATTATCACACTAAGCTAAGTAATACTGTGGGTGAATATTTAGAATATAAAGAGTTGCATATGTTTTCTTCTGAACACTGCAACAAAATTACATTTATAGATTATCTGGAAAGAGAGAATGATTCCAGAGAAGACAATGTCTTAATTGTCCTTCTTTCCCCAGCACAAAGTAAATATTGAAATAATTGTGGAATCTCAGAGGGAAGGTGGGGGTGGGTGGGTGGGAGGGAAGAGATCAACCAAAGAACTTATATGCATATATACATAACCCATGGACACAGACAATAGGGTGGTGAAGGCCTGGGACTAGGGACAGGGATGGGCTAGAAGGGGTCAATAAGGGTAAAAAGGGGACATATGTAATACTTTCAACAAAAATATTTTTTAAAGAAATAATTGTCATCTTGAATGGCACTAAGGACTGATTCTTAAAGGGAATATGACCTGGAACATAGAAAGCGTGGCATTCTATATATGAGTAATAAGGGCGTGACTGCTTGATTTGGGGATGGGACATACAGGAGAGCTATCAGAGCAAGGGGAGGTGGTTTAATGGAGAGTTTAGGGGCTGAAAGACATAGAATACATACTATCTTTTCTTGCTTCACAGTTTGCCCAGTGTTCACTCTATTTACAGATCACTTGTCTCTGAGTGGGTGTTTTTTGTTTGTATTGGGTAATATAATGGGTGTCTTGGGAGAGATGTACATTTGTTCCTTTTTAATCATTAAATATTTGTTGATCAAGGACTGATAAGACATGTGCATTATTTTAAATTATACACTGGTAATTTGCATGTTTTATATGGAGTTGGAAATAGAGGGGGATGGGGACCACCCAAAAGTTTCTCATGTCGGCTGTTTCAAAACCATAATCTCTTCTTAGCATTTCAATGTCTTATTCTTTTTTTTCTTTACTGCACAATACAGTACAGCACTATTTTGTTGCCTGCTATCCTGTATAAGGATCTAAGAACATATTATTGAATGAATGAGTGATATCTAGAATATCTCTCAAATTTGAGATCAACAAAGACTGTGGGTCATACGAAGAGCCGAGTCTACAGCAATCCTTACCTGCCCATGTGTATGGAAGCTCCAAAAAGTAGCCTGCCTTGGTAAGGCTTATGGGGAACTGGGAGGTTTTGAACCTGTGGATTGAAGTTCCTAGAATTTCTAGTCACACAGGAATGAGGGAAGTGGTGTAGAATCAGGCTTAGTGAAAAAGAATAAAAGTTCTTTACCATGAATAGATGGAATGCAGGCTGAGTGATATTGTTTTACTAGCACAGCATTGGCAATATCAATATGAGTGAGTCTCTCTGAAGAGTATCAAACTTACTAAAGAAAAAGCTTTTTTCATTTCCTCCCTGTGCTCCACTTATTCTGAGACAGGGCTCACACCTGGCTACTTCCTATGGGGGAAAAACACACAGAAAACAATAGCTTCTATTCAGTATATAGCAGAGAACAGCGTGTGCAGTGAAAACTCCAATTACTCTATTAATGATAACAACAGTAGAAAAGGTTGAATAATTGAATGGCTCTTATATATGGGTTTCATTGGGATTTGTAATTTATAAAACTTTTTTCAATTATGCAGAGGCATAACGCGGAAAAGAATAAAATTGAAAAGCAAATTGAAAATCTCATTAGGCGTGTGAGTATTTTCGGCATTGATACCAGGTTCTACTTCTATGGTGGTTTAGGCTTTTCAGGTAAAAGGCAGACAGGCATGATAACCAGCAAGCAGGCATGAGTGACTGATAAAAAAGTGTTATTTAGTGTGTTCTGGGTCAGGAAGTTATTGAAAGGACTGACTGGTTACTTAACAGTGTCACCTCTATATAGTTTTTCTCCATTTCTTTATAAACAGTCCTTTTATCCAATTTATAACAGAGTTGCTAGTGCCCCAGATCAATGTCTTATGATATTCCATCATTTCTTGTTCCTTTTCTATGGACCCAGAACCTGATTCAATTTGTTTGCCTTCAGTATCCCAATTCATAGATATGGGCCATTTACTTTTGCTTTTCTCTACTTTATTTAGATTTATCCTTGAAATATACACCTTTTAGTGGTTATTTGAAAGGAATTAGATAGCATGATCTGAGATTAGGATTGAGCTATTCTGCAGCCATAGTCCAAGTGTATGTTCTGGGAGAGTAACTCACCAATAGTGGACACACAGAAGAAGAAATGGTTCCATTGAATATTCAAAGAAAATTGAATAGTGCCTCTCCTGGATTTCTGTGGGAGTATGTTTTGCTTTTAAATTTCACTTGGAAGGCAGTTGCTTTACTGTTTTGTAAGAGGTCCAGCTAAATTCTTTGTTACTCTCATCCAGAGAATTTTTCTCTATCTGAACTATAAAAACTAGGAAATGTATAGAGGGTGGATTTTTTCCTCATCTCTAAAATCATCAAAAGAAGAATAAGGAAGAGTTAAATATTGGCATATTTGATGGGATAATAATGGTAGTAAGAAACTATGACAATCTGTATAAGGATCCCTTAATTTTTTCAAGCTTCCCTCAGGGAAGACTTAATTTGTCCTATACTGCCTATGCTAAGGCCGACATTGGACCAATCCTTCATACACTCTTATAACATTGATAGATGCTCTAAGGACCACATATGGTTTAAATAAGTATAAAAACTTCCTTTAGTACAAAAAGCACTGGGGGTTGTTTGTTTCATGGTTTTGTTTTGTTTTTATAGCAGACTGGCTTTCCTACTCCCCAGTCTGATTTAGTATATCTGGGATAGAACCTAAGATTGTGCATTCAAAACAAATATTCCTGAGGATTGTGAAGGGATATATGTGGATAGAAGTCTTTCTGGCCATTTCCAAACTAAAACAAATATTCTACATAGTGGCCTTTTGAGTGATGAGAAGTCCAACACACACACACACACACACACACACACACACACACACACACACACCAAAAAATTCAATAAGAGGAAGATTCTGCAAAACTATACTTCTTTGAAAATTCTCCCCTATAATAGAGTTTATTTTATTGTCATATCAACACAGTAAATTCTATAATTCCTAACCAGAAGATTATTGTGACCTATAAATATTAGTCTACAGTTACCTGAACTGAGGATTCTACTCAATTCGCCAGGTGAAAAAAAATAAAACAAGAAGCCTGTGAATTCAAAACCAGTATCTTTGTGGGTATATAAAGACTCTAAATAGTAATAGATTATTTAGTACATACATTATGTTTTCAAGCATTATGCCTAAGCTATTCATAGGTGTTATTGAAATATAAAGAATTAGGAGATTTGTCCTTTGTTCTTAGAACTTTCATAAACTTATTAAAAAGGTTAGATGTGCTCATAATAGAGAGTTAAATTATAATGAAAGACAATTCTTGCTCAGGAGGCTGAGTCACTACTGTTGATAGATTTAGGTTCAGGCAGCTTGAATGTTGGATTGTACCATTAAGGACATTAGCAGAAAATGTATGGAGATTATGTGAGAATTAAGCCAGGTTTTGATGAACTAATAAAATATGGAATTGCCACTCCAAGTTCCCTAATTTGAAAACAGTGACCTGAAATTGTTGATTCCTGCTTTGTGATGAATGCAATTACATCGATGAAATTTCATTGTGTGCCACAATGAAATATGTTTGGTTTTATATGTCCCAGCATCTCTTTTTCTCTGTGGATTATATTATAGATGTATGTAATGGTAATATTTTCAAATAAAAAGAGTAATATGCTTTTCTCTTTTGTTTTTCAACATGCCTGACCTTCTGCCTCATTAGGTTTAAAAGTCCAACTTTCAGTGTGGAAGGATTGTGATAGTCAGAATACAGAGAAAAAGATAGAATTTGTGGCATTCAAAATAGTATTATGCGTTGGTAGAGCAGGATTAAAAGCCAGCTATTATTGAAAGAGAAAGTGTTTTCTAATTTCCTTTAGCCCCTGTTTAGCATGGGGAGAATTTTCAAAGAAGTATAGTTTTGCAGAATCTTCCCCTTATTGATATTTTTTGTGAAGGGGAGAGGAAATAAATTGGATAAGTTAACAGAAATAGAAGGCAGATGATTGACACACTTTTAGAAACTCTAGAACACTTTTCTACAGGATCCCTTTACACAATGTTCCTGTACCAACATGGGATGAGTGTCAAGCTATTAATAGAGGGGGAAAGCCTTGTCAGACAGGGAAATGGTTTCCTCTGTATTTCAAAGCCTTACTTTGTTCTCCTATCCCACAGAGATAGTGGGCTAGAGGGTCTGAAGTAAATACTAAATTACACATATGGCAGAGACTCAGGGGCATGAGAGTCAAAGGGAAAGCCAAGTCAGCTGGTGGCCCTGATGGAGCATGAAAGACAGGCACCTGCTGCTATCCAAATCACAGCCTCTTAGTGAAAGGCAGAGATGGCACATAGGTCAGGTATGCCTCAGAGGATGTCACCAGGAACGGGATGAGAGATCTCCTTGCCCTAACTGTCACTGGGTTACTCAAATCCCTTTCCCTTACTCAGGCACCATTTGAAAGTGGCTGAAGCTGAAGGAGATGACTATGAAATATTAAGTAAAGTATCCAGTGTAAACCTAATACATGATTTGCTTATCGGGTCCTAGTAAACTTGAAAGCAGATTGTCCCAAATATAGCTATATAGTTTTATTCCCTCACTATGCATCAGTATAAGTCTTGTAAGAAAGATTAGACCAGTTATAGACAAAGTAAAGAAGTTACATCTTCTCCATACATTTGAGTACAATATGAATGACCAGATACATACACACACACACACACACACCTAGTTAAAGATAAAGGTTGATTCTCCGATATAGATAGATATTAAGAGAAAAAATTATTTTCTTACACAAAGTGTGACTTGCAAAGACCCTCACCATCAGGGGAATGTATGAACATGACTGTACAGAGTGAGGTTATTTTTCTCTTCAGTTCATCTCCTCTCTTCCAGGCTATGCCTAAGGGCTTACCCACTGGGGAAAAATGCATAAAAAGCAGGTTTATTACAAGGCTCTCTATAGCCTACTGAGGGCTATGTAGAGAATGGCAACAATGTTTCTGCATCTCAGGAGAGCTAGCACTTTCTGGGAAGGGTATTTTCACTCTATTCTCCCAATCCTCTCCCCAGCTAGAGACCAAAGGAAACCACATGATTTTTGTGGAAATGGGACAGAAAAGCCCATCTGGAATAGTGAAGTGAGGACTTCCAAAACTCTGCTTCTCCAAAGAAGTAATGAGAATGCTGGCAAAAAAAGGTCAAAATCAACTTGTAGAAACTCTGAACATTAACCATATGCTTATAGCAGTCAATGAGTATTTATTAAAGAAAAACGTCTGACTCTCAGGAAGAGCAACCAGCCTTGTGGTATCTTCATTTGCCCCATTTCCATCTCCCTCTCCCCAACTCCAATGCCTGGACTCTGGAAAACTGTTAGGTTCTGGGTCTGTTAGACTAGTTTAAAAAAAGACACAACATAACACTAGTTTATCTCCCAACAAATAACTCAGTGCTGTTGTCCACAAATGTATAGTCTGATATAAATATAAGCTGAAGAGACTCTCATGGACAAATAAGTTTGAGCAAAAATGCCTCTTTGTGGGGAGAGGCCAATAATTCCTCCCCCTATCCCCAATCAAGAATAATTGAGAGTTTTTATTTTTTTAAATATATTTTATTGATTTTCCACAGAGAGAAAGGGAGAGAGATAGAGAGCCAGAAACATCGATGAGAGAGAAACATCGACCAGCTGCCTCCTGCACATCTCCCACTGGGGACGTGCCCACAACCCAGGCACACGCCCTTGACCGGAATCGAACCTGGGGCCCCTCAGTCCGCAGGCCGACGCTCCATCCACTGAGCCAAACCGGTTTCGGCTAATTGAGAGTTTTTAGTGTAATCCCTTTATGTTGTGAAGGCAAATGAACCCTAATGATTTCAAAAAGAGCCCCTATCCTTTTGATGGCATATAAGTCAAAGCAAAATCTGGTTAGAACACTCTTGTGACTTTTTCTCCGGTGTTCCTCCTCCTGACATCATCCTTAATAAGGACAGTAAACATATACTGGATCTTAAACTAAAATTCTAAAATTTCTCTAATTTCATCATTCAGATGGAATAGTGATATATATATGAAATGTCTGCCTATCTTCCATTTTTATTGCCTCCCATATAATGTCTGCAACAAGTCCGAAAACTATGCTATACACAACAGAAAGAACAGGATTCAGTATGTTCTTCTAGGTTAAACTCTGTAACTATTATCTACAATGCTGACTAGACTTTGTGAACTTTTTAAAATGAGAAAGAGGTAAGATTTATGAAAGATATATTGCTAAGTAATCTAAGGAAAACCATGAGATTACAGCTGAATGGTGACTTTTAGTAGGTGTAATTCTGTGGCATTTTCCCATTTCTACTTACATGTTGGGTCAAGTGAATAGATGAATTTATTCCATTTTCTGTTCTCATTACAGCTTTTGTCAGAAAAATTGAATTATTACAGAATTTTACTGTGTGATATAGTTGGTGAATTATAGCAGTGAGCAGAAGATGGTTAACCTCTCTTATAATTGTATATCTTGAGTGACTATTCTGCCCTTTCCAAGTGCTTCTGGAATAAAAATTTACCCCTTAATCTCTATATAAATTTTAACATGGTAATGTTTAAATGAAACTGTTAGAAGGGTTATGAGCATTTCCTTTATGAAGAAAAGTTTCTATCCAATAATATAACCTCAAACAAAAGCAAGTTCCCCAAAGACCTTGTTATCTGAAGAATATAAAAACTATTTCAAATCACATAAAATATCATTTGAGATAGACATGTATTATCTGTGAAAAACAATTTGCTGCTTTTTAGAAATGAGAACACATAATATGTAAGTCTGCTGACTGGTCGTTGATCTTGAAGACTGTTGACTCTCCCAAAAGATCACCATAGAAACTTGTTAATCAGTTAAGTCTAAGAGTTTTACATCTATTGCAGTAGACAAGAACACCACATTCATAAGCTCTTAGCAGTGTTTTGAAAGGGGAAGGTCAAAGGAGGATATTTATAAGATTTCAGCATTGGATATGTGATCTTAAAGTGAGACTCACAAAGAGGGTAAGTGGTTGGGGTTGCTTAGAATTTATGACATACTGGCTTTGGATTGATGGGTACAGCAAGGTGAAGACCTTAAGGCAAATTTTGATGAACAAGCTGTAAGCCTTTAAATGAAGCTAATTTTAGTTAAATATTTCCGGGAGCAAATACTTTAGTTATGTTGCTTGTTCTCTTTAGTTATGTTGTTAGTTATTGTTTAACTCTATGCCTGGTCCCGTAATGTTTAACACATGGACATGAAAACATGCCTGATCCCAAGAAGCCATTGATGGAAAATTATGTTTATTTCAGTTCCAAAGGCCAATCTGAATTCACATTTACTATTAAGACCCTAAAGTAAATGTAGGAACTAATATTAACAACAGAGTATCTTGGGTAAGACTGAAGACTCAAAACAATCCCACATAAGAATGCCCTAGCCCTGTGATTATTTGTAATGTCAGGTTTAATTTTGTCTCTCAGATCTTTGACTTGCCGGTTATTATATGCTCACAATATTAAAGATCCTAGGCAAGGAGCTGGAGAACTATTATGTGAAAAATACATAAGCACCTGCCAATCAAGAAAAAGTTATATCATCCTACTGTCTGATGTTTTGCTGAGAGAATTGGGATTCTTATTAGCTAAGAAAGTAATAAAGGTATATGGATTATAACTACTGTTGTGCAAAGTTCTGGGCTATAGAATGTGGAGAACCAAACTAGTAGAAGGTGTGGCTCTTGCCCTCATAGCCTAACTGTAGAGCTAAAGCCAATTTGTGAAGAATACTTTATTTTTTAAAAGTCACAGAATAAATTGCTAAATTTGATGATATAATTCAAAGATCAAGCAATGTAATCAGCTGCCAGTTATCTGAAATGAGAACATAGAGATGAATAGGTTGTTTCCTTTGGAGTCTAGTTTCAATAGAACTTCCAAGTTGAAAATAAGGTTCCTTGGCATGGAAAAAAATCAATCCTTTGATCAGCGTATAAACCTAGAGTTTCTCTCTAAGCATTTATTGCAACCTATTTTAAGCACACACACAGGGCAGAGATTAAGGAAGAAGTATTTGAGTTGCATTTTTGCAGAACCAACAATAGCTTGAAAACCTATGCAATCAGTTAAAACTATTGAGCATGTACACAGGACTTGAATAGCTTCTATAGGAGCTACAAATCTATAAAAGAAAGACCTGAGACCTCAGAAAACCTGCTACAGAGTAGAATTATTATAACAATGGAAGCTTCAAATCTGAAGAGAGAAGCCCAAAATATAGTTAGAGGCGAGAAAATGAATCCTGCATTACTGGTAACCTGTTCAAGTAAATGATTCTCCATTTCCTTGCTTTGGGTTTTATTCTTTTTACATGCAAATGTTAGGAAATAAATACTCATGATGAAGTAATTAGACTTCAGAGGACAGAAACTTTACCAATTTATTCCAAATGGTGGATTTAGTTGTTATGCTTAGAAATAACCTGAGTTTATGCCAGTGATTCATTTGGGTCCTAACTTGTGCGTGATCAAGGTTTATGAAAATATACTAGTTTGTCACATACAGCAAAGCAGTCTCAACTGTGACAGTCCTATAGCAACTCATTCAATACCCCAAATGGCTTAGCACATCGATCCATTTTTTTTCTTTTATGAATGTTTATATTTATTGTTGAAAGTTATACAGAGATGTGCCCTTTTTTCCCCATTGACCCCTTGTAGCCCACCCCCTCCCCCTACCCCAGATCTCTACCACATTATTGTCAGTGTCCATGGGTTATGCAAATATGCATATAAGTTCTTTGGTTAATCTCTTCCCAACTACCCACACTGCCTTCCATCTAAGATTCATCAGTCTGTTCCATTTTTTATGTCTCTGGATCTATTTGTTCATAAGTTTATTTTGTTCTTTAGATTCCACATAATAGATATATCTACTTTTTATAGCTAGTCAGTGGGGATACTGGAATTTGAACTTGGGTAAACTAACTAAAATATGTTTAGATGCACTGGCAAACTCGGCACTAAAGCAAGAGTTATTCCTTTTGATTTTGTGTGATCTGATTTCATACTTACAATAGGATAGAAGGCCTGGAGGTAGAGATCTAATGTTTATAGACCTATCTTTAAAAATTCAGATAATCAATGATTTTATTCTTTTAATTAAACAATCTCAAGCACCAAAATATTTGCTTCAATTATTAAGTTTTTCAATTGCTGTCTCCTAATTAATAATCTTATTTGACCTCTTTGTACAACTTAAAAAGGTTAACTACTGTGTAGACTCTGTTATCTCTTTTCTTTTTGGCCTTCAATTTTTACTGCCTCTTGGGATTTCATCTTCACCTCATTTTTGTTTTCTCTACAAATAATGTGTGAGCAATCTCTGTTTCGTTACTCTCTCTGAAGTCATTGCTACAAACTTCAACACTTTTCTGATATCCAAGTCTCAGTTGTATACCTGCCAAAGTTCTATAGAAGTAGGTCATCATAACTTTCTAAATTGGGAAACCTCTGAGCTTGCTTGCTTTATTCCTATGTCACTGAGGCCAATAAAATGATAAATGAACAAGTTGTGCTTTGAATCTGGAGTGTTGTGTGTGTGTGTGTGTGTGTGTGTGTGTGTGTGTGTGTGTGTTCCTCTGTGACTCTGTTTTATGCACTAAGTTTCTAGACATATAGTCATGCTCTGGAAGGATCGTGGCCAAAGTATCAAAGAGTTTCATAAAAATGTATTTTATAATTTCTAAATTATGACCCTGAAATTAATATTTTATTGCTTCTCTTTGGTATCTTATTAGTAGAAACATGGGGGAAGTTCACAGTAGAGAACCTGAAGTCACTAGGGATTTTTGAAAGGGTGAGATGGCAGATTTTAAAGTTCATGGGTGTTAGTCATGCATTCATTAACAAAGAGTTTTCATGTACAATGCTTTTAGTTTAACAGGTTGTCACTCTCTCATTCTATCCTACAATTCAACACTCTTTGGAGTTTTCATAGCCCTGTGCTTACCCTTACCGTAGCACTTATCACACTCTATGTGAATTGCCTCTTCACCTTAACCAATAGTCCATAGCTATTTGATGGCCAACACTTAACATTATTCCTCAGTAGATCCTTAGTACTTAGCTGATATCTAGAGCACAGTAGGTGTTAGGTAAATAACGTTTAATTTCATTGATTCCAACAGCCATGGTGACAAATATCACTGGTTTAGAAACTGATGTGAACCTGATGAAATCACTCAACTTCCTTGGGCCTCAATTTTCTATTCTTTAGAATGAAATTAGAAGAGAGTATCTACAAATTCTCTTTCAGAATTAACATTGTAATTCTAGGATGATTCGCTGAGGTCATCAGGACCTGGTCTTCTTCATTTATTGACCACATTTTATTTTGGATGACTTCTTTCTCAACTAGTCATTCCTCATGATTGCACAATGATTGCCAACAGTACATTTCAAGGGCCACACAAACAAGAAAGAAATCTTCTCTTCCCTAATAGTTTGAGCAAGTCTTTTATCTGATTCTCCTTCACCTGAATAATGGGGTCCTATGACCATCATGACTGTGTTGAGAAGTGATATAATTCTAATTGATTTAGACCTGAGGCAAGTGCTCACATTTGGATTGGGGGGTTGTCAGCCTTATGGAAAACATATAAATGAATAGTAGGATAATTACCATATGGGGAACTTAGTCTTGTTACCTGAGAGAGAGCATGATGAATATTCAAAAAAGAACTTCACGTATACCCACTGCAATGAATGAATGTCATAAATATTAAGACGCCTTACCCCTAACCTATTAAATGAAAGCTTAACATTGGGAGAGAAATCATGCCCTTCTAATATACGTCATTTGGATACTTTATGTGAAGCTAGAAGGAATATGGATCCTACCCAGTATTATAACATGTATGTTTAGACTTGTCCCTTATTTGACATACATCTGCTATTGCTTTATATTATTAAAAATAGTTTCACATGTTTATCTTTTCTTGTATCCATCTTAACCTTAAAGATAATACTGGACATTTACCATACCTATGCATTGATTTATATATTGACTAAGCTGTGATTTGGTGGGAAGTTTGTTTTGCCATAGTGAGAGCTGTCAGGATTATAGTCTTTCTTTACGAAGCAATAATACATTTTTTTTCTGAAAATTTATCTCAGCTGGAAGAAGGAAGATGAACTAAATTAGTCCAAGTTTACCTGTGTTTGATAAACACTTTAGAAACACATATACAAGACTTCTAGTCACCTCACCTCATAATTTTCCCATGCATGAATTAACTTTCTTATATAGTTATATTCAATAAGATTATGGTTTAAGGAAAAATCAAATATTTGATATCAGTAATTTATATTTGCATCTTCTATTTCAACCTCTCTGTGATTAGGTAATTTACACACATTCATTAGAAGATGACAGACATTGATAATAACAGACACAAGGTGATTTTATTTCCTAGGCAGTTTAATAACAAACCTGTGCCCTTTCCATGAGATGGAAACTAAGTTAAACTGTGAGTGATATATATTAATGGATCAATTAATACAAGTAAATTAACAAATGATAATTAGATGTGCAACATGACAAAAGGTGAATCTGGCAAAGAGTCTGAAGGAATACTTTCCACTGGAGAAAAATGTCATTAATAGACAAATTGTTTCCATATCAATCCCAGAAAATAAATGTTTTTAATCTCTTCAATTGGTTGGATGTTGCCTGGAACAATTGGGAAACACCACAGAAATAAAATTTAGTAGACATAAATACGAAGTCCTAACTTTATACTTAAAAGAATCTGTTATATGAATGCAGGATGCAGGCTATACAAGACTTGGGTCTTTACATGAGCTTTATAACAAAGCTCTGGAGGGTTGGGAAAGAACAGGGACTCAATGTGACCAAATGGTGCAAATCAGTGCTTCAAAGCCTGAGAGATCTTAGACTGAATTAATAGGGAGATTGCTCTCTTGTATGTTATGGACACATATACATATTTTATATTAAAAGATAAATGGAATTCCACAAATGAGAAGGGAGAATAAATACAACCCAATCTAAATTAATATACTTATTCTATTGGTGTAATTCAGTTACTAAAAGGTAGATACAGAAATATCAAGAGAAGGCAAGATATTAAAAGAAGCTTAGAGTATGCAATCTGAAACACAGTGTTTAGATTAGAATTTAGATCAGAGTTAAATTTGACTCAAATTTTGGGTTGCCAAGATATAAAGATGAAAAATTATGGGTTATATGTTTTTTTCTTTATTGATTAAGGTATTACATATGTGTCCTTATCCCTCTCAGTGTTTCCCACCACCCCCCCACTCATGCCCTCACCCCCTGGTGTCTGTGTCCATTGGTTAGGCTTATATGCATGCATACAAGTGCTTTGATCTCTCCCCCTTACCCCCACCTCCCATACCTTCCCTCTGATGGTCTAATCGATGCTTCTCTCTCTCTGGATCTGTTTTTGTTCATCAGTTTATGTTCATTATATTCCACAAATGAGTGAGATCATGTGATATTTATCTTTCTCTGACTGGCTTATTTCGCTTAGCATAATGCTCTCCATTTCCATCCATGCTGTTGCAAATGGTAAGAATTCCTTTTTTTTTACAGCAATGTAGTATTCCATTGTGTAGATGTACCAGAGTTTTTTAATCCACTCATCTGCTGATGGGCATTTAGGCTATTTCCAAATCTTAACTATGGTTAAGTGTGCTGCTATGAATGGGGGGGTGGGGGGGTATATATTTTTATTGTTAGATGAAAGAAGCAAGCCATCAGGAGCAAGGCACATTTTTCTAGAAACCACATTTTACCTAAATTCATCATATTGCTTTTTATAGAAGGGAAATTAGAAAACAATAACATTTTATCATTCTGTACTTTAAAAACTGCACATTTTCCTGAAGGAAACAGATGTTTTATTCAGTTTAGGCTTTATGGATGAAAAGCTGCCATAATGACAACTGAAGACTGATTTTGTTTTCACAAGTCTAAGGTGAGCAAGGAACAGAAGAGAGAGGAAGTATCTGTAAGTTTCTCTGCTATCGCCATCTTGATTATGTGTGTTACTAGAGGCCCTGTGCATGAAAATCATGCGCTGCGGGGGGTGGGGGTCCCTCAGCCCGGCCTGCACCCTCTTGCAGTCCAGGAGCCCTTGGGGGAGTGGGCCTAAGCCATCAGTTGGACATCCTTAGGGCTGCCACGGAGGCGGGAGAGGCTCCCACCACCGCTGCTGTGCTCACCAGCCATGAGCCCTGCTCAGGGCTTCTGGCTGAGTGGAGCTCCCCCTGTGGGAACGCACTGACCATTAGGGGGCAGCTCCTACATTGAGTGTCTGCCTCCTGGTGGTCAGTGTGTGTCATAGTCACCAGTCGTTCTACTGTTCAGTCAATTTGCATATTAGCCTTTTATTATATACGATTTGAAAATTTTAAATGGGATTTTCATCAGAGAATTTATTGAAACAGCCTATTGACATAACTAACTTATTCTCATTTCCTTCCTCTGCCTAATCTAATGCATCCCTCGACTTAGGATTCTTATGTGCCAATTTATTTCCTCTCTCTTGCTCATAGATCAGCATTTAGGTCTTTTAAAACAGAAATCTTGTGTTAATTTCATTGCAGAAATGCCAGTTTAAAGTTAAAGTGTAGTCTAGTGGTAAGGACATGGGCTTTGTCATCTGACAGGTGTAGATTTTATCCCCACATTCTGGCACTTAAGCATATTGTTAAATGTCTCTAAACCACAGCTACCCCATTAGAGAATGACAATATCTACTTCAGAATATTGTGAGAGTTAAAACCAATATCTGTGAAACTCCCATAGCAGTTTTTGGTATATAATAAGTAGGGTTGCCAGAATTAGCAAATACAAATACAGGGTTCCTGGTTAGATTTGAGTTTCATAGAAACAATGATTAGTGTATGTCCTGTGGAAATAAATGAAGAACAACCTATGAGAACAAGCAGGGGCTACTTATTTACAGTAAGGGCATCAGCCACTGTTCCTTTTACTTTGGCAAAGGCAGGCAGAGAAGTGAGGACATTTTGTGGTAAAGTAAAGGGAAGATTTCAGGAATGCCCTGATGGAGGCTGTTGGCAAGAGAAAACTGTCCGTGTGCTAACTAGAAATGGACATCCGGTGTGAATGGTTAGGGGTGCATATTTAGTTTCCTCTGGTTGGTTCTAAATTGCAAGCAGGGACAAAACCAGGGGCTTTGACCAGTTACTAAAAAAAAATCCTGGCCATTTGGAGTTGATTGTTAAAAAACTATTATTTGACTTCCCGGATGGTCCCCAGATAGTATCTGACTTTCTACCAGTCTGACTCACAGCAGGCTGGCTTCCTGGGCTGGCTATTGTAGATAATGGGTCGCTTTCCTTGATGGTTGCTAAAGGCTGTGAGTCAGAATTCTATATAGGATCTAGCCATTGTCCATTTCTATATTCAGTCTCTCAGCCCTAAATATTGCACTGTGTTCTGGCAACATTTATAAGAAGTACTTGCTAAATGGTTGATGCTATATAATTAATATTATATTGGTAATGATTTGTGTTAGTCTTCTAGGAGCATTTGCATTTTATAAAAAGACCAAAGGGGACATAACACTTTAATGTCGCAGTTAGTCTCTTATGATGTAATTCCAGACTATGGAATTTTCTTGAGGGAGCTTTTTAGGTCAATCAAGTCATCAAGTCACACCATGGTATTAACCATCCTTGTGTAGAGTCAACTGACACCAAGACACAAACTTTTTCAGATGGAGGAAATAGTTTAGATTAGGGTGAAAATACGTGGCTCTCAAGCAATTCCCACACCTCTCATTTCAGCAAAGTCCATGATTTCCACTGTATTTTTTTTCTTCACTCTCTCCAGCCCTTCTGTTTATTGATTCCGCTTCCTTTATCACTATTCATTGATTGGTGGATGTCTATAGTTATGCATTAGGGGTATTGATCCTGGAGGAATGACCTTCTAATGAGGGTCAGCTGAAATCAGACATGGAACTTGGCCTTTTCTTGATTTTTTAAAAAAATTCGGTTTAGTAGGATTTTGCTCTTCTCATTTTCAAGTGTACAGTGACTTGGTTTGAGATAAGGAAATATTTTTAGCGTGTTATCAAGCGGGTTGGTTTCTGCCATGTTAGCTTCTTCCTTGTCATCCTGGGCTGGGTGTTGCGATGCACAGTGCCAGGACCCGTCTGGCTTGAGCGAGTTGTTGCAGGAAGTTGCTCTGTAAGGTGAGGTGTGCACCAGCTCTGCCAAGTTCCTTCTTCCCAAGTGAGGAGAAGCTGTGCATGCCAGTTTTTTGTAACATATGTTTCTGTTTCTGTTACTTGTTCTTTTTGGTTGTAAACAGCAGCTGAAGCAAACTATCTAGTGCTTAATCAGAAACCATGGGCTTTAGGGTATCTAAGCAAACCAACATGTTTTGGTTTTAAAATTCTGAGGCCTTCAACCAAGAAGATATCAGGGGTTGGAAAAGGTAACATGGCTTATCGGAAAAACAGAGCAATAGGAAGAGAAGAGGTTTTGGATCCAGACAGAGTTGTTTTAGTATTTCATAATAACACTGACAGTAGGTATGTGGACAGGGATATGCTGTTTGACCTCCCTGAACTTCATCTTTTTCATTCATAAACTTAAACTTGAGCATAATACCCCTTAATTGCCATGAAAGATTAGAGGTAATATTATAAAACAAACATAATGGAGTGTTGGCATCAACATCTAAGAAGGAGGAGAAGATAAGGAAAAGAAGGACTACTAGAAATCATTTTTAAAAAATCAGATTGTGTGGTGCCACCTAGGAATTGTGGTTGGAACCTGGGCCTGTGCACCAAAGGATCTCAGGATCAATTCCTGGTCAAGGGCACGGACCTTGGTTGCAGGTTCAATTCCTGGCCCCAGTCAGGGCTTTCTTTCTTTCTTTCTTCTTTCTTTCTTTCTTCTTTCTTTTTTCTTTCTTTCTTTCTTTCTTTCTTTCTTTCTTTCTTTCTTTCTTTCTTTCTTTCTTTCTTTCTCTCTCTCTCTCTTTCTCTCTCTCTCTCTCTCTCTCTCTCTCTCTCTCTCTCTCTCCCTCTCGCTTTTCCTCCTGAACTATACTTGCTAACATACTTCATTTATTTTCCTACTTAATGTTTCACTGTTACTTATCTATACTTACTTAATATCCCTGGCACCATGTCAACACAAACCTAGACTATGATGCTTCCAAAATGCCTTGTTTAATTTCAATTAAAAGAATTGTTTTTAAAATGTGAAATTTAATAAAAACAACAAAAATAAACTATAAAACCTAGGCGAGCTGGTTTAATAACTCAAATAAGAACTACAGAAAGGCCATAATTAGTCCCACACTGTAGTATTTTCTATATTCATCTCACATTTATTTTGAGAATCTTGTAATTGGAGAAGGGTTTGACAAAATTTTTATGCAGATAACCAAATAGCTCTGAATAGCATTTCTCTTCAAAGTTGTCCTTTGAATAGGTGCCAGTCCATGAACTGTGCATTATTGGTATAATACAAAACTTGAAAGAATTTAAAAATATTTATGGCAATTTAACATTGCCATGTTATTCAAGGGAATAATTAGTTGAATTGTTTCATTAAAGAGGGTTTAGATCAGTTTGAATGTGATTGAATTTATATGCTAAACATTGCATATATCTTGAACTACATACTAGACAGGCACAGTAGGATAGTTACAAAAAGGAAACAAAATGGCCCTTCCCCACAGTTAGTTGGGAGAATACTGCAATTAGAAAATTTTGTAGGTCAATCTGAATTTCTTCTCTTAATTTATGTCTAATGCACAAAGCCTTCCGAGAGTCTTGATATTGGGGAAAAGCTTGATAAAATCCTTATGCAAATCACAAAACATGTTAAAACCTATGAGGAACTAAATCATAATTCTCTTCCATTTGAAGGAAAGAGAATGATATATCATCTCAGAATAATTTAGTAATGTCAAAGTCAAGTGAATATTACCACTACATTGCCATTCCTCAACAGAAGTTAAAACTTGTGGACTAGAGGCCCGGTGCATAAAATTTGTGCGGGGGGGGGGGTGTGTTCTCTCAGCCTAGCCTGCACCCTGTCTAATCCGGGACCCCTCAGACATCCCTCTCACAATCCTGGACCGCTGGCTCCTAATCGCTCATCTGCCTGCCTGCCTGGTCACCCCTAACTGCCACCTCCCCAGCCTGGTCGCCCCATGCAGCCTTCTTGTTCAGTCGTTTGGTTGTCCCTCACTAACCCCCTGCCGGTCTGGTCATAGGCAGCCATCTTGTGAGGGTGTGAGGGTTAATTTGCATATTACCTCTTTATTATATAGGATGATTTCTGTGGGCTTAATTTTCCTATCCATTGTATTTGTTAACCCAGCATGCGTAAAAGATGAGCTACTCCCTGAAGAGGTCTCTCCTTGGTGTTATTTTGAGGTGAAAATCTAAAGAAAGTGGCTTGGCTACTTTGCCTAATGATTGCCTTTTTCCTTCAGTTTTACTTTCTGGTGTCCTGTGCCCAGGTTTCTCAAGCTGCAGTTTAGTTCCTGTGATTACCACACAGGCATAGGTTCCCACCGTAGAGCAGAAAACCTGAGCTGTGCCATCCCACCCATCTACTCTGTGTACAGGCATACCTCATTCTATTGGTGTTGCTTTATTCCTCGTCAAATATGTGGGGTTTCTTTTTACAAAATGAAGGCAAGACCCTCCACCAACAAGAAGATTATGATTCCCTTTATAGTGACACTTGCTGTATTATGATGATCTTGAACCAAAATCACCATATCTTGAGGTATGCCTGTAGTTTCCTTTAGCCTAGCTCAGGTATGAAGTCTAAAACTGTGGTTTTGTAAATCATTGCTTTCAGGTAAACATTACACCATCTTTTACCTTAAGGAAGCACAGACACTTTCTTGGGAGAAATAAAAGATGATCAAGTATGAGTTGAAGCTATACTTATTAGTGGTCTGGTTAAAGTATGTGTACCATATGCCTTTATGGATTATTACTATACCAATTTTTTTTCTGTCCACAATACTGAAGTGAGGATAGGAAGTATGTAAGAGATAAATTCTTAAGTAATAAATAAGGATATTACACCTAGAAATGGAACTTAATGATCAGCTAGCTCTACATCATCATTTTACAAAATAGAAAAATGCAGAGTGAAGAAGTGATATGACTTGGATACTTTCATTGAAAACAGATGAATTATTGTTGATAATTAAACAATTTCTTATTTGGAATAATACAAATTTATTAATTTTATTTAAATAGTTTTATTTTAAGGAAACAACGATTATTCTGACCAGGGCAATACGGTCCACATTTCTTTACAACTCTTTATTAATCTCCAGTCATCTTGAACGTATCTGGTCCTCAAGTTATTGAAAGTGAATTCCAACATTTGCAGGCATTAATTTGTTCACACTGAAAACCTTCTTTTTAAAGGTTATCATTCTACGGTACAATTCTAACTTTATATGTGTTCTCTACATGTTTGTACCTGCCCTATTGTCATATCTGTTGAATCTTCGGTAGAAATGAGAAAATGTCTAATCAATAAAGTGGGCTTATGTAAGCTTTGGAGAAATGTCTTTATAAGAGCATTGAGTATGGCCAAAGTAGAACACGGATTTCCAGAAACACTTATTCTTAAATTTTTCCTCTTGTTATAAATAGTTAAAAATAAGGACTTTTAACTGGAAGCTCCATGGGTTATAATTGCCTATGGACCTCAAATAGAATTGTGTCTCCTATGTCAAAATGTAGAGTGAGGACAGTTTAAGGACTCCTGCTTCATAAGCTCATTCAAAAAAATTAAATGAATTTTGTTTTGTGCTTAGATAGTTTAGCAATCATGTCTGTTATGGGACTAATTTATGTCAAGCATGTCAAAAGCATTCTGAAAGATTCAGTGAATTCGCTGTGGCATCCACTGCTTTTAGTTTAATGTGTAGGTACATCTTAAGTGGACAAAATATTGAACATATCTACTAGAGTGTGATTTTTTTTTGAGAAAATAGTATGGCTCTCCATTGAATGAATACATTTTAAAATTTATTTCAATTCTTAAATATTTGTAATTAAAATTCCTTTCCTTTATTACTTAGTGGAAATTAATTTATATGTAGATAATACTGTTTTCATTGGAAAGAGATTTTGAAAGCTATTCAAAACCATTGTAGAAGTGTGTGTGTATGTGTGTGTGTGTGTGTGTGTGTGTGTGTGTGCGCACACCAATGAGAGAGAGACAGAGAGAGAGAGAGAGAGAGAGAGAGAGAGAAAACAAGTGATAGCAGCTTTCTCCTCTGAGTCTGCATCTGACCTAGGAGAAGATAGTCAACTATAAAAATAAGAGACAGGACATACTGTGGCTCGGGCTTTCCCGAGTGTTTATAGGATCAGAAGAAAATCAGGTGGGTATCAAGTCTGATCATCCAAGTCAATTTCTAAAAGCCAGGAGATTAATTGCTGTTGCAGGGAAGTGGAGAGGCAGCGAAGAGAGGAGCGGGGTTAATCATTCAGGTGATTTCCCCAACCATAATTCATACTTGATGCTCAGGAGTGGGGGAGAAATAATAGTCACCCCTTCTTGGACATCCCTTTCCAAGTTAAGTTTGTGTTTTATGAATCTGTATTTTATACTTGCACAAATAGGGTCAAATGTAAGACTAACATTTCGATAGAAACTTAATATTCTTCTTCCTGCCTCCAGTCCTTCTCTGTTCCTTCACTCTGTCACACACATTTTCTGTTCTTTTGATGCTGTTTTCAGGGCCTGCACCTTCTCACTGAGCATACCCCTGTCTCTTCAGAGGAAAGGATTTGATAAACCATCCCTTATCAAGGTAAACATGCCCCCAATGCCAGTGGATTTCAATTTTTATTTTTTTTATTTTTAAAATATATTTTATTAATTTTTTACAGAGAGGAAGGGAGAGGGATAGAGAGTTAGAAACATCGATAAGAGAGAAACATCCATCAGCTGTCTCCTGCACACTCCCTACTGGGTATGTGCCTGCAACCAAGGTACATGCCCTTGACCGGAATCAAACCTGGGACCCTTGAGTTCGCAGGCCGATGCTCTATCCACTGAGCCAAACCAGTTAGGGCAGATTTCAATTTTTAAACAATCGGCAAGGACAATTCTTAACCGAAAGGACAAATCTGGGAGAAAAGCAAAAGCCGAAACAGCAGCTAGTTTTGTGGAGAGTGGGAATTTCCTGTCCTGCAAGACCATCTTTCTTTGAAGGATCTGTTTTTTTTAGACATAAAATCAGCTTTATGAGAAAAAAGTGTTTTAACACTGAGATGATCCTGAACACAGATGTTTATTTTATTTGAGAAACCATTCCGGCCTCTCATGCCATACACAAAGAAAAGAAAAAAACTATCAAGCACATTCATTTACATAATCTGTTCAGTTTAAAATGATAATTAGTTAGTCCCAGGCTAAAATGTACAACTCAGCAGGCAAAAGTAATTTTGAAATCATTAGACATATACATCATGGTCAGGAGGTCAGCACACTTGAATGTCATTATGCAGTAAGGAGAAGCATTTCCAGCTCCTATGTCTTTGTTCTGTGCCCTTATTGAGAAGAGTAAATTAGAAAATACTATGGAAGGAAGAATCCATTTCTATCAATTACTTTCTGCAAGAAAGTACAATTGGTGGCCCAATGATTCTGGTTTTAAGTGAAGACTTTGATCGGCCTCGATTCATTTAATGCTCCTGGAAGGGGAAACACCCCACAGATTATCATTAAAGAGCATTTATCATAGGCTGTCTTATGACTGAAGCAAGCTTCGTTCACTGTCTTGCCTCAAATTCCCACCATAGCACCTATTGTTTTATCTTCACAAGGCACCCCGGCCAGATGGACAGTGATGGGTGGGACCCCCGATCTCATTTAGAAGCTTTGTTTCCAGCTCCAGATGATTAGCAAATTCCTGTCTGTCTTTACTTCCGGTGGAATTTGTGTCTGTACACTTGATGGATCCAAAGTTTTAATCTTCCTGCAGTATTCCAGCAAGTTTGGTGAATAACAGGCAGTATATAATTTCCCCTTGGTCATTCATGGAGGGTCCTTCTTGCTGAAAAATTCCTCCACAGCTGGGTGAGGTGTTTGTTGAAGGAGTTCACCCTAGTGCCCATTTAGGTGCGTCATGTGAAACCATTACAATGAGGAGTATAATCTGCCATTGCCAGTAACTATTATGAATAGCAAACATTCTCAGGTAGCCACAAACCAGGATGATTTTTTAGCCTAGACTAGTGGTTGCTTTTGTTACTCAGAAACTGAACTAACAGTTCTGCGATACAAACTCATGTTTTCACCTTTTCAGATAGTGGTTGTGTCAGCTTGCCCCTTAAGGAACTGCTTGCTGAGTGGGTCTGGCTGGGAAGTTGTCCCTGTCTGCCTCTGAGGATCATGTGGTGGGGGTTGTGATGAAATAGCTCTCAGGAAGAAATGTTGGGTAGCTCTGATAACTCTTACAAATTCTCATTCCTTGGTTGCATCTAGAAATTTTAATATTCCCTCCTTTACTCACCTCTCTCTCATATTCTATTTTTGTGGGGGTTTTTTTCATTTAAATATGGCTCTCACTCATATTCTATTTTTTGGGTTTTTTTTTGTCATTTAAATATGGCTTTCTTTACTTTTGTACTACATTCATGTTATTACTTTTTAATTGCTAACATTGATTTTTAAACCCATCTCATTTTATATTTAATAGTTTAATTTCAATTTTGCCATACATTTATTTTCTGATCTTTTAATTCTCTAAATTACAACATAAAAATAGATATTGCTTTTGCTACTCTTACTCCTATTTATTTTGGTTTTAATTACTTTTTAATCCATATCTTCTCACCTCACACACCAGTTATATTTTCTCTTGCAAAAATCTTTCTAGAGCTCTCTAGTGTCTTTGTATATAGACAAGATGATTTTGCTCACACTAATCACATCTACGTAATCTCCCACTTTTTCTGAACTTGCACTTTACAGTTTGTTAGTACTGCACAGCTTTGAGTTCCTCAAGCATACTGGGCCTGCCCATTCTCTTGCTCCTTTGCTTGTGCCGATCCTGCTTCATGGAACATCTCACAGGTGCCCATGTAAAAAAACTCCTACTTGTCCTTCAAGAATAAAGTGTCATTAAATCCTAACAAGTATCTGACCCCTGCATTGCTCACTCCAGAATGAATTTATGTCACCTCTTTTTCTTGAATGAAAAGACAGAAACAAACAATGAATGAATGCTTTCTTGCTTCCTCACACATTTTTTTTTTTCATAAGAACCCTCAGAATTCACCTTGCTGTTAAACCTCCTGGTTTCTGCCTCCTACATTAGATATTCTGTTTCTACTCAAGGTCAGGGTCTCAGTGATATTTATCTTTAAATCTCTAACTTTGAGCATAGTGTCTCTGTAGTATAAACCCTGACAGTTTTATTTCTGTTTTGTAATTCATGTGCCCGACTGAAGCTTAGATTGCCAAGGCGTCCACTTCAACAGGGCTATCTCCAGTAAACACGTTGCCAGGAACAGGGCTGGATAAAAAGCCAGACTGCCTCCCCACACCCAGGCTGCTCTGTTTTAAAGACATTGGGTGATTTGGGGAACTGACTGGGCAACTAGATTGTCCTCCTGCCACACTTTAAATTTCTGCTGTTATGCTTTAGCCCTATCTCCCCAACTTTAATAAAAGCAAAACCCTAGGTCCTTTGTATGAGGTCAATCATATCATATTTTATACTTATAAAAGAAATTTCATATGGATTATCTAATTTTACCCTAACATTAAGCATACTAAGCAGATGTTTCATTAATAATAGTGATTACTATTTTCAATAAAAACTCATCTCATGAGCAACATGACTAATATATTACTTTAATAATGTGTACTCTAGCAGAAATATAAGTTTTAATTTAAATAAATTATTCATATTATATATTATTTAATAGAAAATTTAGTGTAAAACAGTATAAAAATTTCTATACGAATCATGATAATGATTATCTATAATAATAAAAGCATAATATGCTAATTAGACCAGATGTCCTTCCAGACAACCTTCTGGATGAAACTGGAGCTATGAGGGAAGCTCAGGTCCCGGGTGCCAGAGGAAAGCTGGTGCCGGCAGCCGGGAGAAGGAAGGCCTACTCTTGCACAAATTTCGTGCATCAGGCCTCTAGTCCTATCTAATAAAGAGGGAATATGCAAATTGACTGTCACATTGTCACAAAGATGGCAGCGCCCATAGCCACAAGATGGTGGTGCCCAGTCCCCTCAGCCCTGCCATAGTCCCACAGTACTTTCAGCCCAGCTCGGGGGGTGGCAGGCACATGGTGCGGCCAGCCCCGCCTTCAGCCCCCCAGCCGCCCAGGGCTGGCCTGAGGAGCAGGTAACCAGGGCCGGCCGAGGCTTGTGCTGCCAGCAGTGGCAGCAGCGGAGGTGTGATGGGGGTGTTGCCTTCCCCTGATCGCTGGGTCGCCTCCCGCCCCTGAGGGCTCCCAGACTGTGAGAGGGGGCAGGCCGGGCTGAGGGACACCCCCTTCAATGCATGTATTTTCATGCACTGTGCCTCTAGTTTATTATAAGAGACTACTTATTAAATGCTTGCATTGTGCATAAACTCCACTAGATACTTTATAAATATATATTATTCTCACAGAAGTCCTGAAAAGTAGGTATCCTCACTATTTTATATATGAGGAAATTGAGGTTCAGGCAGCATGGCTAGTTTCAGGTTCTGCTATTATTACTTGACCAACCAAAATTTCAGGCCTGGATTTCAATGCTTTTAGAATTTTCTCTATTCCCCTGGACTAAACTCCATCTCTCAATCCCCTTTTAAAGATAAGTGACACTCATCAAAAAATTCAATGCAGGCAGACTTTGAATTGCAATCCAGTTTTAATTCCATTATGTTGCAATTGCCTTCAAAAGCTATGCTAATCTGTTATTTTAAACTCCTTTAGTACATCTCATAATTATGACATCTAACACATGTTAACCTTTTAATGGAAGTAATTTCAAACATACATGAACATTATCCAATTAATTATTCAAAGACATTTTTGGATAATAATTGTGAAACTAATTATTATAGATCAAACTGGTCAGAAAATGGATTTTCTTTTCCATTATGCCAACAAAACTCTGTAAATCTAATCCACTGTCTTTCTGAGAAACCACTTAAAAAATGAAAAGTACAAAGAGAGTCAACTTTGAAAACACAGTGATCAAATGATCAATTTAGCTTCAACTGAACTGTGAATGTTCTACCTACCAAGTAAGTTCAGAACTGTTCAGAACAAAACAAAACGAAACCGATGTGATTCAAACACATTTTCTCGCCCTCCAGCTCCTCTCCCTTGACCTGTGAGAATCCAGGAATACCATTCTCTGAGGTAATCAGGAGTTGCGTTCAGTCTTGTGTCTGGGCCGCTGATTTCAGCTTGACCAGGTTTGGATAAGAAATTCAATTTATCTCTTTCTCTTTTTTACTTCAGAGCCAGACTGTAGTCTGAGAAACAACAAATATTTTACTGAAATCTTGGTTCTTGCTACTTGAAGCATGGTCATCAGACCAGCAGCATAGCACCCTCTGGGGGTTTGTTGGCGATGCAGAGGAGGCAACTAGTTATAATAGGAACCTCCAAAGCAAAATACTGAGTATATAAAAAGAACCTTTCATAAAATCTCCCTGCTTACTTTTACTCTCTGGAATAGATCAGCCTATCTCCCATGCACAATCAGCAACAAGAGCCCAGGAGACTTGCATCAACCCTTTCTTCATTTATTTTCCTCTTCCCTCTCCTTGGACAAAAATGCATTGGTGATCTCACTAAATGCCAGGTATTGTGCTAGACCCTAGGGGTCCCAAAATGGGGAAGATAAGCATCCTTTCTTTGAGAAGGTAAAGTTCTTAAGCATAGAACAGTAATAATCAAATACTTTGCCATGTTATCATATAATAGGTATAATTAAGAAATGGATGCATTCTAACAGATTCCCCCAGGCCAAATATATCATTCAGGATGAAATAGTTTATGCGGGAGATGTTTCCTTAATTTCAGTGACTTAAAACAGCAAAACTTTATTTCTTGTCAGTCTTAGGTTGGTAGAGAGTTCTATTTACTAGATAATGTGGTCTTTACTAAGGGACCCTAGTTAAGAGAAGCTTCTTATCTGGATGTTCATGATTCTCCCAACAGAAAAATGGGAATATGAAGACTTGTATGCTAGTTTTGAAAACTTCTATTTGCATCTTATTGGCCAAAGCAGATTACATGGCCACAACTAACTTCAAAGGTGGCAAGGATATATAGTCCTACTATGCACTGGAAAATAGAGAACCAGAAATCGGTGAGCAGCATTAATAGCATCTATGCCAAGAGACTTACCAACAGACATACCAAGTTTGTCCTATCAGGCTTAGCACACTACTCTGCATACTTCCAGGTTGCTAAGTTTTTGTGTCTTTTTTTTCTGCTTAAGTATTGTCATGTACTTACAGGCCCAAGACTTACATGTTTGTGTAGAATGCTCAATACTTGTACACAGTACCTCATATTTACTTTATTTACCTTATGCTTGCTTGGAATTAAATCTGAGTCCTTGCAGTCTTTGGGTAATTAATTTTTGTAACATTTATTGCTGTTTTTCTAATCACTGGGTATATGTTCTGTTGATCATGCCTTTTCTTCAGTGATCACTAGTACTAGTATCCAAAATTCTAGTACCTTCTCTGTATTTCAAATGAATAATTTGATTCTAGTTACATTGTTCCACTAAGGCATGACTATGTGTGGATTTTCTAATAGTATTTATTATATATTGGATATTTATAATTTTAGCTATTTTTAAATTTATCTTTTTAGCAAAAATTTCTTTTTCAGAACCCATTATTACTGGTTATACACAAAGTTCAACCATTTGATTGTACATAACTTTTTAAAAATATGTATTTATTGATTTCAGAGAGAGAAGAAGGGAGATAGAGATAGAAACATCAATGAGAGAAAAACATCAATGTGAATTGGCTGCCTCCTGCACACACCCTGCTGGGGATCAAGCCAGCAACCCCAGCATGTGCCCTGACCAGGAATCAAACCTGCAACCTCGTGGTGCATGTGTCCAAACTCAACCACTGAGCCACACCGGCTGGGCTGATTGTACCTAACTTTTTGAACATCTGCTAGATCCTTACAACCTGGGAGACATTCTTGCATCATGAACGCACTGTCCTTTGTGGTATTAGGTATCGGTCCAGCTCTTTGTTTACTGGTTGTTGCCCTGCTTAATAATTCCCACTTTACACATCCTTGCATACACATTGACTACAAATATGCCTTCAATATAAACCATTTATGAACTTTCAAAAGTGTTTTCTGTTATTGGTGCTTTGGTCTTATTGTTGAATATTCAGGGGGAAGCCACAGATAATGCTGAAACTGCCCAATAATTAAAACCAGTGTATAAGTTTTTTCATGTCTGTATTATGTGGCTCTTTCTAGATCTATTTGATCTGGAACTGAATGAGAGCTGTCATGTTAGGGATGAATAAGAAATAAAATAATATCTAAGAACTAGAAGTGGGTTTTGAGGTCCTCTACTCTAACTTCCTAGCAAAGTCTGAAATTTCCTGCACGTTTGTGAAGTTGCAAGGAATGAGTCTGGCATCCTAAACTGAGAATGTCATGCACTGAAGCAAAACCAGAGAAACTTGTAAAACTTTTTGGAGAGTGAGTGATTATAAAAGCTTATCTGAAACTTAGGATCCAAATGAAGAGCACAGGCAATACTAGAAGCCAAAACTGGAAAGATAGTGAGGGGTCACAGTGTGCAAAGGCAATACAAAGGAAATAGCTTAGATTTTTCTCTCTCACGGTTTGGGGGCTTCACATTGGGTTTAGTGAGAAGGCGTTAAAAATTTCATATGGAGGATTTGCTCTGAACTTTAGCTCCTATTTTCTTTTTAAAGAAATCCAAGGAAATGTCCCAGGGGGAAAGTGATTTAATGGCATAGGGAGGGCTTTTTGAAAGGGAAGCAGCTATTCATAGTACAGTTGATGAGATTCCTTGTTTGAGATTAATGGACTGGCCATTGCAGACTAGCCTTTCTCTTTCCAGGTAGTTGAATGCAGATGACCTAATAGTTCTCTTTCATCTTGGATTTTTATGGTACTGATTACATTAATTAGGAGAAGATACTCTATAATGAAGCTCGTCAGGAAAAAAAATTAATAGGTTACTTTAATAAGTTTTTTCTGTGATTTGTGTTACTGATATGAACAGCAATTATCAGCTAAGTAATGAGCCACTAATGAGCATGTCTTTCTTAGATTACATTGCAAGTGCGCTAGAGGTTTATGCTATAAAGGCAAGCAATGATTTCTTTTCTATGGTTAAGTAATTTTGACAGGAGTATTTGTAAAATCTCACAACAATGAATCTCATTTATTAGAATGACCCCAAAACATATCTCTTCAAACGTTACCCTACAATTCTTTAATTTTCTGCTCTTCTTTACTTCAGTTATTTCACTACACACAGATTCATGCAAAATTTTTTTCCAGGGTTGGTAGTTGTCAGTTGTACAAAATGGGCTCATCCAGGTGATTTGGGAAAGTTTGAACATTTATAGCAGTGGATGCACTCAACAGGATAGCTTTTAAAACTGTCCCTTAATAGCACAATAAATTGCTCAATAGTTTTTGAAATTCATTTCAAATTTTCTAGTTTCATGGCTCAAAATGAAGCCTTGCTTGATGAAAGTACACATAACATATGATTGGGCAGCTTAGTGTAATGGAGAAAAAAATAGCACAGGGATTCAGAAGATTTGAATGGAAGTACCAGTAATTTGCATCTAGCTCTAGTTATAACATTTTGGTCATGTTTTCTAACCTTATTCCTACTTTTTTTTTCATTTGAATAAATAATTTGATGTAGATTTTCTATTAATTTATTTTCAGTACTAAAATTTTATGACTCAAAATAGATTATTTGCCGAAACCGGTTTGGCTCAGTGGATAGAGCGTCAGCCTGCGGACTGAAAGGTCCCAGGTTCATTCCGGTCAAGGGCATGTACCTGGGTTGCGGGCACATCCCCAGTAGGAGATGTGCAGGAGGCAGCTAATCGATGTTTCTCTCTCATCGATATTTCTAACTCTCTATCTCTCTCCCTTTCTCTCTGTAAAAAATCAATAAGATATATTTTAAAAAAATAGATTATTTTCACAACATAAAATAACAGAATTTTTATTGAAGTTAATGTTTTTACTACTCTTTGTCACTAACCATATAATACAATTAGTACATCTGAGCTTTATTCTTTATTTTGCCTATCCTATCAACAATATTGTAAAATCCTTAAAAAAAAGGTCAACTCTAATACAAATTTTTCTCAATGTAAACACATTCTAGACTAAGGCTTCTTATTGTAAGGTATATAAAACTTGTTGTAATGGTATATCAACTTACTGTAATGATATCAAACATTTTAAAATAATGTTTGGCAAAGCCAGATATTTACTGTAAACTAATAGAGGCTAGCATTTCTGGTAGTGTCCATATCATTTTAAATTTAGCAACTGCTACTGGTAGAGAACTAGTCTACGTAGAATAGTAGGATTATATTTTGGTTATTGTTAGAGTTGTTCATGATTATTTATTGTATCCAGTCTTTAATGAGTTTTTACATACTGGGATGATTTGCATGAGCAAATTACATGTCTTATCATTCTTTCAGGCATTTATAAAATAGAGCAAATGTAGTTTTAAGAGGAAAGGCTACTAAAAACAGATGATCCAATTTTCAGTTTAATCAAACTAGTAGTCTGTAGATCCCTTTTCCTCCTACCGAGTAAAAAAGATAATGAATCCTTTCTTTTTTCCTATTTAGCCAACTTTATGATTCAAATGATATGGACTTATTTAAACATTGATATTTTTATGATGGCACCTATACTGAACTAAGACATAGAACTATCCTTTTTATTTAGTGAGAAAATAATAGCTCTTCCCTTTAGTGATAGGAGGGGGATGGAACCTCTACACAAAATTATGTCTTTATCTGTTCTTTTTTTTTTAAGTAATACTGGAATCTTTTTTTTTATATATTTTGTTGATTCTTTACAGAGAGGAAGAGAGAGGGATAGAGAGTTAGAAACATCGATGAGAGAGAAACATCGATCAGCTGCCTCCTGCACACTCCCTACTGGAAATGTGCCCGCAACCAAGGTACATGCCCTTGACCGGAATCGAACCTGGGACCCTTGAGTCCGAAGGCCGATGCTCTATCCATTGAGCCAAACCGGTTAGGGCTTTATCTGTTCTTTATGTGTGTTTTTTGCATGAATGTATAACCTCTCTTTTCTATGAAGTACATCACTTTCCAGGATCTCTTAATATGTTTAAGCAGAATGCAGATCTCCCAAATCATACTAAATAGCTCATATGTGTGTTGAAAAACTATGAGTTAATGCTTTACATCTTCCCAGCAGTAACTCAATCTTTTCAGTTAGCTCATACAACTCTGAGGTGAGAAAATAGATGCTAAATGATTTTGCTTTTGCTCTATTGAGCAAAACAACCTTGAGAGATGTCATGCTAAGCCTTCCAGATATTTATTAATTCTTTGCTTGTATTTATTCCGGCATTCTGAGAATGCTGACTAGCTGGCTATCCGACAGCTCATTAGAGTCTGCTGGGCTCTTCCTATAACCCATCAGCCACAGTTGTCCAAAGAACCTGAGTCTTTTTTCATTTCTCTATAAGCCAACATCATCAAAAATCCTACCTCAACATCTTTAGCATCGATTGTTACCAACACCAATACCTACTGAAGCTCCCAAGCAAACTCACATCAAATTTATTTTATTTCCAATGAGATATATACTCACTTTCTGTTAATATCATGTTGTCTCTAACCTTCCTGCTTCTTTTCACAATAACAAAAGCTCAAGGACTGGAAATGTTTTTATTTTGTAATTCTGACTCAGTGTCTATGACATAGTTTTCAGATACCATGGTTTAAAATATCAGCAGTGTTCTCAGAACACAAACACTTTGTTCAAGGCGCTTAAAACATATAACATGCATTACCCAGTTTCAAAGAAAACAGAAAATCTGAGAACTTGTCTAGAAAATACTGAGGAAGATATAACCCACCCAGAATACAATGCTCTTTTTAAAAAAATTAAGGTAACAAATGTATACATTGGAAGACTCTGAGGCACATATTACAGGACCATACCATAGGGATAATGAAATTGACACAGAATTATAAAAAATATGAACAATTCAACTAATACAAGATATATTTTAAAACCTTACAACCCCCCTGTAAACACATCACAGAAATCTTCAGTATTACTGTAATGAAAACTTATTATTCTTCAAGGAAAAATATTTTTTTCTACATGTTGAGCCTAGAAATTCCTCCTTACAATTAATTGTCTTGCAGTAAATATGTCTTCCTCTGTTAGAAGAATATTGAAAATTTTATAACTATTGCATTTGCAAATTCAGTAGTCATTTACAAAAGTCAAGTCAATTTAGTTTCATCTCTCTGCAAAATGTTAATCTAGAATAATCACAGTCAAAGTGCATTCCACAGACCCTTGAGACCCTATAAGGTCAAAACAGTAATATGTAGTTGTTATTAGCCTCTTTTACTATGAAGCTGTTGGCCTTTTAGCACAACACAAAGCAGTGGCACTAAATTGCATTACTAGTCATTGTATTCTTGATGGCCATGCAGTACTAATAAATGCAAAGGAAAAGAAAAGAAGAGAAAAGAAAAGAAAAGAGAATAGAAGAGAAGAGAAGAAAGCCAGTTTCTCTTAAAAATGCCCTTGATGAATCTGTTTTAAATTATGAATTGTATTGAATCTCTACCCTTGAATACATGCTACTTTAAAAGTTGATGAAATGACATTAGACATTACTGTGGCATATAGAAGGACAATAGTAGTTGCAGCTTTTCTCAATATAAAGATTTATATAGAAGCTTGGTAGCAATATAAATAAATGTGATTCTTTTGATATTGTATAATCAATGTGTTAACATTTGAAAAATCAGCACCACTCAGTGAACCAATATTTTTGAAATGATCACAACATTTTGTTACAATATCAGGCATGAGTAAAGAAATCCATTCAAAATGTGAGATGGAAAAATAGATTTAAGTGTAAGAAGGTTAAAGCAAAGCCATTTACCCATATGGTTTCAGATTCTACATTGCAACCACCTTTTAGTCATATTTTGATATTATAGCAAAGAAAAACATCTACAATTACCCAGAAAGGCTATTCAAATACCCCTCCATTTCTCATCTTTGTAAGCCAAGTTTGTCTTGACCTACTCCATAAATACAATATATTTTAGCATATTAGTAGATACTAGAGGCCCGATGCACAAAGATTCATGCAAGAATGGGCCTTCCTTCCCTGGCTGCCGGCACTGCCTTCGATCTAGCCGGAGCCGCCTTTCTGCCTTCCCACGCTGCTCAGAGGCCTGGAGCGGCTGGGCAGTACAGAATGCCTGCATCGTCGCCATGTCCTGCCCTGCCCCTGGCCACTCAGCGCCTGCATATGCAAATTAACCCATCATCTTTGTTGGGTTAATTTGCATACTTACTCCTGATTGGCTGGTGGGTGTCGCAAAGGTACAGTCAATTTGCATCTTTCTCTTTTATTGGTGTAGATAGCTCACATAAGATATTAGGAACCACTGAACTAGATAGAACCTTGATCTGTGTCACATATCTTGATATCCAAAGAAAGATAAGTGTTTTATGTTGTTCTTACTTTTGTTTTTAAGAAAAAATTGTATTGATAATTTCTGCTTCAATAATTTCCAAACTTCTCTAATAAGAAACCCCACTTTCCTTTCTGTTGTCCTTAAATTGCTTAGACACCTGTAAATTCTTCATTGGACATCTTTTTCCTGATTAGGACACATCTAGGAAACAAAGAATAACAGAGTGTGGGTTCATTCCTACCTGGAAATGAAAATAGGAGTTAGAGATTATAAATTTTGGTCAGCTGGTGATGGTAAAGAACTTCAAGCAAATAGAGGTTGATTGGGATCACAGGGGGCTGTGACAGGTGACATCTACTTTGAGGACCAAGGATGAAAGCTTGGGGATACATGGAAAACATTTATCTTTACTTTTCTAAAAATAAAAACCTTAATTCAAGTTGCTATGAACAATCATTCTTGTCCAATTTATGCTTGATATGTATATTGTTATCTTGGAAATGTTGTTATATTTATAAAAAGGTCCCTTGGGACATCCAGACTTTCAAACTTTATTATCACCTTTTTAAATATATACCCCACCATATGTGATTCTATTCTTAATTATTACTATAGTTCTTCACTTATACACAGCTTGATTCCCTTCCTAGTCAGAATGCCTTATAGCCCTTTGGTTGATGTTTTCCTTTTAGATATGAATGTAACAAAAATTGTGACATCAACAGACTATTTTTGTTTGTTTGTTTTTGTTTATTTTTAAATATATATATTTTTTTATTTCAGAGAGGAATGGAGAGTAAGAGAGAGAGAGAAACATCAATGATGAGAGAGAACCATTGGATGGCTGCCTCCTGCATGATCCCCACGGGGGATTGAGCCCACAACCTGGGCTTGTGCCCTGACCAGGAATTGAACCACGACCTCCTGGTTCATACGTCGATGCTCAACCAATGAGCCACACCGGTTGGGCAACAGACTGTTTTCTTAAAAGTAGCATCACACCTCAAAATTTACCTGTACTCTGTCCTAGTCAGGGTCCAGTCTGATGTGAGCTAATAATCACAGATTCTACTTCTTAAACTGGAAACATCTTTTAAAAGTAATTTAAAAAGAGTTCTTGCTGAAATTGCATTTTTAAAATGAATGTTTCTATTTTTTATCGGAATAGTCAGTGTTGGTTGCAAAATGCCTTATAGGACTATTAATAAACACCTTGGGCAGAAAATAACATCAGGTTGCAATGTTCCAAAACATGCATTAATTGTCCCATAAAACATGCTCTGTTTTGTCTTATTGCTTAAATTAGATGGAGTTGCCAAGGCAACTCTTGTATCCTACAATACCACGATGGCTAAAAGAGGGCACACTAAATTCCATGCTCCACTTAGAGAAAGGCTAACAGGAAAGCTGCCCAGAAACAAAGAGTTCTCATTGTTTACACTTGACTGCAAACACACTCACACTGACATCCAGTATTCAGTAACAAACACTATTAGTTCAAGATCAAACTAGGTCAGATACCGGTTATTTTTAATGGGCTGTTGAAACTGACAGCAAAGGTTTCTTCCAACCAGGCACTAAAGTCAGATACACAGGAAGATAAAAATATTCTTTTAAGCTCCCTGCTCTACATTTCCAGTGCATGCAAAAGCAACTGATCTTATTTTTCAAATGAGGTTTTAATGCCTGATCCTCCAGAGGGTAATTGAACCATTTCATCATCATTTATTCATTAATCTCTTCATTCACTGTTTTACTCGAGTCTGTTCTTAAGTACAAAGTACAAAGTGCTTTGATAGTGGCTGGAGGGTGCTGTTTTTTTGATTATAAAGTCTAGAAGTGTATATTTTACTAAAGTAAGGACATTACTGAGAGTATGCTTGCTAGCTCTGATAACCAAGAACAAAAACATCTCAGTGGCTAAAAAATGAGGCTTTATTCTAGTTTGTGTCATAATATGAAATAGATTGAGCAACTCTCCTGGTGCCTTTGTTCCAAGGAAAGAGTCAGGGATCTAGGCACCTTTATTCTTGTGAAACTTCAACACTTGTTGTCTACAGTTACCATGGAATGGTAAGAAAGAGTGTGATTACACAGGTGGTTTTAGGATAGAAGTGCAATGATGTTCATCATGTTTTACATGCCACCTCCTTGTCCAGTGGCCTGTGCACTAAAAAGACAAGTTATATACCTGCTGTCCCATATACAATGACAGAACAGGAACTGAATAGACCTTACTATTCAGGAGAATGAAACACACAGGAAGAAAGACAGTTGCTACTGCCCAGCAATTCTGAAATTCAGTTCTACAGGTGTTTTAAAAAGCCCTCCACAAGAGATCAAAGGAAGGTTATCTGGTTAGGGTCTGTTTCTTCTCTTGCCCACTGGTCTCTATGGCGGTACCTGATCTTAACCTCTGATGTGAGCATTGAGAAACCTGCTTTCTTCAAGGCCCATATGGATCTAAAAGCTGATTTTGTCTGTGAAAAGTTGGGAAATGAAGGGCTTTTTTGGGTCTTGAGCAGTCAGCCATATTTAAGATAAAAATCTGATTTATTACTTGGTTTTTAAAAACACGTTTATTTTTATATTTCTTAACTTGTTTCACCTTTAAATACATTAATTGTATAGCCTTACAACATTATTGAATTCAGTTGCCAGTATAACTTTTTTTATACTATTATTTCAACTTATACAGAGTAGCAATTTACTCTCCAGCTCTGTTGTCACCATTAATCCTATGATGAAAATTACTACTACCTGTTTGAATATGCCTTTGGGGTCTATATTCTAGTATCAAATAAAGGAGACAGTCTGAATAACTTGAGGGAATGAATAGGTATAAAATAAAAAGATACCTTAATTAGCTCCAGCATCACAAATTTCACTTCTGCCATATAATTTATATGTATAATTAATAAACAGCCAGCTATTTGAGAGGTAAATCATAGGTTTATGTGAATAAAAAGATATAGATATTTGTGCATTCAAATGGTAACAAGCTACTCATCTTCATAATTTATTTTAGCATTAAATAAAGTGACTCTTAGTTCCTGTCTTTGGCTAGTGCGAGGCTGGGAAAAATTCAGTCTATACAGTTTCATTTACCCAAAGAAGGAAATAATACTTGAGTAAAGAAGAGGTAAAGATGATGAAACCATTGGAGTTTACTGTTGATAAGAACAATTAAAAAAACTAGTTTAAAAACATATGACATTTCTCTGATTTTATATATTCTGGCATTTGGGAAATAATACACATTAACTCTATAAATTGTCTTTCCTGATATTCCTGTGTCTACATTCTAAAATAGCATAAATATAGCTTTCTCTTTCCTACTTATCTGCTTAAATCTATAGATTGTTGAATCAGAAGCATCACCCCTTTGGCAAATGATTTTATTTCTTAATTCTGGGAAGGACAGACTGGGATTTGTGCCTTCTCTACACAGAAATCAAAGGAGAGCCTTGGAGCAGTGAACCAGTCCTTTTGTTTACCCTGCCTGGCCACCTACCCATAGCAGCCTCTCCCAGAGCTTCAACCCAGCTATTCTGAAGGTCAGATATGTGCCACACACATCTGTCACTTTGTTCCTTGTGATTTCCCAGCATCAGAGATGGCAGAATTGAGCTGGGTTACTTGTCTATGAAAATGTACCAGTGCATATAAGCTAGTTCTGACGGGGGGGAATTTTTGTTCTCTTGACTCCTCTCTTGCTCTTTGCTTTTCAGTTATTTGCACACTTGTTAATACATATCCTGCAGGACAAGCAAGGACAAGGAGAGCTATGCAAACTTAAACCATTCAGAAGCAAACCAGTCATAAGCAAAGGTCTGAGAGGGCGGAGCTAGAAATGACAGACTTCTGCCTTTTGACTTTTGGTCATTCAGCTTTTGTTGCCTGGGTTTTATCTAGGAAGTCATTGCCACGATTAATGTCAGGGAACTTTCTCCCCATATTTTCTTCTAGTTTTACAGCTTCAGGTTATACACTTAATCCTTTATTCTACTTCGAGATAATTTTAGTGAATGGTGTAAAACAGGGGTCAGAACCCTACTCTTAAAAAGTACTGAGAACCTTATATATCTTTTTTTATATGGATCATATATTAATATTTCCATATTATAAAATAAATCTGAGACTTTAAAATATTTATTCATATATTTATAATAATAAATATTTAATACATTTAATAATAAACCGCATATGTCAACCTAAATTTGATAATAAACCCCATTATATGTCAACTGTTCATAAAACAAAATAATTATGATTTCCAAAACAAAAATATATAGTGAGAATAGTGTCATTGTTTTACATTTTTGTGACTTATAGAAATCATATCTATGTGACTTAATAGAAATCATATCTGCTTATGCCTTATTTTATTTTATGTGTCAACCTGACTGGGAAAAAGAATGTCTGGCAAACATTATTTCTGGGTGTGTCTGTGAGCGTTTCTGGGGAACATTAACATTTGAATTGTTAGACTGGGAGCTAGTGGGTACTGTCCATTCTGGTGGGAACTTGAATAGAACAAAAATGCAGGAGAAAGACAAATTTGTTCTTTTTGCTTGATCTGGTATATCCACCTTCTTCTCCCCTCAAACATCAGACTTGAACCAGGACCTATACCATAGACTTACCCAGTTCTCAGTCCTCCAGACTCAGACTGCACAGGACATAGGCATTTTTAACCATTCCCCATAAACTTCACATGTCCTTTTTCTCTATCTAAAAATCTACTGCATTATTTAAAACAAGCTTAAAGCCCACCACCTCCATGCTGCCTAATCTGACTTTACAAAATCCAATAATTTCTTATCTGGACTTTTTATATTTAAGTAAGTGGTCTCAGCTATAGAAATGAATTTGTGGGACTTTGGCACAGTCATGCTAAGTAAAAACATGAGATCATCTAGTAACTGAATGCAGTTAGGGAAAAAAAAGTATGAGGATTGGTGCCATAAAGAGGAACAAAAGGAAAATTACAAAGAAGAAACAGACAGAAGATCCAAAGTGGGGGAAAAAAATCCAGCAAAAGAAGGAAGCATTTCAAGGAGAAGAGAGAGTGAGTGGGTGTGTCAAATACTGCTGGTAAATCATAATTCCCTTTATTCCCATATTATTATCTAATAGAGGGAGGTGAGGATGGAGATTAACCAAAAGGTTTCTTGGTTTTTTTCTTTTCACATTTTTCTAGGACAGCCTGATAACTTTTAGGAAAGCCCTGTCTCATATCTAACCCCTTCTGTATTTTTCATTAGCACTTTTTTTTTCTGATGCTATCATATGCTTATATTCTTTAGGTCCCAAGTTTAGCAATCACCTCATATACACAAAGATATACAGTAATTTTATAAGCCTGTATTTTATTTACCCCCCAAAAAATATTTAACCCTTCTTGGTGAGGCCAGGTCTTCTTCCTTTTCAAGTAGCTTGTTCTTTTTAATCACTGGAATCCTCATTTTTAAAGCAGAAATATCTACCTAGTCCAAATCAAAGAAATAATTTATATAATACTAGAGGCCCGGTGCATGAAAATCGTGCACAGGTAGAGTCCCTAGGCCTGGCCATTGGCCTGCAGGGTGATCAGAGGGCCCCTGTTGGCACCTGCCTTGGCTGGCCTGGGGCCTGTGGGATGGGGGCAGCAACTGCATTGAGTGTCTCCCTCCTGGTGGTCAGTGCACGTCATAGCGACCAGTCATTCTGCAGGTCGTTCTGCCTATCTGTTGATTTGTATATTAGGCTTTTATTATATAAGATCACATTGAATAGTATAAATCATTGAATAACCTATGGCCGTGGTCAGCAAACCGCGGCTCGTGAGCCACATGCAGCTCTTTGGCCCTTTGATTGTGGCTCTTCCACAAAATACCACTTGGGGCGCGCACGTACAGTGCGATTGAAACTTCATGGCCCATGCGCAGAAGTCGATATTTTGTGGAAGAGCTGGTATTTTGTGGAAGAGCCACAATCAAGGGGCCAAAGAGCCGCATGTGGCTCGAGAGCCGTGATTTGCTGAGCCACAGTTTGCTGACCACTGACCTATGGTGTCAAAGTAATGGATTTATCTAATTAACTAGTCAGTTTTGCATTAATTATAATGTTTGCTTCTACATTACTCCTTCCAAAATTGTCCTCACAATTTTCTTGATAATGAAAGATAGAAATGTAAGCTAACATGGGCTTGCTTTGTCTTTTCTTTTAGGTTAAAATAGAGAGACCTTAAAGACAAACTTTATACTCCTAAAAAATGGTTTACAAGGATGTCTCAGTGCAAACACCTAAAATAAAAAGCCTCCAATCCAATAAAGGTGATGCTGTTGTTGTATGGTGCACTTTTATTATAGAAAACAGTTCACACTGTGCAGTAAAAGCTGATTCATATCATGTCATTCATCAAAAAAAGAATGAAAAACTTTGAGGCCTGACATGCTAACTGGTAAGGGGGCAATTTTTCTTTCAACATTATGAGAAATAATACATAATAAAAAATGATGAAAATAACTGTCAAGTAAGTTGACAGTAGTGAGAAACATACACCATTTACTTGTGGCGTTTATTTTCCACAGAAAAATTTGGAATATGTCAAAGGCTGTAGAAAAATTGACATTAATATTTTAAATATTTTCCCCTTCCTTGAAACTATGGAGAGGAACAGGCAAGAGCACCCACATCTGCTTCTGATCATAGTCAGCTGGGCTCTGGACTCAGGGGTTCTCAGGAGTATTCTCATTGACTCATCTTTCATTAGCCATTCTGATGAGGTAGACATCCTTGTTTTTTGAATAGAAAAAAAAAGAGAGACTGAGTTCATACAGATAGTATGTAACAGGATTTAAACTGAGTTCTAAAAAATGCCTCTTTTTAGTGTGGTTTTTAAAAATCTTGGAATGTTATTACCACGTATTTCAATATTTTTTCTTTCTCATAGGACTTTCCTCCAACCCGTCTCATACACCTTCCTCCTATCTCCAAACTGAACTCATCATAGTTCCTCACAACTTGCTTTTCTTCTTATCTAGTCAACAGAACCAGTATTCTTTGAGTCTCTTAAGTGCATTTCAACAACTTTTCCTGACATGTGTATGCTGGGTTCATCCAGAGAGCTCAGTTATCAGAATTGCAGAGATTAAACTCCTATTTTGTAAAGCATTCAGCTGTGGCTCCTGATTCCTAAAGTGAAGACAGGAATTATCTCAGGATGTCCATGGTAGTAGACTAAATAGACTTTTGGTAAAAGCAATAAAAGTAAGTTAAATTTCCATTATTTTCTGTACCCACTGCCGGCTGATATTAGATATCTCCAAATTTACATTTTCCCATTTAGAGTTTTGTAGGATGATTGAATGATTGACATGATGTAAACATGTGTCCACAGAGAGCATCTACAAAGTAGGTCCTCAGTAAATACTATCCTCTTCCCCTGCTCCTTTGCTTACTTTGTTACTGTGTAGAAGAAATCTGAAGGATAGGAAACCAGACATATAATCTAAAAAGGAACTCAAGCCCTGGCTGGGTGGCTGACTTGGTTGGAGCATTCCTGCTCAGGGTACATACCTAGGCTGCAGTTTGATCACAGGTGGGTGCATATAGGAGGCAACCAATCAATATTTCTCTCTCACATAGATGTTTGTTTGTTTTTCATTCTCTCTCTCTCCCATCCTCTTTCTCTAAAAATCAATAAAAACATATCCTTGGGTGGGGATTAAAAGAATAATAATTTAAAAAATAAAAAGGAATTCAAGATCTTAAGGACGGGTCATTTAGGAAATCTGAAAGTCCACAGTAACGGATTGCAATATTGAGGAGGAGGATAACATTTATTTACTTCAGCAATGTCACCATCGTTCCTTCTCTCAAACAACAGGAAAAAAACACATGCCCATGTTAAAATCTGAAATCTATAACAACCAGAAGAAAGAAAGATCAAAATACTGCAAGAAAGTGATAGTATTATGGAGATTAATTTATAGCTCTGTACTGTATTTTATTTTGTTAAAAGTAACTCAGTTACAAAAATAGGAATTTTTCATATTGTTTGTTACAAATCATGAGGAAGAGCCCCATATTTAATCTCAGCACAATTTCTAAAGTTTATTGAGTTAAAGAAAATGGATTAAAAATTAAATACAATCGAGCTCATAACCCATAGATGTTAAATTGGAAAGATAGATCCAAGATGATCGAGGTTTGGTTGTGACCATCACTCTGGGTCACTCCTGGCACAGAAGCAGGACTGTGCCAAAGGTTTTAAGAACACATTTGCCTTTTCAGCTGAGTTCCACAGTCATCCCCTTGCTATAAACTGAGTTGACATGGAAAACAAGGATACAATATGTTTGTCACTAGTGGGAGGAACTAAAGGGTTTACTTATTTAAAAGGCAAATTTAAATAGTTTAGAGAACACTAAAATGACAAGACATGGCCTTCTACACTAAGGTAGCTGAGTAATAGTATATATAACTGAAGGACCGGTGCACAAAATTCGTGCATGGGGATGGGGCTTGGTCCCTTAGCCCTGCCTGTACCCTCTCCAATCTGGGAACCCTCAGGGGATGTCCATCTCACAATCCAGGACCACTGGCTCCTAACAGCTTGCCTGTCTGCCTGCCTGATCACCTCTAACCACCTCTGCCTGCCAGCCTGATGCCCCTGACTGCCCTCCCCTGCCAGCCTGATGCCCCTAACTGCCACCACCCTGCTGTGTGGGTCCTGGGTGCAGGTATCCATCTCCCTCCTCCCTCCTCTCAGAGTCTGGGGCAGGCTGCAGGACCCAGAGTCAAGTCCCCACCCACTCCAGTGTGCCTCGAAATCGCAGGAGACTCAGACCCGGCCGGCCCCACCCCTGTCAAGCCTTGCCAGCACATCATGTCCCCGGCTAGCGCCAGGTGGGGACGCAGCATCAGTCACGTCCCAGGCCAGCGCCAGGTGGGAACACAGCCTCCTGCTGATCAGTCCTTGTGGTGTGAGGGCATGATGACCATTTGCATATTAGCCTTTTATTATTATAGATAGATTAAAAGTTAAGACCTGGATTAAAGTTCTGCCTCTATCACTTTGACTAAAATTTTGAGTTTGCATAACTTAGATATTTGAATCTCTATTCTCTTATTTGCCAAATATAGGTTTTGTACCATCCTGTATATTCCCTTTCATATCTACATATTCTGTTAGTCTTGATCATAAATGTTAACTTCCATAAAGATATGCAAGCTATTATATAATATTTGGAACATATGGTTTTAATTATTTGATCCTTTGTGTCATTATCCCAACAGATCTTCCACCTGGCTTTTCAGCCTATGTATTTGACAATGTGGTTTAATACTCGTCATCGGATACAACCTATGTGCAAACAACTGTTCGGAGTTCAGAAGGCCCTAAACAATTGTCTCAAAAAGGTTCTTTTCAGATTCATTATATTCATTCTGGAGGAAACAAAAGCCTAGGATTTGTGAACTTAATGTTATAGAAAATTTTACCCCATAGTCACACAAAATTAAAACTGAAACCACTTCTGAGAAACAACAGTCCTTTTCTTATTTTTTAAGCATTGAGGTTATGTGTATTGATGAAAGCAAATTTACTTTAATTCAATTTCCAATAGTTTATTACACTATTGACTTTCCCTCCCTAAAGTTTATTGAGCTAAAGAAAATGGATTAAAAATTAAATAAAATAGAGCTCATAACCCATAGAAGTTAAATTGGAAAGATAGAGATATTCAATCAGACTGTGCCTTCTGGAGAGCAAACTTGTCATGGGACTTTAAATTGTGCCTTATGTTCTGTTCTTGCATACTTTCTTCCTAATCCCTCCAGCCCACTATGGGCACCTAGCCAATTGATGGCTACACTGCATGTTTAAAATTGGGTTGCCACTGATTTCCAGACAATTGCTTTATAAATGGTTTTGTCTTTATTCACAAAGGCTTAATTGAAAATCTCCAGTTCCTGAGAGAGGCTGGTGATAACTCAGGTGCAGATGGAGCCATAAGAATCCTCCTCTCAGAACCTCTGCTGCTGGCGAGTGATTCTGGAGGACTTTCATGGCTCTTTAATTATGATCAACCCATGGAAATGCAGCCAGTCTCACTGCATAAACTGTTTATTTTAGTTTTAGTGTTTATTGTAATTGCTTGTTATCCTCTGCTACTGACATACTGTCAACATATTAACTTCAACAGCTATCAGGAGAGAATTAAGTATTCTGAAAAATAAACATATAGGCCACCTCTGTCAGGCCCTCGGGGGTTGAAGAAACAAGAATACATTGAGCCAAATGAAATTCTATCTCCCTACCTTCCACCCACAGTGGAGCTATGAGAGTGGATTCAAAGCCTCTTCTCTTTTCATGGGATGGTAATATAAGTAGGTGTTACAAAATGATAAGATTATAGACTTTCTTGAAATGGACCATAGAAGTAACCTAGTCAAACCCTTTATCCAAAGCAGAATTTCTCACTCTTCCATTTCTCATAAATAAGCATCTTTCATATCTATTTGAACACCAAAATAAATGTTTAAAATATACTGAATTCATGTATATGGATAAGTGAGCATAATGAATATATTCAGTTACATGTAATAAAGTAGTGACAAAATAACATATAATACATTATATGTAATATTTTTATAATGATATATTAGTATAATATTAGTATGTAATAGCATTATTAATATATAAATTTATTACTGTTCTCCAAGCTCCCACTATTTCCCTTTTTTTCTTTTAAAGAGGAAGGGAGAGGAAGAGAGAGAAACATGGATGAGAGAGAGAAACACCCATCAGCTGCCTCTTGCATGCTCCCCACCAGGTATGGAACGCACAATCTAGGTGTGTGCCCTGACCAGGAATCAAACCAACAACCTTTCAGTGCACAGAACGTCACCCAACCAATTGAACCACTACCACTATTTTCTAGTAACTTTATCCATTTTACATAAGATCAGGTTTCAACTTCTAGCTGCTGTCTGTAGGATCTTGATTCCTAATTTATATAGGTTTTTTAAAAATATATTTTATTGATTTTTTTTACAGAGAGGAAGAGAGAGAGATAGAGAGTTAGAAACATCAATGAGAGAGAAACATCGATCAGCTGCCTCTTGCACACCTCCTACTGGGGATGTGCCTGCAACCAAGGTACATGCCCTTGGCCGGAATCGAACCTGGGACCTTTCAGTCCGCAGGCTGACACTCTATCCACTGAGCCAAACCGGCTAGGGCTAATTTATATAGGTTTTTATGTTTAAACTATTATACTCATGGACTTTAACCTGCTTGTACTGCACATAGAGGTCAACTGCAGAGCTGAACCATCTGAAGGTAATCGTTCCTTCTTTTGTTTTCAGGACACTATATTTTTCTCCTTCAATCTCTCGTATAGTTTTCTTTTAGTTTTATATACTGGCCCCTTCCCCTCTGCAAGGTTCCTATTTTTTATGAATTCACAATCATATCCTCTAGTCTATTCTATGAATTTGCATGTATTCCATTGGCAATTTCATCTTCCCCATAGGTTTCATTAGCATCAGTGACTTATGACTGCCTTTCTTTACCTCCTTCTCAAACTCAGTTCCTGAGTTGTACAGGGAAGATGTTTGATCTAAACAGCTATATGGACGTGTTTCTTATGACGGTCTGTTTTATAATATATAAAAATATATTCACTTGATGCTAGTTTTTTACATACATTTGTAGTTTGTTGGACAATGAACTCACAGCATGTGACACTGGTTCTCTGTTCAATGTTACTTTGGACATCAAATGCCAAGAGCCACAGATCTTCACCTAGAGCCAAGCCAGTGACATTATTTATTTATTTATTTATCTGCCTTTTGTTTATTTACTTATTTATTTATATTTGACTCATAAAAATGTCTTATAAAGCAGGCCTGTAAGTAATGCAAGAAACATAAATTTGCCAAGTGAAATGTAGAATATGTGGGATATCAGTCAGAATTGGATACACTTGAAAAAAAGAGTCAAAACTGAAAGCATGAATTTTAATTAGGATTATAATTAGGATAAATGTTCAGTCTTACACATGGGTTTAAAAAAATCATTAAAAAATGCAGAGATGCTTGAGAACTTATTTAAAAACTAGTTCATACAGAATGAGAGAGCAGTTTGTTCGACCTAGATGCATGCTCAGTATGATCAAACAGTGGCATGGTATAGTTATAAAAAGTGAATGTAATTTCAGGTTGAGTAAATAGAAAAATACTGTCCATAAGAAAGTCAGGTCAGATAACACCTGTGCCTTGTCTGCTGTCTTTGGCATCGTGTTTTAAGGAAAATATTTATAGTAGCATGAACTATTATGTAAGACCAATGAGCAACAATGTCCACTATCAATTCCTGTTTGCACACTGGTAAGATAAATATGGGAAACTGCTGAAAACAGTAAGGACAAAAAGAATAGAGGCACCAGTTATTCTGTAAATCCTTCCTGGGATTCAGGATATGTGTTTTCATAAAGTAACTCTTCAAACTACCTCCATGGATCTTACTGCTGTGTCTTCTTTCACTTTATTCATGGTCAGGATTGATTCTCCTGATAGCCTGACCTCACTGATTACATAGATGTTTATATGCTCTCTCATTTTCTTTTTATGTGTAGGTTCTAGAGCAGTGGTTCTCAACCTTGGCTGCACATTAGAATCACCTGGGAATCTTTTTAAAATCCTGATTTCTGGGCCTCATCCTCTGGAAATTCTGTTTCTTTGTTATGGGGTGGGGCCACAACATTAGTAACAAAGAAACAGAATTTCCGGAGGATGAGGCCCAGAAATCAGGATCTATAAAAGATTCCCTGGTGATTCTAATGTGCAGCCAAGGTTGAGAACCACTGTTCTAGTGTCTCAAAACCATTTTATTGTCAGGCAATTTTAAATCTTATGCCCTATTTATAATATAAAACAAAACAAACCTGTAACATATTTCATTGTAAGATTTGTACCTGGAAGTACACTATGGATATTGGAGCTAGACAGCCCTCAGGGAATCATGGCTCTGCCATCTACCAGCACTGTGACTTTGGGAAAGATACATAATCTTGCTAAATCTTAGTTTCTTCACTTGTAAGATGAAGATAAAAGCACAACTGATCCCTTCATTCACTGATACATTTTAAATTAAATGCTCGTTAACATCTACACTAGGCAGTTTTAATGTGTCAGTGTATTTTTAGAGGAGGCCCTTATAACAAGTCCAGTTGATATTCATATAAGAGTAATTAATAGCAATAACATCTTTGGGTCTCTTATAGAGTTAATAGATCAAAAGAAAAGGAGAAATGACTGACAGTAAGATTTCCAAGGGTAAACTAAAATTATCTCTTCTCTTGATTGATGGAAAGTCACCATCTGGAGCTGCCATATTTTCTGTAAAGTTTTGTTTTTTTTTCTTTTGGTGACACTATGAGAGAGGAAATGAGCATATAACCCCTGTTCTGCCTGCTGAAGGGAGCAGTCCAGACCTAATTAACTGGGGGGCTTAATGAAATGATTTTAGAGTACATGTATGTGCACATCAGGCTCTTTCAGTGCCTTTGCTCCAAAAGCATAGCCACCAGGCATGGACAGCCTGTGGACGCTGAGCAGCAAAGTTCCCGATGGCAACTATAGGACAGACCAAAAAAAAAAGGTTTTCTTTTAAGCCAATTTGCAAGTGAGGATCAATAAGGGAAATTACTATGTAAAGTTGTAGTTAGAATCATGTTCTTTTTAAGAAAAATATATTTTTATTGATTTCTGAGAGGAATGGAAAGGGGGAGAGAGAGAGAGAAACATCAATGATGAGAGAGAATTATTGATCAGCTGCCTCCTGCATGCCCCACACTGGGGATCCAGCCTGAAACCTGGGCATATGGCCTGACCTGGAATCGCTGTGACCTCCTGGTTCATGGGTCGACACTCAACCACTGAGAATGCTGGCCAGGTGCCACTGTTCTTTATGTATTGGCAATCATTTTGTGAAGTGAATTTTGAATATCTGATTATTTTATTGGGTAGTTAGAGTTTACGGAGTTTATACTTTCTAAAATAGTTATAATTCAATGCCCAAATAGTAGACCAGAATTTGGTGTTATTTACATATTCTAGATTTTTATGTATGTAATGAACTTAATATTCTGGTGTTCACATAAAAACCATACACTACTGCTGGCAAGGATATAGTTTTAAGAAGTAGACAGCCTTTTTAATGGGTAAACTATGAAAATTCAATTTTTGTTAATATTACATTCTACAGATAGAATAGGACTGTGGAACAAGACTATATTTCTAAAATCTCCAACAAATCAGAAATGATGGGTGACCTCTAATCACATGACAAAATAGATATTGCCAATGATTTCCACCATATCAAATCAAAAGCTTAGTTCACAGTCTAGCTTACTGACCTATCAGTAACATTTGCCAATGATCACTTTTTCCTTGAAACTTGAAACATTCCTCACTTGGCTTCCAGGAGTCCACATTCTCCATGTTGTCTTCCTATTTTATTGGCTACTGCTTCTAAGTCTTTTATGTTGTTTTGTCCTTTCCCAGATCAGCAAATGTTGAAAGTCACAGGTATTAATTTATACTCAGACACCCATGACCATGGCTTAAATACCATCTACATGGAATTGAATCCTAAATGTATGTCTCTAATCTTATTTTCCTTTCTTTGAAATCCAGATAAGTTTTTCCAACTGACAGACTGACCTTTCTTCTCTCTTTAAATTTTTATTATATTTACTGGAGTGACATTGGTTAATAAAATTATATAGGTTTCAGGTATACAATTTTAAAATACATCATCTGTATCTTGTATTGTGTCTTCACAGCCCCAAGTCACGTCTCCTTCCATCTCTTCTTAATAAATCATCTCAAACTTAAAAATTTCTACCCACAGAACTTTTCCATCCATGTTTTTTCTCCATCTCAGTAAATAGTATACCATTCATCCAATTAACCAGGCCACAAAACTAGGAGTGATCTTTTCTCTTCTTTTGTTATCGACATGCAATCTGTGGGCAATAACTTCAAAGTATGTCTTGAATCTGAAGATTTCCCACCACCACTTCTACCCTGATCCAACCTACTATCGTATTTTTTCAAAATACTTTAAACAATTCTTTCTTCTTTCCTTTTTCTTCTACTTAGACTACCTAAGCTCTGTTCTCATACATAATGATCCTTCTGAAAATGTTAACTCTGATAATGTCATTTCCCTTCTTAATCCCCTCCCCATGACTTCTCATCACACTTAAACTTCTGCTTAGAAGTTATTTGTGCTATTTTTTGTAATGCACCTGTGAGATTTAGAGTCAGAATTCTTAGATTTTAATTTTGATTATGCTTTGGAATTTTTGGCAAATTACTAATACTCTCTGAGACTCAGTGGGTAGGATAATAGTACTGCTTAATAAGTTTGTTAAATCTGAGAATGAAATAAAGTATCGGATAAAACTGGCATTTCCTACTCTTCTTGTATAATTTTTATGAACACATAGAATGAGTTTGCATAAGTACTTAGTGAAGATTAATGATTATTATGGTAATATTGATGTTTCTTCAGTAAGCTGGTGAGTTCCATAAAGACAAAGACTGGGTTTATTTTGTAGTTTATGTGTCCAGAACCAACTACAGGGTAAGAACATATCAAAGATCAGTAAGTAATTGCTGAATAAGGGAAATAATGAAATAATATAATAAAAATTGTTGTCTATCTTTGTTCTCAGTTCTTTTTTCCTTTTGATTTTCTCTATTCTAGCTGTTTATCCTATCTAATAAAGAGGTAATATGCAAATTGACCATCATTCCAACACAAGAATGCCCTCCCCATGTGGACACAAGATGGCCACCACCAGATGGCCAATAGAGGAGGGCACTTGGGAGGGGCCAGGCGTGAAAGGGAGGGCAGTTTGGGGAGACCAGGCCTGCAGGTGAGGGCAGTTGGGGGGGACCAGCCCTTCAGGGGAGGACATTTGGGGGGGACCAGGCCTGCAGGGGAGGACATTTGGGGGGGACCAGGCTTGCAGGGGAGGGCAGTTAGGAGGGACCAGACCTGAAAGGGAGGGCAGTTGGTGGCAATCAGGCCTGCAGGGGAGGACAGTTGGGGAGGACCCAGGCCTGTAGGGGAGGGTAGTTGGGGAGGACAAGCCCTGCAATGGAGGGAAGTTAGGGGGAACCAGGCCTGCAAGGGAGGGCAGTTGGGGGTGACCAGGCCTGCAGGGGAGGGCAGTTGGGGGTGACCAGGCCTGCAGGGGAGGACAGTTGGAGGTGAATCTGGCTGGCAGGGGAGCAGTTAGGCATAGATCAGGCTGGCAGGGGAGTGGTTAGGGGGTGATCAGGCTGGCAGGCAGAAGTGGTTAGGGGCAATCAGGCAGGCAGGCAGGCAAGCGGTTGGGTGCCAACAGTCCTGGATTGTGAGAGGTATGCCCAACTGCTTGTTTAGGCCCGATCCCAGTGGGATTGGGCCTAAATGGGCAGTCAGACATCCTTCAAGGGGTCCCAGATTGGAGAGGATGCAGGCTGGGCTGAGGGACACCCCCCCCATGCACGAATTTTGTGCACTGGGCCTCTAGTCTCTCTATATAAAAGCCTAAGTGACCGAACAACTGAACGACCCAACGACCAGTCATTATGATGTGCATTGACCACCAGGGACAGACACTCAACACAGGAGCTTCCCCCTAGTGGTCAGTGCACTCCCACAGCCAAACCCCTGCAGTTGCTTCCCCCCCACCCCCCACTCATGAGACAGCCCTGATCGGCCCCATTTTTGGCCAGGCCAAGGGACCCTACCCATGCACAAATTTGTGCACTGGGCCTCTAGTATATTTATATTTCTTTAAGACCTGGAAAAACACTTCTTCAAAATTCATTCTTCCTAATAGTGTCCTTCCTCTCTACTCATGGCTTTTTTCTACTCTGCTTTACATTAGACCCATAGCCAGGCCGTTGATCAGCTGTCCATCATTATTATTATTATTAATATTATAAGAATAAGCTGAACCACCTTTGAGTTTTTAAAGCATCTCTCATGTTTTCATCTCATTACACCAATTTATTGTCTTAAGTGTTACACTTATTTATTTCTCTACTGATAGAGAAATATCAACTGTCCTCCCCTGCAGGCCTGATTGCCACCAACTGCCCTCCCTTTCAGGTCTGGTCCCTCCTAACTGCCCTCCACTGCAAGGAAAAAAGAAAGTATGAAAGTGTGTGTGTGTGTGTGTGTGTGTGTGTGTGTGCATGCATGCACCTGTGTATGTATTAGGTCTCTTCTCCATGCTATGGGCTCAAAAACATAATAAAATCTCAGTCTCTGCTATCATATTTTTGCATATAAACTTAGTAGGAAAAATAGATCCTATCTAATAAAGAGGGAATATGCTAACTGACCCTCACACCATCACAAAGATGGCGGCATCCACAGCCAGCAGGTGGGAATATGCTAATTGCTGCCCCACCTTCATAGATGGTAGCATCCACAACCAATAAGGAGGGAATATGCTAATTGACTGCCACGCCCTCAAAGATGGTGGTTTCTACAGCCACAAGATGGCAGCGCCCAGTCCCCTCAGCCCCGCTGGTTGCTCAGGGACGGCCCAAGGCACAGGCAAGCCTCGGATGGTGGCTGCCCAGCCGCCCAGAGTTGCCCGAGGCTCAGGTAACCAGTGCTGGCCAAGGCTTGTGCTGCCGGCAGTGGCAGCAGCAGAGGTTTGATGGGGCGTCGCTTTCCCCTGATCACCAGGTCGCCTCCAGCCTCTGGGGGCTTCTGGACTGTGACACGGGGCAGGCTGGACTGAGGGAATGCCCTCCAGTGCATGAATTTTCATGCACCAGGCCTCTAGTGTGTGTGTGTGTGTGTGTGTGTGTGTGTGTGTGTGTGTGTGTATTTATATATATATATATATATATATATATGGTCATAGCAGTACTTGGGCTTCTGTCACTACATATGAAAGATCATGACATTTCAGAATTTACTCTATGCCTCTCATTGAAAAATTATTTTGCTTGTGGCAAAACAAAGATAAGACACCTAGCTAGAAATCTAGTTTTCCTCTGATTTTATGCTAATATTGACATTAAAATGAGTAAACAAATGGAATAAGGCTATATCTCCATGGTGTCAAATAATTCATTTGGTTTGGTTTAAAAAAAATCTAGTTATTTGAATACTTGATATGATGTAGAGAAAATGTTTGTTAACTGACTGACCACATGTCTCCATACCACATACATACTGTCCAGGGAAAAGATAAATGTGGTGTTTCTGTGCTCTCTCTCTCTCTCTCTCTCTCACTCAGGCCAAGGCTTTCATAGAAAGTGGACTGATACTGTCAATTTGTGGGGCAGGGAAAGTGCATATTCTCCAAGAAAAAGGGAGGAACCACTTTCCCACTAGAGTAAAATTATTACACACTGCCTGAGAAAAAGACTCTACTAAGTCACCCATGCAGTTAGAAGAAGGAGAAAAATAAAATAAAAATAAACATTTAGTCTCTATTTAAATGTGCAGACATTAAGATAAAATTGGTCTTGGAACTTAAACTAGAAAAACACATTTTGTAAATGGTCTGAATGCTTTCTTTTTCCTAAGTTCTATGGGCTTGGAAATATCTTTTTAACGTTGTTGAAAGCAAGTGCTAACCTACTGGCTCCTAGTGACACTGATTAATTGCTTTTTACAGCATTGGTAAAATTGCCAATTCCATTACTTTCTCATTCATGCCAGGGCCAGCATTTTCTACAAACTCTTTTATTTAGCCTTTCAAACCTATAGAAAAATTAAGTCAAATGAAAGAGGCAGAGATTTTCTTATGAGTCTTTTAAACTATTATTATTTTAAAGAATAAAATGGGGGATTCATCCAGTTTTTGTGTTATACAGGCCTGGTAAATCTAGTTCATGTCAATTCTCAATTATTTCTTCAGGCCATCTGCCTTACTTGACAGAATATATTCAAAATTTTTATATTCATTAAGATTCATGTCATGATATTTATTGTTATTTGTATTAAATTGAATAACTAATTATTATGTGTTCTGCATAATTCATATAGACAGATTCATTGAGGGGAAAGACTACATCTGATTTTGTTTAGCCAGCATATATCATATACTGGCACTAAGTACTTAAAACAAATTTGCTTAAAGGAGGACATATTTCCATCTCTGTAAAGACTAACTATTAAAGTCCACAATTGTTAATACTTTAGCATGCCATGCCTAAGATCAAGAAAATAAACTATTTTCTCATTATCAGTTTATATTCCTGATATTCTCACTTGAAGCTGTTTCCCAGTGCAACTGCTCTGATTTTGTCATTTATTTCAAGCATACATAAAGAGTTCCTTCCATTATTTTTGGTTTGAATTGATTTCCTTTCTATCTGTTTTTCTCAGTGAGTCAGAGATGTTGGTTCTGCCTCAAACTATATGATCAGTTCATAAATATTTGGAGTTTTAAAGACACTTATTTATATGCACATAAATATTTATTAATAAAATTCCAATATTTAGTCTTTGCCTTGTATAAAGGGGGCAAAAAAAATTTTGCTTTTCCTTGGATGAATAGACATTTATAGTAAATTAAAAACCAAGCCTTTTAATTATTTATTTATTTATTTATTTATTTATTTATTTATTTATATTGTTTAAAGTATTACATATGTCTCCTTTTCCCCCCATTGACCTCCCCCTAGTCCCCTCCACCCCCCAGCATATGCCCCCCCCCTTAGTGTCTGTGTCCATTGGTTATGCTTATATGCATGCAACACAAGTCCTTTGGTTGATCTCTTTCCCCACTGCCACCCCCACCTTCCCACTGAAGTTTGACAGTCTGTTCAATGCTTCTCTGTCTCTGTATCTATTTTGGTTCATCAGTTTTATGTTGTTCATTATATTCCACAAATGAGTGAGATCATGTGATATTTATCTTTCTCTGATTGGCTTATTTCACTTAACATAATGCTCTCCAGGTCCATCCATGCTGTTACGAATGGTAAGAGTTTTCTCTTTTTTACAGCAGTGTAGTATTCCATTGTGTAGATGTACCACAGTTTTTTATTCCACTCATATGCTGATGGCACTTAGGTTGTTTCCAAATCTTAGCTATTGTAAATTGTGCAGCTAGAACATATGGGTGCATATGTCCTTTCTGATTGGTGTTTCTGGCTTCTTGGGATATATTCCAGAAGTGGGATGACTGGGTCAAATGGCAGTTCCATTTTTAATTTTTTGAGGAAACTCCATACTGTTTTCCACAGTGGCTGCACCAGTCTGCATTCCCACCAGCAGTGCACAAGGGTTCCTTTTTCTCCACATCCTCACCAGCACTTGTCATTTGTTGATTTGTTGATGGTAGCCATTCTGACAGGTGTGAGATGATATCTCATTGTCGTTTTGATTTGTATCTCTCAGATGATTAGTGACTTAGAGCATGTTTTCATATGTCTCTTGGCCTTCTGTGTGTCCACTTTTAGAGGAAGACATAAACAAATGGAAGAATATACCATGTTCATGGATTGGTAGAATCAACATCATTAAAATGTCCATATTACCCAAAGCAATCTATAGATTCAATGCAATCCCCATTAAGATACCAACGGCATATTTCACAGACCTTGAAAAAAATCTCCAAAAATTCATATGGAATAAAAAAAAGGCCTCAAATAGCCTCAGCAATCTTGAGAAAGAAGAACAAAGTTGGAGGGATCACAATACCAGATATTAAGCTATATTACAAAGCCACTGTTCTCAAAACTGCCTATATGTCTGGCATAAGAACAGACATATAGACCAATGGAACAGAACAGAGAACCCAGAAATCAACTCAAGCCATTAGCTCAATTAATATTTGACAAAGGAGGCAAGAGCATACAATGGAGTCAAGACAGGCTCTTCAATAAATGGTGTTGGGAAAATTGAACAGATACATGCAAAAAAAGGAATCTAGACCACCAACTTACACCATACACAAAAATAAACTCAAAATGGATAAAGGACTTAAACATAAGATGGGAAACCATAAAAATCTTAGAAGAATACATAGGCAGCAAAATATCAGACATATGTCCTAACAATATCTTACTGATACAGCTCCTAGGGCAATGGAAACTAAGGAGAAAATCAACAAATGGAACTACATCAAAGTAAAAAGCTTCCACACACCAAAATAAACCATCAACTAAACAACAAGAAAGCCCACTGCATGGGAGAACATATTTGCCAAAGTTATATCCTGTAAGGGCCTAATCTCCAAAATCTATAGGGAACTCATACATCTCAACAAAAAGAAGATAAACAATCCAATAAAAACATGGGCAATGGACTTAAATAGACACCTTTCAAAAAACCAAGCCTTTTTAATAATGCTTACAGATGTGGTTCTTCTGATAGGATAAGTTATGCCAAACCAGAGGAGAAATGAATGCCCCTGCAGGTTTCAAGGCCAAGCTCCCTCCTTTCTTTTTGCCTTGGACTTTGTCCTTTATCTCCATGTATCCCTTCTACTCACATATCCAATCTCTATACACACATCCCACACTGAGCTGTCACTTGACCACCTCTCCTTACTGTATGCATACAAGAAAGGGGAAATGGCCATGGGGAGGTTGGATATAGAGATGAAGCCCAGGAAGTAAATTTAAGACCATTTGGGCAGGTAATCCTGAGGTACCAGATATCAAGTTCCACAAAGGTATGGAATCTAAGTTAGTATATAATGTTTACCACTTCATGTTGTGTGGGTGGATATTCCCAGAGGAAGTTCAGAGAAGTGCCCTCTTAAATGCAGAGACCAACTGGGCAGAGGCCCTGGTCACTCAAGTCTATAGATAGTATTACTAGTAGTAAGAGGCTGAATCCAAATCTCTGGGCATGAATGTAGAAGAGCAAGAATCAGCAAGAGAGGTAGACAGAGAATTACATTTCACAAAACCCAGTGAAGAATAGATTTTAACAGTAGAGTAGTGGTAAAATACTATAGAAAAAAATAAAAAGTTAAGACTGCAAAAAAATTCAAAGTTAAGACTGCAATTCAGAAATAGTAATACTATAAATTATTTTTAAACTTTTTATGATAAACAATAAGAGTAGGCCTTTTTTTCACCTTTTTAAGAATTATGGGAAAATATATATAGCATAAAATTTACTGTCTTAACCATTTTTTAAATATATTTTTATTGATTTCAGAGAGGGAGAGAGAGAGAGAGAGAGAGAGAGAGAGAGAGAGAGAGAGAGAATGAGAGAGATTCATTAATCGGGCTGCCTACCTACATGCTCCGCACTGAGGATCAAGCCTGCAGCCCTGGCATGTGCCCTGACCAGGAATCAAACCATGACCTCCTGGTTCACAGGTCAACGCTCAACCACTGAGCCATGCCAGCCAGGCTTAACCATTTTTAAGTGTAGAGCTCAGTGGTGTTAAATATATTCTCATTGTTGTTCAATTTCCAAGTTTGTGTTTTTTTATCTTGCAAACCTAAAACTCTATACCCATTAAACAACTTCCCAATTCTCCCTTTACATAACCTCTACTATCATTCTTTCTACCTCTATAAATTTGAATCATATAAGTTGAATCATAAAATATATGTCATTTTGTGACTTGTTGATTTCACTTAGCACAATAAACATCCATGTTATTGCATGTTGGAATTTCCTTCATTTTTAAGGCTGGATAATATCGCATTATAATTATATACTACATTTTGATTTCCAGACATCTATCAATGAACACATGGGTTGCTACCAACTTTATATTATTGTGAATAATACTTCTATAAACATGTATATTCAAATATATCTTCAAGACCCTGCTTTAATTTTTAATATATATACACAAAATGATTGTTGGATCATTTGGTAATTTTATTTATTTATTTTTTGAGGAACTGCTGAACTGTTTTCTATAATGGCTATACCACTTTACATTCCTACCAACAGTGCACAAGTCTTCTAAATTTCCCCAAATTTTACCAATATTTCTTTTCTTTTCTTTTTTTGATAGCAGACATTGTGATGGGTGTGAGCTGGCATCTCATTGTGGTTTCAATTTACACTTCTCTAATGATTAATAGGTTGAGCATCTTTTCATGTGCTTATTGGGCATGCTTATTCAAGTTCTTTGCCATTTTTATCAGGCTGTTTTTTGTTACTGAATTATAGGATATCTCTATGTATTCTGGATGTTAACCCCTTATTGGCAAGTATCAACATCTTAATATAATATCTCTAATCCATGTACATGAGGTGCCTTTCTATTTATTTGTGAGTAATTGGTTACTTCTGTCAGAGCAGTTTTAGTAGAGAGGTGAGTTGACTAATTTTACTAGTAGTAACTTGAATTGCAGATGGTAAGTAATTGTGGAGTATTCCTTGAACAAATAAAATTGGAAAAAGGAGAGAAACTATATGGTGACAGGGAATAAAAGATCGTTGAAAAAAATAAAATCAAACATAGAAGATAAAATGGCACACTTATTTGGTGAAGAAAAGATGCTAGTAAATAAGTGTTAAGAGGGAATGAAAGAAGAAAAAGAATATTTCCATAAATGAAGTGGTTTTAAAAGAAGGGGCATGTTTCTTCCTTGTGAAAAAGAAATGATGGAGTCCAAACTTAGAGAAGTTTGATGATAGATAACAGAGAGAGTTTCTGCCCAATAGCCTATCCTTTCTTTGTGAAGTAGAGGGGCAGGTCATCTGCTGTGTCAGATGGTGGAAGGAGCTGGCTATGAGACAGAAAGAATGTGTACAGATGCAACGCAATTATAGGGAATGTGAGAGGTGATGGCCACATAGAAAGAAAGTAGAGTGGTTGTAAAGGATTGAGGATCCAGCTGAGATTGATCAAAGAGTCACCCAGAATGTCTGAACAATTTTATCTGGCATGATTCAAATACTTAAAGAAGGCCTAGATGTTTGTAGGATTTTTGTATTAAAGAATAAAAGGTTGGAGAGTTGAAGGGGCTGCTGAGTGAGTTCTTCATATGGTTAGGCAAGAGGCTTGTGGGTGGAAAGGAAGGGAATATTACATAGGAAGAGGCTTGTTTTGGGGGGAAAGGTAGTAGTAAGTCAAAAGAGTGCCAATGGAGGACAGCGAGGAAGTTTATGACAGTGCCAAATATTCTCTGCATCCAAAGAAACTGACTTACAGGCAGCAATTCTGAAGCAAGAAGAAACACTATGTCATGCTAGTGTCGTTAAGCATTGAACATGATCATCAGAAACTTGGGAGCTCTGGTTGGCTCTATCCTTAATTTACTGTGTGACCTAGAGTGAGTCACTTAATTTCTGGAAATCCTAAGTCTTGCAATTAAGCAATTTCCACGTTCCATCCAGTCTTTAATTATTTGACTAACCCCCATGGAGTTACTTCTGCCATCCCCATCCAGTGACCCTGCTTTAGCTGTTTTATGTTTCTTTGGCCCTAGGATAAATTGCCATGCCAACAAGTCACACATGGACTGACAATCATAAAAAAGGTTACAAAGGGAAAATTGTCAATATTTCTAATTCCAGCCTCACTTGAAAGGTCAATGCAATTCATTCCACTACAGCACAGCTCAAATTTGAGGGAGGGAATATACCTGGAATTGCATTGCTACCAGTCAATAAGCAGCAAAATCCATTAATTAAGCTATATTCCAACAGATATACCGTAATTCTACTTGGAAAAGAAACAAGAACATTTTGCAAATTGTTTAGTGACTTATCCCTCTTATTCAAGGTAAAGGTAGTCTTAATATCTGTTTCTGTTTAAATCAATTCTTTATAATTTTCATAATCAACCATTATAAACATACATACATACATACATACATACATACACACATACTATATGGTAAACACTAGGTAAAATGAATGAATTATAAATAAACTGAGGCTCAGAGAGTTTAAATATTTTGTCTAGTGCCACATAATTATTAAGCAAGTGAATGAGCTAGGATTTGAAAAAGAATTTGAATTCATGTTTGTAAGATTTCATTCAAACTCTTAAGTATAAGAATTCATGTTTATGACCACTACAATAAATTTCTTCCATTCCTTCAAGGAGCTTAATTTCAAGTTAAATTGATCAACATGAAGACAAATATAGAAAGAAATATAATAAAAACCCTCATAGAAGAATACACAAAGTACATAAGAGAAAGCTTTTTATCTCATCTTGGCGGGGTCAAGAATGGCATTGCAATAAAACGGACATTTCATCTCTTTCTTCATATATGATTATTGGTTGTTCACACTGACAAAAAAAGAAAAGATAATTCCAGCTAAATGAAGAGAGGTACAGAAATAATGAAAGGAAGACGAGCAAAGCTAGACATTTAAAAAAATCATTGTTATTTAAAATCTAAAAATATTTGTGTAACTTTAGCCAAGAGACCAGGGACATTGTGGGAAATTGTTTTGAAAGGGTAAATATAGGGTGTTCCCCCAAAAATGTATACATACTTTAACATCTGATAGCTGTTAAATGAAAATGAAATTCATCTTAATAAACACTGCCTTTATAATTTTTTTTTTTTTATTTATTTATTTATTTATTTTTTTTATTGCTTAAACAAAAGGATGGATGCCATGCAAGCCTGTATTCTGTGTCCAAATGCCAGTCCATGACAAAATTTGTACCATTGTGCCCAGTGTCTTATGTCCATTGGTTATGCTTATATGCATGCATACAAGTCCTTTGGTTGATTTCTTACCCTCTTTTGTTTTGATATTACTATATGAGTTCTCCTTCCTCATTTTATGTGTTGCTTTGAAAATGAACTTGTAAAAATGAATTGAAGGTAATGATAGGTTGAGAGTTTTCTTTTTTCCCACCCTTCCTTCCTTTCTTCTTTCAGGGTCTGTACTTGGATGGGATACTGTATTGAAGCAGTCCCAATTGATAGACAACTAAAATCTATTTGGTCTTCTAAGTCTCCACCCATTGTGAACAGGCATGGACAGTAAGGAATTTAATATTGCCAATTAACAATACATATCCCAGTTCCTTCAAGAAATATCAATCCAGCTCTTGATCTTTAAATTAATTCCTGCTTAAGGCTGTCTAATTTTGAGTAAATATTTAACCAAGTCTGGGTGTTGTCTTTCAGTGTCAGATTCAGAATCTCATCGTCAAGAGCTGGGGCTAAGGTTTCACAGATCTAGAATGAGATTCATGCCAAAGGAAGGAATGCTACCTTCTTTCTCCCCCAATCCCTCCCTGTTCCACTAATCTTCTCTCACTACAGAGGTTGAGGTATATGTGTGTGTGTAGTAAGGGAGGAAGAGATAGAGAAAGGGTTTGTGTCTGCTGCTTATATCTGGATAGAAAGATCTGCTTCTAGGTCACTATGACTTCTCTACTGGCTGTGGATACAGCCCTACTGGCTGGCCTTTGCATTGACAATGGCCTACACTAGTTGTGCTGTATAAGCTTGTTTTCCAAGGCCCACGTGGTCTAAAAGAATTCTACCACTGGGGATACCAGTTACCCTTCTTTCCTTTTCTCATCCAGTGACCTCTGCCTATCTCTCAAACACCAGTCCCTGGCTCTCTGTGTCTCTTCGTGGCCAACCAGTAATGGCAATTTCTTTCCAAACCTGGTGTAGGCCACAAGAAAACCTAGGAATTTTGGCCATGACTGCATTGGATCTGCATCAGATCTTGACTGCCTTGGAGTTCTCCCAATGCTCTGTCACCCTGCTCTTTCCCTAAATACATAGTCCAGTGGATCTGAGCACAGCAACATATCCTATAGCTCAGAAAACATCCCATCTCCAGCTAGGAAATGGAATGCCGTTCTTATAGATGAAATCAGAGTGACCCTCTGAGTCACATGAGATGGGAAAGAGAAAAAACAGGGTACTGCTCACCAATTTCTGTTGTGCCAGGAATTCTTAAGCCTATGTTTAAGTATTTATGGAGGCAAACATTACCTAGCTAGTCCATGAAGTTTGATGCAAAATTTGAATATCAAACACCAGAAATCAGGCTCCCACTGAACCCAGCCATTTGAAATTTATCTTCTTTGCCTCCAACTGTGGGTCCTTTAACAGTAATTCCTATAGTCATTGGTAACCCCAGGAGACCAGAAAGGAGTCTCTGTAATGCTTTACATCACTGTATAATGTTTGCTGAAATAAAAGCTTGACAACCATATTTGTCAGAACCCATTCAGTTTTTACAGAACTCTATATATAGTAGTTTAAACAACAACAATAAACAGAAAAATATAATTTATTAGATCATATAACTGGAAAATATAATTCATTTGGCTTCAGGCATAACTAGATTCAGAACCACTAACTACATCATCATAATCTTCCTGTTTCTTTGTTTGTCTTATCTTTCTATTGATTTTTACTTTGATAGGCCCTTGTTACTTCACAGACTTAGCTATTTTTATTAAGAAACATGCCTACTTCCAAATAGCGCTAGCAAAATTCCTAGGAAGGGGTCTCATTAGCTTTGTCTAGGTCATATCTACTCTCTGTTTTAGGCAACAGGGAATCAGTCAATAGTATTAGAGGAGCAATAAAATCAAACCCAAGTTAAACTTTTATACTACTGCCTTCCACAACTTCACTTACTCATCCCTTTTTGTTCTTTAATTAAAGCAGGCTTTGGAAGCTGTTCATAGAAACCTGCTTCTCTCTGGTAACTAATTAGGCTAACCTCCACTGAACTCCAAGCCATCATGTTTGTGCAAAGAGTTTCTGAAGAGTTATCATTGTACCTGTACCCAGGATGAGGTATCCATGGAAACCTTGAACCTCTAATGACTGGTGGTTGGCAGGCTCAGGCACCCAGAGGGCAATTTATTGCTAGGCTGCATTCAGACCAGCACTTGGGCCTGCCATTCTGATTTAGATGATTTTGTTAATGGTAGCTCCCCACCAAAATTGATCTTGGGCTGATCCCAGTATCATTCTGACAAATTCATTCAGGAAGATAATTGTACAAAACTCAACTAGAGCAGCGAGGATGAGGAGCAGAAATCTCCTGTGAGGATAAGTCAAGGACACGGAATAACCACTGCATTGTTTTACCCGCATATAGATATATGTATACACGCACACAATATACTGTATCATATATATAAGCTACATATAAAATATATGTGTGTAAACATTTAAGTGTATATATGCAGATACATAAAAATTTTAGTCTTTCTCCTTAGGCCAGGATGGGAGATCACTGATGTGGACACACTTTGTTCTTTCAGCCTCCCTGCTCTTCCTAGACCCCGTGTTTCATTTTAGTTTTCTCAGTGTGTGAGAGCTGACCTTAACAGTGAGCCGACTGTCTTAAATATGGCAGGTTATCTATCAATTACTCCCCAGACTGCTGGGAGTTCCTTTTAATCTCACTTGTAATTTCCAGGGGAGGCTTACAAAAGCCCAAACCAGAATTTTAATGTTGTAAAATACCTATGGAGACAGTAAATATTTCCTTTTTCATGAGGACAGGCTGTATGTCAACTGGCTCAGAAAAGGTAAAGACATTTTTCAAGTTACCCTTTATTGTATTGAAAATGTGCATGAATTAGATTATTTGCCTTACTCTTCTGAAGTGATTCCTTTTACACATAATTATAGCTTAGGCACAGGTATACATTTCTTGCTATGGAATGCCTGATTCTTGAAAGAATGCTGTCTTCTGACACATGCAAAATATTCACTTTACTATTTTGCAAATGCAGTCCTCATGCATTCCAAACAATAGATACAGAAACTAAGGGTAAAATCAGTGGATATCCCAGGCCCCCAGTGAGACGAAAATATAGACCAGGGAAGCTTGCTCATGAAGGTTAGACTGAGTGCCCCTAAATGTTAGGGCAATAATGACTTTTCGAGATAGCCAGAAAAATGGAATCTCAAATTTCAAGTAAACACTATAAACTAAATAAGATTGTATCACATATTAATATGGTAAGTGAGCTTCAGTTTTAATTATTTATGCTAATACTTCATAGCTTTCTAAGATATGGCACAACTTAGGGAAATAGGAAAGGTTAGTAGAAAATGTTCGCATAGCAATCTCTTGTTCAAGTCTGCAGCTGAGAGGGCACCATAAATGATGCTGTGACTTTAGTTGTGAATATAATTCATTCAACAAATATTTATCAAATTATTGCTATGGATAAATTTGGAGAATACAAAGTGAATATAGTTGTCTCTACCCTCAATATAATAAAGGTCATATATGACAAACCCACAGATAATATCAAAATCAATCATAAAAAGCTAAAAGCTTTTTAAGATCAGGAAAAGAACAAGGATGTACATTTTTCACTACTTGTGTTTAACATAATATTGGAAGTCCTAGCCACAACAATCACACAAAGAAAAGAAATTAAAAAATCCCAACTGGAATGAAAAGAGTAAAACTGTCATGAATTAATACAGAACACAAAATTAATATTCAGAAATTGTTTTTTTTATATAGAAGCAACCTAAGTGTCCATAGATAGAAGAATGGATAAAGTTATGGCATACTTATATATAATAAAATATTACTTAGCCATAAGAGGAATAAAATCTTGCCACTTGTAATGGCATGAATGGACCTAGAGGGTATAATGTTAAGTGAAGTAAGTCAGTCAGAGAAAGACAAACACCACATGATTTCACTGACATGTAGACTCTAAAAAGAAAAGTAAACAAATAAACAAAACAGAAACATACTCATAGATATGGAGAATAAATTGATGGTTGCCAGATAGGAATGGGGTTGGACATACAGGGGAAAAAGTGAAGGCATTAAGATGTAAAAATGGTGAGTTATGCCCAGTCAGTGTAGTTAAGCGGTTGAGCAATGAACCAGGAACCAAGAGGACACTGGTTCAATTCCCAGTCAGGGCACATGCCCAGGTTGTGGACTCGATCCCTTGTGGTGGGGGTGTAGGAGGCAGCCAATTGATGATGTTTATCTTTCATCAATGTTTCCATCTCTCTATACCTTTCTCTCTAAAAATATCAATACAAATGTATTTTAAATATTATTTTTAAATGGCCAGTTATAAAACAGTCACAGGATATACAGTTCAGAATAGGGAATATAGTCAATAATATTATTATAACTATGTATGGTGACAGATGAGTACTAGATTTACCTGGGGGATCACAGATCACTTTGTAAGTTATATAAGTGTTTATATATATGTTGTTAATCTGAAACATATATATATTTTTTCAAATGTAATTTTTAAAAATTTTGTAATTAAAAAACAAAATCATAGTAGTTTTAAACCTGCCACTAGATCTTAATATTAAAGGTATTAATAAAGTATTATATATATTATTTTTAAAATTTAAAAAATAGAAATAAAATAGGATAATGGAAGAAAACAGGAAAGGTAATGGAAAAAAACAACTAAAGCAGTTACCAGGGCTTTCAACAGACTATAGAAAAAGGCAACTACACCCTGTATTGATTAAAAATAACTGTGGTTGCTTTGGGGGGGAGGGTGGTTTTAGCAAAATGTTTTTATGATACTTTCAATAAAATATGCCCAAAGGAGGTTTCAACTGTTTTGAGGATAGAAATGGTAATGGAGTCAACATTATCAAAATATTTTCAACAATAGAAAGTCTCCACTCCTAGTGACCTTTATAAAGACAAGAAACAAACTGATCATTCATCAGCACTGCACACCGTTCATATATATTAAAAGAATAAACAAATCCAAAGTTCAAATTATAGTACCTTGACTATGTAATAAGCATAGGGCTCTCTGTTATCTAATTAAATCTCTTAGTAACCTCATTTTAGATGTGGACATTAAGTATTAGAAAGGCCAAGTATTGTAGTTAAGGTCACTCAACTAGTAGATAGTGCAAATGCGATTAGAACTCAGACCATTTGGTTTCAGAAACCATCCTCTTAAGTAGGACACTTTTCTCCCTTGTACCTTAGTGAGACCTGCTGTTTTGACTAAGGAGACTGTTCTCAGCTGCTTCTGGGGAGGATGGAGCAGATAAAGTCAGTGAGCTGACAAGTCACTGCCGAGATAGTGCTGTTTGCTATGTGCTCTGACATGACCAGCGTCTCCAAGAGAAAACAGGTGTCACCCACTCGGAGATGCAGTCGCAGGCTGCTGCTCCTTAACAGACTTGTCAAGATTACCTTCCTTGCTGGCAGGCTATGTGCCCAGCCACGGAGGCCGGCAGGTCATACTGTCCACCTGGGGAGGGATCAGGCAACGGGCATAGGAAACAAATGGAAGGAGTTTCTAAGGCCACAGAGGGGTTTCCTGTAACTGTTAACAGCTGTCATCTGTGCAGCCACTTGAATCTACACATTATATGTTTCAAATCCAAAGGAATGAGGACTTTCAGATATACATTCCATGATACAAGAAATGTGAAAAATTTAAATGTAAAAAATATCAATTTGAATTTAATGAAGTGAAAGATCCAGGTGTCCACAGACTGTAGTTGCTCTAACTAGGGGGACAAGGCAGCAGACCCTAGTCCCTGTCATCCCACATCCATGCAAGCCTGATAGTCTGAGGAGGTTTCTTCTCTAAACCCTTCCTCCAGAACCTTTGACAGAGGGGTCACTTTACAGAGGGATGAGCAATAAGCGTGTGCCTGTAGAAACTAATCATTGGCAGATGTTGCGGAGGAGACATACATAATGATTTGGTGGCTTGAAGATGACCCTAAAAGCCATAGCAATCCTGAATTCTTTTGCTTTAAGGATCTCCCATACATTTTAATTCTGGTAGCCCATATGACGCCCTTTATTCTTTTACAGGTCCAGAGTGCTTCGTTAGTAATTTTTACTAAGTGCATTTTTATTAAGTATGCCCTGTGTGCTAGAAGTTTACTAACTGTATTACTATATAATCAACAGTAATCAGCATAAGAACCTTCTGAAGGAGGTATGATCATTCTTTTATCATAAAAAAAGGAAATTGAGAGTTACTCATCCACAGTAAGAGAACCTGACTTCTTCTAGTACTAAGAGCTGTTAGAATAATAACACTAGTTCTTGAGTATGCATTATGTGTTACCCACTATGTTACTGGAAATGAAGGATCACAGAAATAACCTAAACGGAGAGCTACATATTTGCCTTCATGCCATGGAAATGTCCCTCTGGTTATACAGTGCTAAGGGATAGATTTGAGGCTGTCAAATCTGAAGGGGTGAAAATTATTTAGGGAATAAATAAACAAGACCCTGGATTAAGGCAATAGCCATACGAATGGAGATGTCAGCGTATACTAATATGAAAGGGATAGAAAAAATGACTTGATTTAGTGATATGAGAGCTAGAAGGATCTAGAAGGACTTCAAAGATTCTCACCTGGATTACTGGGAGTATGGGTGCCATTAGCCAAGATAGAACATTTGGGGAGGAAAAATGATTAATTTGATCACATTCATTTTGAAGTGCTTATGGGACATTCCAGAGGAACTCCCCAGCAGAGAGTTGTCTGTGTCATTCTGGACTTAAACTGAGAGCTGAGGTGTGAAGACATCAAAATGTGACTCATGAGCACAATAATGGTGACGAAAGCTATGCATCTGAATGAGAATATATAACGAGGAAATGTCAAATGAGAATAAAAACAATGTCAGGACAGAGTCCATGGACATGCATATGATTATGAGAAAAGTGAGTGAATAGTAGGATTTTCTAGACACTCAGACAGGATATTCTGAAAGAGTAATCAGAGAATAGAAAAATCAAGAAAGACGATGGTCACCAAGTCAAAGGAGAAGAGTTTAAAGAAGGGAGCAGCCAACTTATCAAATGCTACAAATGGTGAAAGATTATTGGAAGCATCTATTGGGTTTGGCAGCAAGCGTGATATTCATACCTTTGAAAACCATTTTAGGAGAGTGGGTGGGAAGGAGGCAGAATCCAGATTGTAAATGTGGATTTGCAAATCAGAAGTAATTAAGAGAAATTGGCATATAAATCTGGGATGTATTATTTTTGAGGTTGTGCATCCTTTTCCTACTCACTTTCCTGCCTCAGCCCCATTATTCTTCTTTTTAACCTGTACAAATACTTTCTTGAATAATCCACATTTGATGGTAAATGAAAGAACAGATGTAAGAAGGTAACTAGAATTGGAGTCCTAAAATAGGTGACTTGCATATTTTTGTGGGGAAAAGGGAGACTGTTAGAGAGGAAGGCTGAAAATATGAGACATAAAGTATAGAACAAATGTTGCAAGATTGAAGTGGATATTAAGGACTCAGAAGGCAGATAGAGGATTAGACTTAACATATTCAGTAATGTCTCTTCATCAGAGACTGGAGAGAGTATATAAGCCAGCGGTTCTCAACCTGTGGGTCGAGACCCCTTTGGGGGTCGAACGGCCCTTTCACAGGGGTCGCCTAAGACCATCGGAAAACACATATATAATTACATATTGTTTTTGTGATTAATCACTATGCTTTAATTATGATCAATTTGTAACAATGAAATTGGGAGTCACCACCACATGAGGAACTGTATTAAAGGGTTGCGACATTAGGAAGGTTGAGAACCACTGAAAAAGCTATCTAACAATACTCGTGAGCTTCTAGGTCAGGGATGGGCAAACTTTTTGACTCCAGGGCCACAATGGGTTCTTAAACTGGACCGGAGGGCCGGAACAAAAGCATGGATGGAGTGTTTGTGTGAACTAATATAAATTCAAAGTAAACATCATTACATAAAAGGGTACGGTCTTTTTTTTTTTGTTTTATTCATTTCAAACGGGCCGGATCCAGCCTGCGGGCCGTAGTAGTTTGCCCACAGCTGTTCTATGTGCTAGTCCCAGATGTTAAAGTCATTCTGTTTGGATGATTTTATTTCCTCATTGAGGTAAAGGAAGAGGAAAAGAGCATCTGCTGGAAATGAGGGTAAGATCAAAGACCTGAGAAGAGAAGTGAAGATTTTGAAGAACTAAATGAGGAAGAGAAAAGAGTACTGGCTAATAATAAGTTAAAGGATCATTGAGGGCATTGATGGCTCTGTTAGGTTTGAAAACTAAATTTACAGCAGTGCAAACAAGCACAAGCTTATGAATTTTTCATATAATACCCAGCTCCCTGTGTCTGGGGCCAGAACCAAAGGAGCACTGGTTCATTTTTGCCTTCTGTAGATCTCAGCTTTAGAACTTACTTCAAACTTGTTTTGTTCAGGTGCATCCTTCTTTTCATGGCCTACTATCATCAAATATAATCCAAAAGGATACACAGGTTGACCATGAGCTTGAGGAATCCGCATACCTCTGGCTTTCCTTTGGACCTCGTCAGAGTCATCTGCCCCTGTGATGCCTAGACTCCATTCAAGAAAGCATCATGACCCAGGCTCTTTCCTGCTTAGAGTTTCTGCAGCACACATGTTTTATTTAGAGTATATCTAATAGGGTATTTTTGACACCAGAAAAATATTAGAACGTAAAGGACTTAAAACCTTCGGCAATTACAGTGAGATTCTAGTTTCTGAGCTCTCTAGTTCATTAGCGGAGAATTTTTGCTGTAGTATTTGGTTGATTCTTCCTTAGTCACCTTTTTATATTTAATTCACCCATGCATTCAAAGAAGGGAAGGGAAAGATGTTTACTGAGCATGGCTCACATGCAAACACTGAGGTGGTATTGGGGATGCAACATTCCTTGTCCTCATGGTCTAATACCCCACGGGGATCCAGACATTATACAGTTATATAATTTATTACTTAATTATAATTTGTATTTGTGTTAAAATTATGATACATAAGTTCCTTCTTTCTATTTTTACCCAATATACATTTATTAATGTAATAAATTAACCACTGAGATATTTTTTCATGCTGAAAACATAAAATTTTGGGCCACTTCAAAACTTAATTATTCATAATAACTAATCCCCTGAAGGTTCAGGAGAATCCTACATTTAATATACATCAAATACACACATTAATTTATTAGTATAAATATGGGAGGAAAATATCCTTAGGCATGCACACACATATATGTATACTTTTGCATACATATTCCTGCATATATATTTCATATCCTGCCTAAGTTTATTTATTTATAATTTTAACAAGATATTTTAAAAGTAAAGCCCGTAGGAGAAAAATTCAAAGAAGAAGGTAGATATCGCTGTTAGCAAAATATTGAGCATTAACCTTGTCTTTTTTCCCTTCATAGCAACTACTGGCTGCCATGGCAACCTTTCCCCCCAGCATACCAGAGCTTCTTGGATGAAAAGCACAAGGCCTTGGAGACTTGTACAAAGCAGTCTAAACCCTTTACTCTAGAGCCATTACCATCCTGTGCCTCCAGAGGACTGGCTATGCCATTTCATTTATTGTGTCTTGCTTTTCTCTCCATCCAATCAATATCTCTTCAGAACAGCAGGAGAGAATTTTTTTTACTTTTTTTTTTTTGCACAGAGTAGGCACTCAAGATATAGGCTCTATTTTTAAATTACTCAATTGATGGATACCAAACAAATTTCATGTGAATCTAAGTAAATTAGGCATTTAAGCTCACTCATTTCTTTTGATTGTATTCTTTGTTCACTCCTTCTTCTCTCATGCTCTGTTCTAAATCTGTTAAATACTGATGATCTCACAAAAGCACCATTATCCCTCTGCCTCAGGCCTTAGACCTTCTATCTGAGACTCTGTTCTGCCCTGAACACCATTCACCTCCCACCAACCTAGGTAATTCTTACTTGTCATTGAAGTCTCATACAAAGGCTCCCTCCCTCAGAAAGCCAAGAACCACTCATAAGGGCCTGGACACTACTTATAAATGCTGCCTCAGTTCCCCACACAGAGCACCATCATGGTAGTGATCACGGGGACCTGAAATTTCTTTAATGTCTTTCTATTGCCCTAACCAACAACTAATTCCTCTATCGATTGTAGCCCCAGCTGTATTCCCACAGCCAGCACTCCAGTAGTGTCAATCTACAAATACCGAGTCCCTACCTAGTGCCATCCACTATGCCGGGGATAAGGTACAGTGATAAATAAGACAAAATTCCTGCTCTAAAAAATGTTTTACTGTCCTGGAGGAAGACAGAAAATATGCACATGAACAAAATACGTAGTAAGATGATTTCAGAGAGTAATTAAATGCCAAAAAGGAAATGAGGTAGAGAAATGGGATGGAATTACAGGCTATGTAGAGATTATTTTTTAGAGAAAAGTTAGGCAAGGTATCTCAGTGGAGGTATGCCTAAGCTGGAAAATGAATGATAACAAGAATACAACTGATAAAAAGTACTGAGGGGAGCACAATCCATGGCAGAGAAAATATCATGTGCCAATACTTGAAGTCAAGAAGATTGCACTGGGTATGTGTGGAAGTACTAGTATATGGCTGGATATAATGCATGAGGGGAGAGTGGTGTGAATTGAGCACAGGGAAATGGACAGAAGTCACATCAGGTGAGGTTTACAGGTCATGGTGGGAAATAGAAAAAAATTTAAGCAGGGCCAACATTTGATCTAAAGGAGTTGGAAATTTCCTCTGATCTTCTCTTCAGACATAAAAAGGTAACATTTATTGGATGTGCACAGTATGCCAGGAACTACACTAAGTGCTTTTCATATAATAGCTCATTGAATCCCATTAACAATTCTAAGAGAGAGGATTTTAACGATGAGGAAATTGAAGTACAGAAGAAAGACTAAGCAACTCTCCAAGAGCCCATGGCTAAGAAGTGATATAACAAGAATTTGGATCTTAGTTATCTGATTCTAGAATCTATACTCATATTCACTGTGGCAAGATTTTGTCAAGTATCTTGATGGAAGCCACACTATGACACAAATAAATTTGGAATTAATGCCATGGCTGTTGGAATTGCAGTTTGATGAGTTCATTATAGTGAACTCTTTTGGTCACCAGCGACTGTTGATGGGATTTCATTATCACCATCATTAAGATTAAATATCTGTCACCAGCAAAGTTTGTGGCTAGTCATGATGGGGATACAAATGGACAGAATGTAGCTACCTTGCAGATGGATTATGAGTTTCAGAGCAAAGCATAGGCCAAGGAGATGACCAAGACTGGAATGACCTGTGAAGACTTGAGTAGCTCTGGAAGAAGTGTGGAAAAAGGAAAATTGAAACTTACTAGACAGGGAAAACAGCAAAATGAAAAGATTTGTGTAGAGGAGATGTAGGTCATAAGGTATAAATGGTACTCCATGTTACAAACGGAGCCCCAAATGGGCAACCAAATGGCTTAGTTGACTCCTATTCTACCTTTTCCTGATCTCCACCCCCTTCCCAGGCTATAAAGGAAAAACTCAGGGGCTGGGAAGTTGAAGTAAGAGGGGGTGGGAATCTGCATTCTCAAAGCCAAGATGTGGAGTATTTCCCCTTCTCCCTCCTTGGAGAAGGGTAGAGAGATGCTGGCCCTCCTCCTTGACAATTTCTCCTAAAGTTAGAGTAACTTGCTAAGAAGAGATGGACATCTCTTCTCCAGCTGAACCTCTGCTTACTATAGGTCACACTTGTTTTTCACCTATCTAGAAAAGAGAATTGGAGAAAATAGCAGGACAAAGGGAACACACTTGGATGAAACACCCTGTAAGCCCAGTCTTTGGTCTGTCAACAATGAATTTCCCATGGGTCAGTGACTGCAGTTGAGGGCAGGACTTTCTTTTCAGTGCTTTGCTTGTTTTGATTTTCCCTGCAAGGAGTTTGGTATGACATCTATGCACGTACCTTTAAATTATAAAAGAAAATAATAAATAATTCACAGACTAAATAAGCAAATAAATAAATTAGCTTAAGTAAATCAAATGCATTTCCATTGGAACTGGTCAAGGAAATTGGCAAAGCTACTCCTATTGCTAATACTGATCAAAACTGATTATACAACTATGCAGAAGGAAAACTGAACAACCTGAGTTAGGGCAGCTTTTCCTTTAAATTAACAAATAAAATGCTTGGTCCCATATTTGCCAGGAAACTATGGTTCCTGCTACCTTGAAGATGTAGGCTCTATAATGAAAATTAATAACTCCAGGGGTAGGAATCAAGTGGCATATAGACAGGGACACATCAAAACATATATAAAACACATTGTGAAGACTTTGTTCTGCACACTAAATGTTTTAACAGTGCCCAGCAGGCTTAGCCGTGAAGATATTTTGCTTATGAAGCTTCTCCTGGGAGAGCCAGACCCATCTTTCTGCCAATCTCTCCTCATTCAAGGTTAGCAATTACAGCTGAGCACTTTCCTTTTGTGCTCTTAAGAATTATATCACCTACTTAGACAACTGCCATTACCCTGAATACCGTTACAATAACTTAATCTAAATTTACTTTTACCAGAGTTCAGGTAAAAGATGAAAAGATGCAAAGAGCAATGAAGCTCCTGAATTCAGCAAATTATTGGGAACAAAGCTCTGACTGACCAACATAATTGTGTTGCCCACTAGTAGCTGAGCAGGGAGTAGGCCAGGCGTCTGCTTGCTCAGTAGTCTCATTAGCCCCCCATGCAGCTGTGGCTGCATTCTAATACCTCCTCTGGCATATTCCACAGTGATCTTCCTCGGTGAAGAAGGTCATATATATTAAAAAAGATGGCTCCCCTGGGTCATTGAAATGTGCTGTTACTTATATGAAACATTTTTCTTTATTCCTCTTTTTTTCTGCCAGGGCTTCCTAGGGCCTCCAGGTGGCACCTTTAATCACAGATGCCCCCCTTTTTTTTCAGTTGAGGGGCATGGTGGTATAATGGTATCTGCAATGATTGCTCCTCCCCCACCCTAAATAATCTTTCTATGTTTATTTTCCCTATGTTTCTGGATTTATTTAGATTGTTATTTTTATGTAAATGCGATGTAAACTATTTTATGCCATTTGTTTACCATTTAAGAATCATCTTATGTTGAAACACCTCACATCAGAATAATCAATTGCATATATAGAAGACTAGAAAAGGGAACTGGACAGATCCCGTGAAAAACAGCAAACAGTCCTGGAAACAATACTTGATGGAAGAGACTAGAACTTGATGGTTCTTTTACTTAAATATGTGTGTGATCTTGACCCATTTGCTTAAGGATTCTGGGCTTGAAATGACTCATTTGAGAAAAAAAAGTAATTCTTTTATAACACTGTGCTTCTTTCTTAGAAGTTACTTTATAACGTGGATAAATATTTATAATTGAAAAATATTTAATTTTACTTACATTTTGGATAAATAAGGTATAATATATTAATTATAATATATTATGTTAATTACCCTTGTTTTAAACCCTAATATAAAAGCTGTTACTTCTTGTTATGTTATTCTGGTTCTGAACCAATCAGAACACCATTGGTGGATTAAAATTATTCCTAATGATACTGTTGAAATATTTACGAACTTCAAACTGATCATAATTACTAAGCATAAAGCTCAGGATCTGTAAAAATTATTTTTTCTTGCATGTTTGGACTCAAGTTATTCTATTCAGTTTATAGCATAGTATATCAATTCTAACATCAAAGGTAGAGATGGAAAACTTATGGTTTGTCAATATTGGTGTGAGATGGAATTTATTGAATTTTGGAAATTTACTTTTAAAGTATGTTTTCACTTTTCTTAAAAAATAAAAATGTTAGGCTACTAATCTAATACAATTTTTGAAAGAAATATAGAAGATTAAATATTTTATTGTAAGTTTACTTTCCATTTAAATTTCTCTATAATGAACATGAAAATTACCTAGTTATTAAATAAATAATATAAAATTAATATTCTGATAATGAATCTAAGAATACATTTCATGCTTTGAAATAGAGGGTTTGGAACTCCTACTTTATTTACTCATTAGCAGCTACCAAGTTAAATATACTTCAACTTGCTGCAATTAATAAAATAGACAGTTAAGTCATCTGTTAAAGATTTTCACTGTGTATGATTTCAATAAGGATCTTTGCATGGAATTTATCTTCCAATTTTATTTCAGATTTTATATTGACTGTTAAACTGGACTTTTAACTGAATTTTGATGTTTCCAATGATTTATTTGTAATGTTTGCATTTTTATAATTAGGAAACATTTCATAAATATACTAGAGGCCTGGTGCACAAAATTCATGCACTTGGGTGGGGGTCCCTTAGCCCATCCTGTGCCCTCTTGCAGTCCAGGACCCCTCTGGGGATAGCTGGCAGTCAGACATGCCTCTCACAGTCCAGGACCCCTCGCTTCTTACCGCCCACCTGCTTGCTCTCACCACTGCTGCTGCACTTGCCAACTGTGAGCCCAGCTTCTGGCTGAGCTGCTCTCCCCTTGTGGGAGCACATTAACCATGAGCATCTGCCCCCGGTGGTCAGTGCGCATCATAGTGACCAGTCATTCCAGTTGTTCTGCTATAATGGTTGCTTAGGCTTTTATTATATAGATGAAACTACCTGACAGTCAATGTGACCCCTGAGAGGTCCCAGATTGTGAGAGGGTGCAGGCCAGGCCAAGGGACCCCACTGGTGCACGATCGGGGTCGGGGAAGGACGTGGGAGGTTGGCCAGCTGGGGAAGGATTATGGGAGGGCTCCAGGGCATGTCTGGCTCATCTCACTCAGTCCTGATCAGCCAGACCCCAGCAGTAAGCTAACCTACTGGTTGGAGCATCTGCTCCCCGGTGGTCAGTGCACGTCATAGTGACTGATCGACTGGTTGACTGTCTTTCCCCTGGTGGTCAGTGCACGTAATAGTGAGTGGTTGAGCAGCCTTAGCATATCATTAGCATATTATGTTTTGATTGGTTGAACGGATGACTGGACGACCAGACACTTAGCATATTAGGCTTTTATTATATAGGATGTGATTGTATAGATTTGTCAAATGTGTAAAAAATATTGTAGATTTAGTTAAAGGCTTCATTCAAATTCCTTTTTACTTCTATTCTCCACAAAGAAAAATTACCTTCCTGTTCTGGTGGAAATAATTTCCATAGGTCAAAAATAATCCAAAATGATAAGTCAATGTCAGGGTGCCATTTGATGCACCTTCATTTCCTTCACTGATATACAAATGCCAGCCCAATAATATATTAAGCTCCCATATATATTTGGTCTTGTTTCTGAGTTCTCTATTTCATTATATTGGTCTGTCTGTCTAGCCCTTATCTAATACTCATTCCTTATTTGGGAAATATGCCTGAACTGTTATAGTTTTAGAGAAAGCCTTAATAGGGTCCATCTAATTTAACAACTTTGCAAAAAAACTCAGATTATATTTTGTCTTCTCTCCTGCGTGATTGTTTTCTATTTATTTTTGTGTTTATTTAAAAAATTTCCTTATTTTTGTTTTCTTTGTGTTAAATTTGCTGGGCATTTTTTGTAACTTTTTAACATTGCTACTTTGATTATTAAATTTGAGTGTTTCTATTTTCCTAAAACATGCATATATTGCTATAAAGATCATTCTAAAGAAAGCATTAGCTACCTCACAGGTTGTAATATGTTATACTTTCATTATCATTCAGTATCAAATATTTTATAATTTTTGTGTAATATCTTTTTTACTTATTGACTATTTAGAAGTATATTTTTCCAAAATATGTGGGAATTTCCTAGTTATCTTCCTATTAAAACTATAAAACTAATTTATAGCTTAATTCCATGTTTTTGGGGAATATGGTGTGACTTTGATTCTTTGCAATGTTTAAGACTTTCTCTATAGCTTAGCATGAAGTCAATTTCTATGCATGCGCCTGGATCACTTGAAAAGAATGTAAAGTTTTCAGTATAGCATCATATATGTGTAAGTTAGATTGATGTTTTGTTCAAACTTTCTATATCCTTACTGACATTTTGTCTACTTACTCTTTCAACTGCTGATGGAGATCTGTTAAAATCTTCCATTAAAATTTTTGATATTAGTTCTATCAACTTTTTCCCTATAAACTAAGGCTATAATTTTTAGTACATAGAAATTTATAACATCTTCATGATGGATTTATCTTTCTATAATTTTAAAATATTGTTCTTTAACTCTAGCAATTTTTAAACTGTCTGCTTTGTTTAATATTACGTCAATATACTAGCTTAACTTTGTATTCATTTCCATTCAAATTTTAGTCTTTTGTGTCCTTATATGTATGGTGTTTCAACTAGAAGTGATGTTTTAAAAAATCTGGTCTGACAATCTTTGTCTCTTTTAATTGGAAAGTGTACTGCATTTACATATAATTGATTTTGCTACATTCTATTATTTCTTTAGACTTGTTCCCCGTCCCCCATCATGCTATCCTTCATTGTGAGCTGGGTATACATACTGCTTTATTGCTGTTAGGTTTCTCCATTTGTCTTTGATCATTGGGATGTACGTAAAATGATATTTCCCTTTTGCCAACCTGCTTTCTGTCATGGGAACATCATATGCCAGGTAATATTGCTCTTTCAGTCTGAGTCCCAGAATAAGGAGACAGGAGAGGCAAACCGGAGCCCAAACAACAAACAGTCTGAGCTCAGCTGGCACAGTCTCTGCTCCAGTTGCTAATGGGCTGCAGGAGCAAGACATAAATATTTTTGCAAGCCATGGAGATTTTGAGGTTGTTTTTGTCTTTATATAGTCTGATGAAAGTTAATTAATTTTAAAAATGGCACCATAAATGTGGTGTTGCTATCGAAAAACGTAAAACATGTGTCATTGGCTCTTGGGTGGAGAAAACTGTTACAGGAGACTGAAAAATAAAGGACAACTCATGTTATGCGGGGTGAAAACATTTGGTAAGATTATCACCTGTGATTACTTGGGAATAAGACCAGTTACTTAATAAACCTATGACTTGGTTAAGTTGTTAGTAAGAGAGAATGTTAATCACTTTCATTGGATACTTTTAGCTGTATTTAAGTTACTATAAGTCAGAAATATGCTCAAAAAAAGAATTGGTGTATTTGCTAGCAAGCATGGAAGAGAAAGAAGAGAATTCAGACATTCTTTGTACTCATCTGTTTATCCGCCCTTGGTGAGGTTAACCTATCACAGACTAGAAAAGACCTGGCTTTGGAATCACATAGACCTATTTTCACCTCCCTATTCAGACACTTGTTGGAAATACAATGTGCTCTTATCAGTTAAGAAAGGGTGATTTAACTCAGGTTATAAGCAACTCCAAAATATCAGTAGCTTAAAGGACCAAAGTTTATTTCTTATTTATGCTGCATATCCAACATGGGTGAACTGAAACTCTACTCGTCATGGTCCCACTCACATTCTTTCAGACTGATGGAGTTTCCAGTTCACCATATACTTCCATTTGGTAGAAAAAAAGGGAACATACAAATATATAAACATCAAGTTAACTTTAAGAAAACAAATAGACCAGTATGAGCTAAAAGCTCTCAGACATAGTGAAGAAAGGCAGCCTGGTCCTGCTTTCTTAGAGCCCATGTGAATATTCTAATAGAACTTAACAGGAGTGCTAAATTTTGAACAAGATTATTAGCACCCAGCTACAGTGACATATAATCCGTTTAAATATTTGTGCATCATTTATGTTTACATCTTAATACTTATTAAATCCACGTATGTTTACTAAACATCTTTTTCACTCATCTAATGGTGATTTAGGCACCAGGCACTGCAGTAGACATTAAAGGGATGATAAATGAGGCATAGTCTCTGACTTCAGTCAGTTTATCATCTATAGAGGACCTATTACAATAGCATGAGCCACAACAAAGTCACACACACACACACACACACACACACACACACACACACACATACACACACGTTCTAAGCAGCTCTGAAAGAGCTCGGCTAGAGGAAGGTTTATTTATCCTAATGGTGGTGTTTTGCTTTTTGTTTTGTTTTCACCTGAAGATTGTATTTTGAGTTTTATGACAACTTCATCCTGATTTATTCTTAACTGAAAGCTCTAAACTATAATTAATAACTAAAAGTTACAAAGCACTTTGCATTGATGGCCTTGTAACAAAGAGCCTTTCAGGTATTATTATCTTGTGTTACCTATGAGAAAACTGAGGCCAAAAGGTTAAGAAATTTCCCTAAGTTTCAAAGCTAAACAGAAGGAGATCTGGGATTGGAAACCAAACAGATTTAATCTAAAGCCATGTGTTGTTGTTTTTTTTACCATTATGCTCTGTAACTTTGTGTTTTGTTTTGTTTTAAGTCTGAAGGGTTAATTTCCACTTCCACTTTTAAGTTCTAACCTGTTGCCTTTTCTGATTTTCATTTGTCCTTCAGGTTCATAAATTCTAGAAAACTCCCCTTAAAACACAGTCACATTTTACCTTTTTAAAAATGTAACTGGCTCTCAGCCATGGTAGAGAACATGCTTTTTGATCTAAGTATCTCTCTTTTCCTCTCTTTCTAATATCATTTATTTTCCCCTAGGTCTCTACAGAAGAAGGCTTGGGTCTGGCCCGAGAATATAACTGTGCTTTTTTTGAGACCTCTGCAGCCCTCCGATTCTGCATTGATGATGCCTTTCATGGTTTAGTGAGGGAAATTCGCAAGAAGGAGTCGGTACCATCCCTGACGGGAAAGAAACTGAAGAGGAAAGACAGCCTGTGGAAGAAGTTAAAGGGCTCATTGAAGAAGAAGAGAGAAAACCTGGCATGCTAGCCTCACTTCTAACTCCCTCTCTTTCTGAATTTTATCAGTTGGACAATTCCAGATGTTTCATTCTGCTTTAATTCTCTCTCTCTCCCTCTCTCTCTCTCTCCCTCTCTCCCTCTCACTCATATCTGCCTGTATGTAAAAGCAAGATCTGCATAACTGTACCTCTTGAGATAGTTTTGTTTTGCCCTTAACAGTTGGATGAGTTTTGTCAATCAGTTGGATATGCTGTTTAGTTTTTATAATATATGACTAAATAAAATTGACATTCCAATTGACTCATTTCCCTTCAAAGAGTCGAGCTTCATTTAGTATGCTGTCTGGTTATAGAGGGAATATTCAAAACTGCAGACAGAATGATAAAAGGCTCAGGGGACCTGCCTCTGCCTGATAAGCCTCTGGTTGTTTGCATTCCAGGAATGTCAGAAAATAATGAGGCAGCTCAGGAAAGGATTCAGAGCGGGCATCTGTAGCCTGGCACTTCCTACATGCGGAAGTTGTGGTGCTTTCTCTGGAAGGCTCTATAGATGACCCTCAGAGCAATAATTAATAACAGAAACTGGTCGAGGATCACTGAAAGACTGAAGTGAAATATCCCCATATTTACAATGCTCTGCCCTGGGAGGTTTTGGGGAAATTATCAGTGAAGTCACTGGGTTGAGGCAAAGGGGTATCCTCTTTGTATTAAGGAGAAATGGTACTATGAATTGGGTGGTTCATGTACTCATAAAAGGACACCCTACATGTGTCCCTCTTAGGGCTGCCTCACCTGTGGTGGGGACATCTGCAGGGCAAGAGGCTTGTTAGCTCCAGAGACCCTAAATTCTCTTTATTTTGCCCAAATTTCTGATCTTGTCCTACTCAAACCATGCACCACCACCAATCAGAGGGCCTTTTTTCTTGTTTGTTTTACAAAGGATCATGAAGTAAAATTAAATTGCCCATTAACTCTTTTACCCCATTGTGTGAATTGGCTTATTCAAATCTAGCTCAGAAAGCACCCTATCAGAAAGAACTGTTCTGAATATTTAATTGACAGATGTTACAAGGAAAGCCATGAACAGACAACTAAGCTTGAGAAGGAATCCATCAAACCAATCTTCATGGGTTGGGGCAGTTATTATTATAAATTAGAGACAAGGAAGGATGAGGAGCTTATCATATAACATGCAGACACTTACTTTTCTCTTACTCACAATACCCCTGGTACTTGCTAATTACTTAGAATGCAGAAATGAATCAAGGTAGCCTAACATCTAGCTATGAGACTACCGTGGTTGAAGAGCAGTGGAATATTAAAATCTTAGATGGGAAGACACATTTATATAGTAGCATGGATACAACTGAGAATAATTTAGAGATTATAATTTTTTAACTGGTGTATTAAAATCTCAGCCTTTCAGAATAGTGTACCATGGGGCCCTTTACTGCATAGGGACCAGGGCCTTTCTGAAACCCACAGATACTTCACTGTTCTTGCTCTAGGCCCTGGAACCAAGGAACTCAACATGAAATCATCACTTGTTACTAACTGCTGCCATTCTGTCTCTTTGGATTTTTCTCATCTTCTATGGACTAGGGCACAAACTTATCAGTTTCCCCCATCCCATATTGCCCCTAAAGTCAAATCTACACAATCCTTTCAAATGAAATTCATAATTAGGGAGAAAAAATCAAACTATTAAAAAAGAACAGATGTGGAGATAACATCAAGATAGGAAGGGTCTTACAGTCAAAGAAATGATCTTTGCTTCCTCCTCTCCTTGGTTTTTAACATTTTTTAAAATAATTTTTTTATTTATTTCAGAGAGTAAGGGAGAGGGAGAGGAGAGGTAGAAACATCAATGATGACAGAGAATCATTGAGTGGCTGCCTCCTGCACACCCCACACTGGGGATCGAGCCCACAACCCAGGCATGTGCCTTGACTGGGAATTGAACCATGACCTCCTGGTTCATAGGTTAATGCTCAACCATTGAGCCACACCAGCTGGGCAGTTTTCAATATTTAATACTTTTCTGTTCCATTAAAATGTGTTAGTATATTTGTTGCCTGCTATAGCCCCTGAACCGCAGAACCCTTCTAAACTTGGGGAGACCCTATGAATACTGCATTCATCAGACTCCTGGGTGAGCTAGAAAATGTAATCTAGGAAACAGAATAGGAGGTACCTAGTTACATGCGATGAAACTACATCTTTGAAAACCCGATGACTGCCCTATCTATGAATAATAATAGTGGCTGGTATGTTTCCTAACACAACTAAGTCTTTGTAAATTTTAATGTCAGCTTCCCTGCCTTTAGCTCTAGAGATCTGTATCTCATTTCTATCTCTCCCCTTCCTTCTCTTTCTTTATTCTTCTCAATCTTTAATGAATAATGTATGTAGTTTAGAAATTCTTAGCGAGATTTAAATTGGGGAACAGTTACCAAGTCCCAACATTTCATTCTATAGAAGGAAGGAGGTCTATAAATTATCACTCAAGGGACAGTATGAATTTGAGAAAGTTGTCACTAGCAGAGATAGAAGCAGACTTCAAGTATTGTTTTAAATCAGTCTTCTTTCTAGAAGTCTGGGCCAGAGAAAATGTGCCAGAAAAATAGAACCTAGTATTTCTGCCCAAGGACTATTGATTCATTCTCTGGCATAAGACCAAAATGCCAGAATCTCATTTCTGATCACTCTTCCTGAAGACTTCTGACCAGACCTAGGATATCTACGTCAATCTCAAACTTTCAGAGAAGAGAACCACAGTGTGCATTGCTAAGGGATTGTCAAGAAACTGTTGAAAACAAGAATAAGAGTTCATGTTGGACAAATGTGTAGTCACCTAACACAATTTATCAAATAGTACTGTTCTAGAAAACACACTTATGCATAGGTGAGATTCGTGTGTGTGTGTGTGTGTGTGTGTGTGTGTGTGTTTGGTGAGACAGTAGGCAATTCTGAATATAAGTTCTGCTCTCCAGAACTGTATCATCTATCTATTTTTTTATTAAATTTACTGGGCAACATTGGTTAATAGGATCATATAGGTTTCAGGTATAGATTTCTATGATACAAGATCTGTATATGACACTGTGTGCCCGCCACCCAACATTAAGTCTTCTTCCATCACCATATATTAGGCTCCTCTATCTATTTTTCAGTATTTTTTATTAAGTTATTTTGTGTTTCCCCATGATAAAATAATTCATCAGATCAGAGACAAATGTCAGTCTAAAATATTACATTTTGTATTTAGTGGGCAACAGTTGAGGTTGGAAATTTCTGTAGAAAATGACAGTGAGAAGGAAACATGGGCAATTAGGCCAAACATTATTCGCTTCACACTCAGATGTGCAAGAAATAGATGGCTGCTTTATTTCTCTATAACTCATCTGTTCTTTCTCATGAGTCTCTGACTAATGGATAGATGGGGGCAGAGGGGACCAAATTTTAGTTCAGTCCAGTAATTTAGTGCTAATCTGAAGCAATAATATAAGAAATATCTTTAAATAACACAACCTCTGCTGGGTACACTTAGGTCAGTGTTTGATCAGCCAATGTTTTGCCCTGTTTATTCTTCTTTCTAAAATTGTATCTGGGTAAAAGGGGAAGGCATGGCTCATGTGACCTCATGGCAGTAGAGTTCCCATCTCTCATCTTCTAATTTCTATAGTAGCTTCTGCATCCTCTTTGATCTTTTTAACCAAGGGTCTGGCCTGGTTTTTAAAACATTTTATTTTATTATCATAAGAACACTTAACATGCGATCTACCCTCTTTACAAACTTTTTTAGTTTATAATACATTAATGCTGACTAGAGGTACAATGTTGTGCATCACATCCCTAGAGCTTATTCATCTTGCTTGAAACTTTATGCCTCTTGATTAGTAACTTGCCATTTCTCCCTCCCCCCAGCCCCTGGAAACCACCTGATTCTATTTACCAGATTGGTTGACTGTAAGGTATGTTGGATAGAGATGAGTGGGGCCACGATTAATAGGCACTTTCTCCTGGAGTCCATGAACTTCCCCTTTACCTTAGAGTCTCAAGGCCCTTCCCCACAAAGCCTCTTTATTCTGACCCTAAGTCTCTGCCAGTCCACCTCTGCCAGTACCTCTGCTGCCCCCGGGGATCCCTTGCATGTCACACACAGGCCATGGGATCTGGGCTGGTGGGATTAAAAAGAGGATCCTGCTGTGTAATCCATTTGCTTTATTAGTGGCTCTCTTCCACAAGGCTATATGCTTTTCCTTTCTCCAAGTAGTCCTGCAACAACATACTGGCACCCAACATGAACAAGGGGACAGAATTCGGTGATCAAAGATGAAAAATGATTTTTTTTTTGTTTTACATGGCATCTGTTCTTCTGCTGAGGGACCAAAACACATTGCTTCAAAGGATGGAAACTCCATATAAATAAAACTAAATATATTTTAGAAGATAGAAAAATCCATAGGTCAAAAAAATTTAAGAAAGGGGAATATATATAAAATATTTCAAAACATAATGAGCCTTGTTACACATGCAACATCTAAGACTAAGTCTTCTGAACCTTTATAGAAATTAAGGTTGTAGTCCTTTTGGTTTGGGTCTTTACATGATATTAAGAGATACTCTAAAATCTACCTGTCCTAAATCTCTACTGTCAGCTTGCATGTGAGCACCTCTACCTGGCCTGACTTTTTCCCATTCAAGTTTCTATTTGGGGTTAAATGGCAACAGTCATTCTTTCAGACCATCTATCTACTATTAAACTTAAGTCCAAAAATTAGAAAATGTAACTATCTCAATAAAATGTAAACAGCATAAATATCTACTTGCCACTTTTGAAAGCAGGGTGGAGGGGCCTGTGGTGAAAGGGAAAAAGAATTTCTATGGGTGAAATAAAGGATCTAGACACTACATAATTTTAAGGTCTACATAGCCTACCATTCCTGGAAACTCTGAACATACAGGATAGAACAAAGGAACAGGCCACAGGATGAAAGGATTTCTATAGGAATAAAGGATGCTGAACACCACAGCAGGGTAGGAAACAAGAATGCAACACAAAACTCACATAGATAAACTACATCCTAGGCCATTCATCCATGTGCTTCAGTCCAGTTCTGCCTCAAGTACTCCATAACCAGGTGTAGCTATCTCCCTTCAAAACACTGGTGCACATCATTAAATTGTATGGGGGGAAAAGCACATCAATAAGCCTATGATTTATTCTAATAAAACTCTGGTACAACATTTTTTGTTTTGTTTTGTTTTAAATATATTTTAATTCATTTCAGAGAGGAAGGGAGGAGAGATAGAAACATCAATTATGAGAGAGAATCATAAATGGACTGCCTCCACACCCCATACTGGGGATGGAGACCACAACCCAGGTATGTTCCCTGACCCTGACTGGGAATCAAACCGCGACCTCCTGGTTTATAGGTCAACGCTCAACCACTGAGCCACACCAGCCAGGCTATGGTATAAAGTTTTAATGATAATGTCAGTGTGATTTGTATTGTATTCATTTTTTAAAAATCCCACAGTATCTAACCTTTGTATCTTTTTAAAAAGTTAAATTGAATTTTAAATAAATAAAATACTAGTGCTTTAAGCAACCATATAAATCATGATGACCTGGTTCCCTTGAAGAGATGAAGACACTAAGAACTAGAGAAAAGATAAAATGCCACGTCTGAGGGGGTCAGTCAGGTCCCCTCATCATCTCTCTGGTCCTCCTTCAGTGTCCTTCACTGTCCTTTCTGTGCTGCAATTTGGGCATCATTCAGCTTTCTCTAGAGGTGCAATTACAACCAGCTAATAAATAAAATAAAAATATGGTTCCTGGAATAGATCCATAGTGTCTCTTTAAAATATGATGGTTGTTTACCTCCCTTTCTAGGTTAGGCAAATAGGAAGCTGAAAATAACGCTATTGTAAATCACTCCCTCTAGGGTAGTGCATTAGACAAGGGAGCGAGAACATCAATTAAGGAGAGTTTGCCAAAGGTTTTTAATTTATTGCTGGTGAGAAGTGCTGGCCTTACAGCAATTAGAGTGTGTATGTATGTGTAGAAGAGGTAAAGAGAGATATAAATGCACTATCAGCATGCCACCACCCTGGAGATGTCTGAAAATCTCGAAACACATATGAATTATATATATACTCAAGAGCTTTCTGTTCACATCGTGCTGGAATCATAGACTCTGACTTTGGGTCAGTTAAGTCCTTCACCCCTCTGAGCACTAATCGGTTTTCAGATAAATTGGGATGAGACCAGGAAACAGAAAGATGGGTATTCTTTGAATGGTTTATCTTGATCTTTGGCACAGACTGTATAATTTATTTTATAGAATATCCCCTGGACTTAATAGGTTGTTTAAATAGGTTTACAATAATATAAATTATTTGTATCCTTTTGACTATCAATGGGAGAAAAGAGGAGTTATACAGTAACCATATGGCCAAGACGTCAAACTAAAATGACCAATGACTCACTAATTCACAAGTAGTTAGTTGATTGATAATTCAATATTCATATATTCATGTATTAATTTACTAATATTTTGAGCTCCTGTTGTGTGCTACACACCCTGCTTGGCATTGTTTTATTAACTCCTCAGCAATCACACAATAAGCCAAACCCTCCATATGTACATTAAGAAAATATTTTCTGAGCAACTACTCTGTGTCAAGTACTGAACTGAACTCTGGGGATACAAATGTACAAAGATAGCTATGGTGTTTGGTCTCTTGTCACTTACAGTCTACTTAAGAATATAGCAATAAAATATTTAGATTTATAATTTTAAAACTGGGAGGGACTATAACCAATGCTAATATGGAGAGTTTGGGGTATAAATCTCTTTCATAATAGGAAGATTTGGCCCAGTTAAGGAGGTCAAGAGCTCCTCTGAAAATCATGAAGATTGGGTTGGGATATAGTGGATATCATATTTTTAGGCCAAGAGGAGAGAGACGATGTTAAGGTGTTTCAGGCAGCAAGTAGAGCATGAGCATCAGTCCTGTGGCAGGTGGAGGCATGATAAGTAAAGGTGACCAGCATGACAGGGGTGGAAAAGAGAAAAGGGGTCTATAACGATGAGACAGGAGGGCAAGTTTAGAACAAAACCATGCAGGTCTATTTAGGTGACAGTTAGGAGTGTGGTCTTTATCCTTAGAAACATGAGAGACTGTTAAAAGGATTTAAACAGGTGGATGAAGTAACAATTATTTGCTTTAAAATGGCAATTCTGGCTCTGGAGAATAGATTGGAAAAAGAACAGAGTAAAACACCATAATTCTGTTTTATTTTATCAGAAGTTACCTAATTTAATAACTATCATTTACTCAGGGCTGAATAAAAATATAAAGGAACTGGTCCCTCACTGGAAAATGTAATGCTGTCATTTTCATTGCAAGTAGTGTACATTCTACATTGACTTTTACAGAGCCCTTCTCTAACCTGACCAAGAAGTTAAATAGTGTTTTTCAGAATTCTTTCAACTATATCTAGGAAAGTATATTGACTGCATGTCACAGTTTGATCAAACATCTTCACAGTGTTCCTTAATATGTTGGTGTGCCACAGATCAATCATTTGCTTATTATGGCATCTTGGTTTTTGCAGCCCACCCCAATACATCAAGGTCACTTTCTTGGAGGGTAAGACCACAACTGTAGAAACTGACTGAGGTGAGATGATTTTGTTGGGTTATGTTGAGTTGTTGTGTGTTGTTTTCTAGTTATTGAGAAGCCAATCAAGCTTGTAGAGAAGAAGGAAGAAGAAAAAGATAGCAAACAGGATATGCTTGCTCAATAACTGAAACTTGTTTTGATAGAGAAAGAAGGTCAGCAATTCTTAAGAGGTGCGCCTATTGGAAACAAATGAGATGAGGATATATAACATCTGGGAAAAACATAGAATTGTGGTAATTGGTGGTTTTTTTCCCCTCAAAGTTTTCTAAGCCACTGACTTGACCCTGTTGATCTCAGTTGAAGGAAGGAAAGTGAAAAAATACTTTGATATTTTATTATATCTTCTTTCTTTAAGTATCTTCTTCTAGTTCTCTAAGTTAGCATAACATAAATGGACTTGTATTTTGTTAGAGACTTGTATCCTTATAGAATCTGAGGAAGAATATGAAAGATAGTTAAGCAAAGTATATGACAAAGAATACAGTGATGGTCACAAAGTGGAGGTTACGTTTCCTATTAAACTAACCCCTTACTAGTGTGCAAAAAGTATATACAGGGTGGGGCAAATATAGGTTTACAGTTGTGAGTACACAGTTTATTCATGCATTATTATATTTATCAATTATTGACTTATTTTTCATAAGAACAACTGTAAACCTACTTTTACCCCACCCTTTACTTTCTCAAAAGGTTTGTTTAGGGCTTGCTCCGAGCTTCAATCATAGGCTCATCTTAGTCTCCATTCTCCTTTCCTTTAATCTCCTCTTATCCAGAAAAAATGAGCTAAGAAAAATTAGTATACAAAGAAAATAACAAATATCAGAGCAGAAATAAGTCAAATAGAGACTAAAAACACAAAAGGAAAAATCAATGAAACTTAGAGCTGGTTCTTTGCAAAGATAAACAAAATTGGCAAACCTTTAGCTGGAACTCATGAAGGAAAAAAGAGAGAGGACACAAATAAATAAATTCAGGAGCGGGTTTTTTTAAGTCACTGATGTTTTCAATAAGACTAAGGCAGAGATAGGTAAAAGGTTGGTGTAACCTTTTATAAACTATTGTATAAAAAATAATGGTGTGTTGTATGAGTGACATAGAAATTTCAGATAAAAACCCAAACAGACATGTATTGATTAAAAAGAATCTGGGATATTCTCAAGATCCATACATGTTGATGTAAATTTCAATATTTCAGTGTTTCTTATGGCAAAACCTCAAAACACTACAAACCCCACCCTACAACTGGGGCCCTAGCCACGAGTCTAATCTGCTGACAGTGACAGGATCCCGCAGAGCCCTGCTTCTCTCTGTCCAGCACCTAGTGGAGACCCAGGTTCAATGATGCTGCCTCCAAATTGTCTAGTCATATAAGGTAGAGCAGGGAATTGGCTTTTGCCCACGCAGATGGCACCAGAAGAGACTGAGCCCCGACACTACCAGAAAAATGAAGCAGACCAAAATAACATTGCAAGGGCTCTGAAAAATTAAATTGCCATTGGAAGGAAAGCCCACAGAAGTAAGACAGAACTCACACTCTACACCTAAGCAGGGTGACTACCTAAAACAGGAAATTAAATAGTATCCTATTATAAAAACTAAAATGGTTAGGCTATAATAGAACATCACTTGTCATACCAAAAATGAAGAAAATCATGATCTGAATAAGAAAAGACAATCAACTGATGCCGATAGATATCATGATGAATTATATGTTGAAATTTTCTGACAGTGTTCTAAAGCACCTATTATAAATAATGTTTCAATAATAAATTATAAATGCTCTTGAAACAAATGAATAAATAATCTCAGCAAAAAAATAAAATTTGGGGGAAAAAACAAATGAAATTTATGGAACTGAAAAATACAATAAGTGAAATTAAAACAACAACAGAAAACCGCACTGGATGGTCTCAAAAATAAAATGGAGAAGACAGAGGACAGAATTAGTGAATTGGAAAAAAGATTAATAGAATTCACCCAATCTGAACAACAGAGAGGGAGCATATAGGAGGCAACCAATCAATGTTTCTCTCGGTGTCTCTTCTTTTATCTCTCTCTAAAATATAACATATTTTATATTTGAATATATATATAATTCTAATATCTACACTAATAAAAGAGAAACATGGTAATTAGCGTACGACCGCTACCCTTTTCATTGGCTAATCAGTGAGTATATGCAAATTAACTGTCAGCCAAGATGGCGGCCGGCAAGCCAGGCAGCTGGAAGCGAACATGAGGCTTGCTTGCTGCAGTGAAGGAGGACTCCAATGTTCTCCGCCTGCGCTGCCGGCCTCTGAGCAGGCAGTTTGAAACTTTGTAACAAATATAGAAGCTAAACAAAACCCAGGGATCTCAGAGCTGGAGTTATACATTGTTTCGATTATAGAATGCAAACAAACCAGCGGAAGCCTCAGAGCTAGAGCCAGAGCTAAAGCTGGCCCAGAATAAAATTTAAAAAAGAGAAAAAAAAGGAGCAGTTGGGAGCTTCAGTCAACAACTGCCAGCCTGAAAGCAGCCCTCAGCCCCTCACCCAGACTGGCCAGGCACCCCAGTGGGGACCCCCACCCTGAGGGGTGTGTGACCAGCTGCAAACAGCCATCATCCCCTCATCCAGGCTGGCCAGGCATCCCAGTGGGGACCCCCACCCTGATCCAGGACACCCTTCAGGGCAAACCAACCGGACCCCAGGCCTCTATCCTATATAGTAAAAGGGTAATATGCCTCCCAGCACCGGGATCAGCGGAGCCTCGAGGCCTCCTGGCACCGGATCAGTGTGACAGGGGGCAGCGCCCAAACCCCCTGATCGCCCTGCGGCTCTGTGTGTGACAGGGTGCGGCGTCCCAACCCCCTGATTGGGCCCTCTGTGACAGGGTGTGGCACCCCAACTCCCCCCCCCCCACAGGCCCTGCTCTGTGTGTGACAGGGTAGAGCCATAACCTCCGCTTCGAGCCTGCCCTGATTGTGACAGGGGGCGGCGCCCCAACTCCCTCATCGGCCCTGCTCTGCGGGTGATAGGAGGGGCGGTGCCCCAACCCCCTGATGGTCCTGCTCTGTGCATGACAGGGGGCAGCGCCCAACCCCCTGATTGGCCCTGCTCTGTGCGTGACAGGGAGTGGCGCCGCAACCTCCCCCATCGACCCTGCCTTGAGTGTGACAGGGGACGGTGCCCCAACCCCCCAATTGGCCCTACCCTGAGCGTGACTGAGGGTGGCATCGAAACCTCCCAATCCGCCCTGCTCTGTGCATGACAGGGGGCAGTGCCCCAACTCCCCAATCAGCCCTGCTCTGAGCCCGACCAGGGGCTGTACCTAGGGATTGGGCCTGCCCTCTGCCACCCAGGAGCAGGCCTAAGCCAGCAAGTCGTTATCTCCAGAGGGGTCCCAGACTGCGAGAGGGCACAGGCCGGGCTGAGGGACCCCCTCCTTCCCCTGCCAAGTGCACAAATTTTTGTGCACCGGGCCTCTAGTATATATATAAAATTCTAATATATATATATATATATAAAATTCTAATATATATATTAGAATTATCTTTGCAGAGAAGATCTCTGTGGGGCAGAAGAGTAGAAAGTAACCTTTAGAGTAGGACACAAAAATGGCTCAACACCTTCTATAGGCCAGGTACTTCTGTGCCAGCCAGGTAGTCCTCCAGAGAAGGTAAAGATAGAAAAAGTCATCGTTGGAAATGCAGAAAATTGAACATTGTTATTTGTTGTAAAATTTTCCTGTCTTAGTGTGTGAGTGTTAAGGCATGCCTCAAAGAATATTAGCTAGAATACTTTTATTCACATTTTGTCTCTTCTTAGATCCAGAACTACAAAGAACTATCCTAGTGTTCAAAGAATTAACAACTGTATTAAATATGCAGTGTGTTGCTAAAACACAGATGAGACAAGTGAGGTCTATCTGTTTATGCCATTCTTTTTAAAAGAAAAAAAATTGTTATTTTGATATTTATTTTATCCATTTTTCTAGTTATTCTATATTTTTACCTTTAATATTTTTGACCTTTTGATGTAGAAAAAATGTTATTTATTACTTTACAAAGAGACAGATGAATATGACATTACTGATATATCTAATTGTAGACAGTTGTTATGTCCTTGAAATGTGGTATGCATACCTTTAATTTTATAAATTTACAAAAAGAAAGATGCCCCTCAAAGGATTTTGTGTATATTCATGCATGTGTGTATACAAATCATCTGTACTTAACATAAAGTTTTATGTATAATTTAATATCTTATCTTTCTTCAATATATTATTTATAAACATGATTCTTAATGACTATAGAGTAGTCTATCATATTTATACACTATATATTACTTAATCATTCATCTAATTTTGGATATTTAATTTATTTCTCAGTTTTCAATATTATGAATATCACTGTGATGGCATATTTATACACGATTCTTGTCTGCCTTTCAAATTATTTCCTCAAGATTTTTGAACAAATTGCTAAATGTGCCAAATTGTTTCCTGGTACAGTTACATCATATCAATTTACACTCGCCAAAAGGTGCTATGAATAATAATTTATTTCAGCTCTTTATTTCAGACAAAACTTGCTACAGGGAAAGATATAAAAACACCAGTAATTTCTCAAAAGATTTACTATCTTTATCATTCTAGTTTCAGAGTGGAGTGTTTTAGATTCTTTGCACCCCCCCCCCACGCCCTTGTTCAAAAATCAACATTCATATAAAACTGAAAGCAACAAATGAACAAGCAAAAAACAAGCAAACAAAAACTCTTAGACACAAACAACACTATGGTGATTTCCAGAGGGGAGGAGTGTGGAGGGGAGTAAAGGGTAAAGAGGGTCAAATACATGGTGATGGGCACACACTACCATACACAGATGATGTATCATAGAATTGTACACTTGAAACCTAGATCATTTTATTAACCAACATAATTCCAATAAATTTAATTCAAAAAAAGAAACAAAAAAAAGATCTTAAATAAAAAGTCAACATTTACTGAAAAATTCACCTCACTAAACTTCTAAGCCAGTGGGTAAAACAAAGGTTAAAGTTCACATGAATACAGGCATAGATTTGCACACACTTCTGACTGAATTCTCTCCTGTTCTCAGGCTAGGCCACTCCTGACTTTCTCCCATCACCATCCATCCCCCTCCATGGTAAGACAGCGTTCAGCAAACTCCCTCATCACGGAAGGTGCATTTCCATGTTGTTCAGACTATGCTTCCACAGACTGCCTTGTCTGTGATCTAACCTAAAGAAAAAATGTGAACCTTCAAAATCATCTATGTGTTTTTTGGAATTAATAATGGCAACACAAATCATGATATACATAGCCAGCTTATTGGGAAGATATTGAAGGCTCATCCCCAAACTTGCCTTTTTCTAGCTAGTGTTTCTGTTCTCTCTTTTTTTCCAATCTACCTACCATATGTATTCTTGCTTATTGGTTGTTCATTCTTACTTTACCTCCCATTTTGCAATAGCCCTTAATCCCAACCTCCTAACCAAATCCTCAGATAAAATATAGACAAGATGTCTTCATATGGACTCCTGAGCAGCATCTGAGGAATAGACAAAGACATGTTCTCTCCAAAGACCCTAGGAGAGAATCTGTTACTATCTCTTCCAGCTTCTGGTGGCCCAGGAATTCTTAGACTTATTATGTCATTCCAATCTCTGTCTCCCTGATCACAATGCTTTCTCCTCTTCTGTCTCAAAACTCCCTAAGCTTCTGTACTCTAAGGACACATGGGATTTCAGTTAGACCTAACCCAGATCATTCAGGAGAAGCACTTCCTCTCAAGATCACTCTTAATTGCATCTTTTACTACATGCAGTGTTATGGGCTAAATGTTTGTGTTCCCATCAAAATTTGTATATTGAAATCTTAATCCACAATTCCAATGTGGTAATTAGATCATTCATATGAAGCCCTCATGAATAGGGCTTGTTGTCCTTTACAAGAGAGACACGAAAGCTCGCTTCCTCTCTCTCTGCTTTCTCCCATATGAGAAATGAGAAAATAGTCATTGACAATCCAGGAAGAGTGCCCTCAGAACACACTGGATCGGCCAGGACTGTGATCTAAGACTTCCCAGCTTCCAGAATCGTGAAAAATAAACTTCTGTTAGTTAAGTCCCCGAGTATATGGTATTCTATTACAGCAGCCCAAACTGACTAAGCCAGACATTAATATTCACTTTTTCATATGAGGTGATATGTACAGATTCCATGGATTGGTGCACAGATATATCTTCTCAAAGGGCACTATTCAGCCCATGCTCAGAGCCAATAGCATGCATACATTCAGGTTCAACCAAAAATGAACCCTTTAGGAATATCTAACAGGACTCTGCAAGGTAAATAATTTATTTCATTAAAACTTTGCATTCAAGTATTCATGGTTATTAAAGATTTGCATTTGTTGAAAAAAAAAACACCAATAGACTGACAGGGTTATACATAAGGTGAGCAGTGAGATGGGCAAAGGATGAAGCTAAAGAGTTTGAAGGGCCTCTGTTAGGAAAGATATTTTATATAATGTCCAGCGTATTAGATTTGATTTTGAACAATATAGGTAATTTGCAGAAAGATATAGCAATGTAGAAAACAGATTGGAATGGATCAGCCCCGTTAAGAGGCTCCTGCAGCAAGTTACTGGATAAATGATGAGTAACTGAACTATGCAAGACATGAAAGAGGTAGAAATGAGAAAAATCTCGGTGATTGATTAGGAGTGAGCATACTTAGCCTCTCAATTCATCTATTTTCAAAGTAGCTCCTACTAGTAATTTGGTGTTAATTTCCTTTCACCTGGGTTATTTAGCATGGTGTTGTGAAAGGCTCCGTACATAATAACAGTTATGTTTTGTGCCGCCACAAGGCAGGCTGCTTATTTGAGCGTCAATCATCCATCCCACAATCCATTTGGCACAAGCAGTGGCCTGTGAAGCCCTCAGAGGGCCCTGCCAACAGGAGCAGTTGGCCATGGCACAATTGAGCGAGTGTGGAATGATTCACAAAGAGAAACAGTATCTGCAATTTAGAGGAAATTAGCAAAGACAGACGAATCACAATCCTGCTCCAAGCCATTAGGTACCCTTTACCCCTTACACCACCAATGCTGCTATATTTAGGATCATATAAGCCAAAGGCTGGAATGAGGCCTAGAAGCATATTCTGTGGGAAAATTTCCTTCTTTCTTTCAAGGAATTAAGAGTGTTTTTACCCTCAATGCCAAAGAGCACAATGAAGTTACTCACACATCTCGCCTTATTGTTACCACCACCTCATCCAGCAGGATAGCAGTCAGTAAACCACAGACTAATGAAAGTGTTAGAGTAGGGAAGACTAAAGAAATCAGAGAACTTGTATGCATATATGCATAACCCACAGACACAGACAATAGGGTGGTGAAGGCCTGGGGCGGAGGGCCCAAAGGTGTCCATGAGGGAAAAAGGGGGACGTATGTAATACTTTCAATAATAAGTATTTTTTTAAAAATGAAAATTAGACACACACCCTCCTGTTTCTTTTAACAAATGAAGAAAGTAACATCCAGAGAAGGTAAGTTATTTTAATAAAGCCACAAATCTAGTAACTATCACTTGAACCTAGGTCCTCTTATTTCAAATACATTGTCTATTCCAGTACTAGCTGTGTAGAGGTCTGCTGTTAGTCTTAGATTAATAGTTAAGAGATGTGGAACATGTTCTCAAATATAGGATGTGACAAAAATAGGTTGTCAGTTATTTGTGTGGAAAATAACATAGTAATTAATAAACAATAATACAAGAATAAACTCTGTGTTTTGTGTACTCACTATTGTAAACCTACTTTTCCCCCACCCTATGTATCAGTAACTAAATTTTTTTATTATGAAAATATTTTACATTCCTTTGGGCTTTGACTTCTTCATTTAAAAATCAGAGAGAGTGAACACTACTAATATCCCCAATTTGTATAGTGAGAAATGAGGTTTAAAAATAATAATAATAAGGTAAAGTTATCTCATTAGGAAAAATTTGGCATTGTGTTCCTTAGATGCATGTAAATTGTTAGGAATCTTCTGTAAATTCTGAAGCAGAATGGTAGTTCCAGGTGGAGGAGAAATGGCCAGGAAGGACGAGAAGACATTATTACTACAGAAGAAAAATGCAGGAAGGGCAGAGCTTCTGACAAGTTTGATTCTGTAATTCTACTTCTTATGATAAATAATCCCTGATAATCAAGTTTGGTGAGGAGAGGAAATGCAGAGAGAAATGGTAATAAAGTGTTTAGAGAAATCAAGTGGAATGAATAGGACAGAAAGGGGGAAAAAGAGTACAGTTGCAAGAATTTTTTTTATTTTTACAAAGTGCTCTGAGTCTAATAAAATGGATCTACACTATAGCTTAAAAGATGTTAGGTGTACAAAAAGAGCTGGGAGGATAATTATAAATCCTTAGAAGTAAGTGAGGCAGGATATACTTGGGTTTAGATATAGTCATTATGGACAAGAAGGATGCTAAATTTCTTATAAGGCTCAGTTCTTTAAAGCATTTTGGTCCTGGATTATTTTTAAGGGTTTGGTGAATGCTATGGAGTCTCAAGAAAAATACACATACATGTATATGTACCTACACATACACGTCCACCTATATCTACACCTCCACATACCATACAACTATGCCTACAACTATACTTACAGGATACAGATACTTATATGTGTATATAAACAATTTCATGGAGTTCATAGATGCTCTGAAGTTGGTCTATGAATTGCTAGGAAAAAAAATTTCTATGATGCTCTAAAGATTGGCTAGAATATTTATTTTTGTGATATGATCATAATATATCTAAGTAACAGAGAAATAAATAATTCTGAAACAGAATGAACATGTTAATACTATGGTATAACATAACAAAATGAAACTTTAACCATAACTCTTTAAGCCAGTTCCAAGGTAAAGGGACAAGCTTCTAACAATTCAATTCATATATCATAGAGCACAGCTCACCCCTTGTGATAGTTGGTAAGTGAAAAATCTGGTTGAAGCAGGATGTTTAAAAAACACACCTAAACATAATAGTTTAATATATATATATATACACACACACACACATACTAGAGGCATGGTGCACAAAATTTGTGCACTGGGGGGGGCGGGGCGCGGGGGCATCCCTCAGCCTGGCCTGCACCCTCTCACAGTCCGGGAGCCCTGGGGGATTTCTGACTGGGGAGCAGGCCTAAGCCAGCAGTTGGACATCCTTAACTCTGCTGCAGAGGCAGAAGAGGCTCCTGCCACCACTGCTGCACTCACCAGCCATGAGCCCAGCTTCTGGCTGAGCAGCGCTCCCCCTGCGAGATTACACTGACCACCAGGGGGCAGCTCCTGTGATGAGCGTCTTCCCCCTGGTGGTCAGTACGCATTATAGTGACCAGTTGTTCTGCTGTTCAGTCGATTTGCATATTAGCCTTTTATTATATAGGATATATATATATATATATGCAAATGATCTACCAATATTTTTCTATTTTATAATTTTGACAACCTTGATCTTGATTGTATTTTTAAGAAAGTGATTTTTGCACATCTAAGTTATTTCTATTTTAGACTGAGAATACTTTAGCTTTAGAATCAGAATGCCTGAATGGTAGTAATCCTGGACCAAGTCAAGTTACTTAAATTATATAAGCCTTAATTTTTTTAATTTATTTTTTACAGAGAGGAAGGTAGAGGGATAGAGAGTTAGAATCATTGATAAGAGAGAAACATTGATCAGCTGCCTCCTGAACACCTCCTACTGGAGATGTACCTGCAACCAAGGTACATGCCCTTGACCAGAATCGAACCTGGGACCCTTCAGTCCGCAGGCTGACACTCTATCCACTGAGCCAAACAGGTTAGGGCTAAGCCTTACTTTTTGAAACCTCATGGGATGGATATTAATTTTGAATAAAGTAGAGTTCAAAGTACTTCATAAAATGGCCATTTTATACAATAATAATAGTAATAATAACTTTAAATGTGAATACATCAGACAGACATACCACGAAGATCCAAAAAAGTAAGAAATAGAGCAAAAATGGAAATAGCAGTGACCTTCAGACAGTATAAATGTGATGGTATGAGGCCAACAAATATAATAAAGTCCACTTCTCTAAAGGCTTTTACTGGGCACTCTTGGCCCACAGATAGGAGCATAAGGCTCTGGCTAAGGTGACCACAAAGAACCAGTTCAGACTCAGGATGGTTTTTAAGGAAAAAAAGGTAAGGAAAGAATTCTGAACAGGAGTCAGAAAATGGCTTAGGAGTCCTGACACCGCATCCCGGTTCAGCAAATGAAAACATTTTGGCTTAATTTCCTTTTCTATAAAAGGACAGGAAAGAAATCAACCAGCCCAAACATCTTCTGTTATTATTCCTACTCTTCTTGTCTGAATTATCTGCAAGAATGGTTTTTTAAATATTTATATCATAGATCTATTATAATTTATACTGGGCTTTAAAAATACCTCTTCAGGAACCCTGATTAGGAATCACTAGATAAAATAATCCCAAAGCTCTCTTCATCTCTTCTAAATTTATGATTTTAATATATTCTATCAATATACATATGTGGGAAACAGTACAATTTTCCAGAAACAAAAACATTTTTCTTTGCCTTTTATTACTTGCAAAATATTTATATATACATGTACACACACATACACACACACACACACACACAGAGAGATTTTAAGGTAATCACAGCTAGTGGCATAAATGAGACCAGGACATAAAATAAACCTTTACTACCTTTCAAATAGCCATTTTCCCCTTTGTTTCTTCGAATAGCACATATGCTTTCAGTTTGCTCAGGTACCAGAACACACATAAAAGCAGATTTTGTGTGAATGTGCCAAGATTTTATCTGTGTCATTAAATTTCCATGTCAGACTGTTCATGTTGTAAAATCAAAGAAGGAGACCGCATTGAGCATTTTAAAAAGTCAATTTTATTTAGCCCACAAGGAAATGATTTCTTATAAGACAGGCCAGAAAGGTCCAAAGAGACAGAAATACTAAAAAGCCAATCTCTTTGTGTACTGTAGATTAGGCCTAAACAAAAGATGGATTATATATGAGGAAAGAATGGCTTTCAAAAATCAGAACTGAAAGGGAATTTAAACATGTTGATCTAAATTGAGCATTAAAGTTAAAGATACTAAGTTCAAGAAGTTGAGTAACTCGACCTGTCATACACTTAGGTAATATTTGACCTGTCACACAGAGAGTCAAGGAGCCTCTGTTTCAAAAGTTTAGGCTATGTTTTCTTTGTTCAGAAAACTGTAGAGGGGGAGGAAATCTTATATGTACTTTATAAGAACTTGCTGTCCTTAAAAAATAACCCACTTCTAGAAATATATCTTAAGAAACCTGCCACACCAGCCAGAAAGAATGTATGCACCCCTATATTCATAGCAGTGCACATTTACTCTAGCTAAGATCTGGAAACAGCCCAAGTGCCCATCAGTAGATGAGTGGATAAAAAAGCTGTGGTACATTTACACCATGGAATATTATGCAGCAGTAAAAAGAAAGATCTTGCCCTAGCCACTTTGGCTCAGTGGATAGAGCTTCTGCCTGCGGACTGAAGGGTCCCAGGTTCGATTTCAGCCGAGGGCACATGCCTGGGTTGTGGGTTCAATCCCCAGTAGGGGGCATGCAGGAGGCAGCCGATCCATGATCCTCTCTCATCATTGATGTTTCTATCTCTCTATCCCTCACCCTTCCTCTCTAAAATCAATAAAGAAATATTAAAAAATAAGAAGAAGGATCCCTTACCCTTTGAGACAGCATGGAGTGACCTGGAGAGTATTATGCTAAGCAAAATAAACCAGTCAGAGAAAGGCAAGTATCGCATGACCTCAATCATATGTGGACTCTAATGAACAACATAAACTGATAAACAAAACAGATCCAGAGACATACAAGCATGAAACAGACTGACAGATCTCAGAGGGAAGGCAGGAATGTGGGATGGGGAGAGATTAACTGGGGAATGTATAGGCATAAGGCCTGGGGGGTGGGGGGGGGGGTGTGCAGCTGCAGGGTGGAGAGGGTTAATGGGGGGAAAAGAGGAACATCTGTAATACTTTCAACAATAAAGATAAATTTAAAGAAATACTAATTGTGTCACATCACAGGATAAATACAAATGATAGAATTGTGGCTCTGAGCTAGTTCGGGGGTCATCTTCTCTAAATAAGACTGCTTAAACCATACCAGCAAGATCTATTTAGGCACTAGAGATATTCTAAGTCAACTGTTTAATTTAATGGCTGAAGATACTAAAGTTCAAAGATGTACCATGATTTACCAAACTCACAGTGCTGGTAGTCATGTCAGTATTAGAATCTGGACCTGTGTCTATTTCTATTTCATTATCTCACCATTTCATAGACTCTTTAATCATTGGTTCTTCTTCTCTACTTTATCAATTTGAATCCAAATTTTTTTAATTTATCTGACTGCTCTCTTAATTTCCACTGTTACTTTTTCAGTCTGAAAACAGTTTAATTTCCAGTGGAATTGACAGCTTACCTAAACCTTTGTTGAGAGCATATATCATAGTCAGTATCATAACATGTGAACTCTGCTCAGGCAAAGATTGGAGGGCCTGGGGGTTATTTGAATAGGAGTTACAAGTGACTGCTAGCCTATTGGAGGGCCCTTGCCATTAAATCTCTCACAATAGAGTTTTGAGCAATCCAGGCCTTTAAGGAAGAAATAGGATCAGAAACCAAAATTTACTGGTCAGCATTTCACGATAGAGGCAAGCAATAAATAAACAAACAAATTAGTAACTTTGAGTTATCTAAAGAGGTGAGATCACATTACCCAAACTGGGGCAAAAATACAAGTTATTGAGGCTGAAGAGGTTTTTGCTTTGTTTTAATAAAGAGAATGCTCTCCCCCTTTTCTTGATACTGTCCTCCCCAAAATACTATATAAGGACCAAACTCTCCCACCTCCCACCTGCACAGGATATACGTATCTTCCCCAAGTTGTCATTAACAAGCTTCTTAGTCTATTCCATTATGATTTTTTAGACTTAGACTTTAAAGTCTCTGAGGCAGGAACTTTTTTGTTTCATTTACTCCTGGATCCCTAGGGCTTAAGCCTGTGCCCAGCTCATAACAAGAGCTCAACAGTGAAAGGTAAGTGATGAAAACTATGGAGGAAGCCGTAGAAATGACCCAGGTGAGCAAGCTACTCACTGATTACCAACTTTTCCACAATTTGTCTCCCCTACCTTGACTTTAAAAATAGTCGTTCTTCCCAAATAGCAATGATAGATGAATAATTAAAGTCAAAGATAATCAGGTTTATGCATAATAATTGATTGATACCATTGACAGTTCAAAGTATTGGGAGATAACTAGGCTAAGGGCTAAGAATTACTGACTTAAACGAGTATTTGAAAAAAGCATAAAGACTGCTTTCCTCATCTCCATAATTTTGGAAACAGAGACCGAAGCTCATAAAGTCTAAGTAATTTGCCCAATGTTCCTAAAGTAGCTAATAAAATAGTAAAGATCAAAACCCAGGTTTTTCAAGAGCTGGTTCACTGTTTTACCAATTAGCTTATCACTAACTCTGACATGTCTTTTGTGAAATATGTGTGAAGTGAAAGGAGCCTTAGAAGATGACACCTTTGTAAATAAGAGAGATGAAAACAACATAAAAACAGGTTTGTAGTTAATACTGATACTCAGAAAAATTCAAGCTTAAGAAATTTTTCTATGTGAAGATAAAAACTATAATTTCCAGAGATGGCCTACTGTTTCCAAAGCACAGTTATGAAACCTCATTATGAATCAGTAGGCCTTGAACATGTCCTGAAAGGTATCTATAGAACCATGAAAGCTCTATCTCCACTGTGACCAGCAGAGGTTGGGTGGGTTATCTGCATTAGGGGTAGAAAATTCGTCCTGTCAAATGAATGCGGATGGTCCTTCTTGTGAGAATTGTATTTATAGTGTGATGTGTATGTACGCATGAACAAGTGTATACAGTGAGTTTGATCAAAATAGTTTCATCTGTGAAGACTAGAGAAAGATGGGAAATAGGAAGATTTATCTTCTCCTGACACTGGCAGAGATCACACAGGGCACCATCCCAGAGCATCCCTAACCTAAGCCTGGACTATTCTGGGGAACAGACTTCAGCACCTCTTCTCCTGGCCACCCTTGACCCCATGTCTGAATATGGATTTCTGAAAATGTGATATCTGGGAAATGTGATACCTTAGGGCAGTGATTTTCAACCTTTTCTTCATCTCATGGCACATAAACTAATTACTAAAATTATGTGGCACGCCAAAAAATGTATTCTATCTCTTGCTGATCTGACAAAAAATAGGCATAATTTTGATTCATTCACACTGGGCAGCTACTGTTGTGTTGGTTGTCATGTTTTTATTTGACAATCTAAAGGAAAAGAGGTAAGTGCCCCTGACTAAACAGTTAGGTATTGCATGTTTTAAAATTTCTTGCAGCGCACCAGAAGAAAATCTCTGCCTTAAGATTTTGTGTCCTTTTGGGGAGAGTGGCAGGGTGAGGGAGAGAGAGCACTTCTCAAGACAGTGCAGCAAATCAAGGCAATGGTGAACTCAGGGAGGTTTTCATGCTTGCTTCTTTGCCTTAGATCTCAGGAACTGCCATATTCAGCATCCTGGTTATTTTCCACCCTCCCCCATCCCTAGAACTCTCCTCACCTCTGGTTATTCTCCATCCTGTAGTAAAGGGTGTTGTGTTCGCACAGTCTTGCTTTGATGGGATTATGGAAAATTCATAGATGGGCCATCAAGGAGTGTGCCCTTCTCTGCAATGCCCCTTTGGGAGAGAAGCACAGTGGTGGCTGCCCTGGCATGAGAAGAGTGTTGCCCTTAAATTAGTCTTTGAGTCTCTGCAGAAGAAACAGTGGCACATGATGGGCAGCAAACTTGCCCAAAAGAGCATTTACAAAATGAATGGACTCAGGGATAATTGTCTGGCAAATTCTCAGTCACTCAAATGTCTGCTAGAAGAAGATGACCCTTGAAAGTGGTGAGGCTACCATTTGGGATTACATAAATCATTACAATTTCCACAATTGTGAAGTGTGTATGAGGTGTGTTTAAGTAAAGCATGATCACTTTCTAAATCTCTCTTTATATATATGTATATGTTTCATATAATTACATATACATTTGGTTATAACTATGCATAATATATAGATAACACCATTTTATACACATGCATAATACACAGTTTATAAATAAAAGACTAGAATTTAATGACAAGAATTTAATACTCTAAAGTCTTAGCAATGGGCGTATATTCATGATGAAACATTATAAATTATTTCAATGTCAGACTTTTCTAAATTTTCCACAATTGGCATCTTTTTCTTTTAATTTCTGTATCCTCACCTGAGTATATGTTTATTGATTTTTAGAGGGAGAAGAAGGGGGAGAGAGAGAGGAAGAGAGAGAGAAACATTGATGTGAGAGAAATATCGATTGGTTGCCTCCCATATGCACCCCAACCAGGGATCAAACCTGCAACCCAGATATGTGCCCTGCCTGGGAATGAACCCACAACCTTTTTGGTGTATGGGACAATGCTCCAACCAATTGAGCCACTCAGCCAGGGCTGACAACTATTTCTTTTTTTAGAAGAAATAAAATGTTAAATTCTGAGTAATAGTTTCTATTTGAATAGCCATATAGATAGAGGTTTCTTTAGAGAAACCTGGGACTATCAGGTCTCCTCCATTATAAACTCTCACTTGATTGCTTTAAAACCAGCCTGAGCTCCCTGCTAAAGTGAGTTGCCATTGTAGCACACTAATAAAACCTGGCCTCACACTGGAATATCATAAGGTTTATTTGGTTAATTCTTTTTAGCCTGGTTATTTCAGGAGAAACCAAATGATAATTACAGGAATATCTGTTGTTATTCTCAGTTTCAACTCCACTGGGGTCTCTGCTCACCTGAAGAACCTTCTGCCTGAGAGCCCGTGAGGCTGTTGCCCAGCCTGTCATGCCAACCTCCCGTCGGGTCAGGCATCCAGTTCAAGATCCAATGCCACGAAGGGTTCCTGAGTATGGCTCCTGCCTATTGCTCCTTCTTATTAACGCCCTCCTTTGGCACTTTCTCAGACATCACCTTACTTCCTCTGTGTTCACACTTGCTGCTTCTGCTGATAGCTCTGCAGTGATTTCAGATATGGACTAGACTGTATAACCAAAAAGGTCATGGGCTCCTAGTTGGAGCTGTTTCATGTTTTTGAATTTTGTTGAAATTCCACACCTTCCAGGTAACTTCTTTCTCCAGCTACTTGGCATGAGCCTTCCACATGACAGACTTTGGGGACAGCAAGAATGTGAGTGATGGTCAGGGCAGGGCACTGGGCTGGGAAGCAGATGACCTGGATTCACCTCTAGACTTCACCACCTATTTGAGTGACCTTGGGCAAGTTCATTTGCCTAGGCAGCCTGGTTTTGTTGTCCTATACATATCCAGAATTTGTTCTCAGTCAAATAATGTACACAAAACCACCCAAACGTATATGCGAAATGTTTTTGCCATTTTCCATACTTCAGCTCTGAACCATGGTTGACTACCCTTGTAGCTTCCAGAACACCCAAAACAAGACTTGGCACCTTCTGAGTACTGTATAAGTCTTGATATTTAGTTTGATAAATAAATAATGTGTCCATGAGAAATTCATGAAACATTAATCAACCAAAACTTTGAGAACGATCCCATCCCGGGACACCTTTTTAAAGATCAAATTTTTCCAACTTTCTTAGAAGTGAATGCTTTGATGTGTCTCCTGTGCCCACACCCATTTCCTTGTATTGCTGGTTTATGGGAGCTCGCCTCATTCATGGGCGGATTGCTCGTGTCTCAGATGCCTCCCATTTACAACTGGCTCTCATGCTGCCCCATATTTCTTGTTGATGGCTTTTAAAAAGCAAACTAGCCTGTAATCCCAGCACAACCACTGCAGTTCTCCTGTTGGGTCTTGTTCGTCTGTTTACTGGGCCACAAAATACACATAAACATGCTTGACACTGTCCTATGGTGGGAAAATATGAGAGTAATAATCTTGGATTTCAGGCAAGTAGTGAATTGTGTATCTGTATCCCTGAATAGAGGACATTAGGAATGATTACAGCATCCAGCTGCCAGATGACTGACCTCATATAAATGATATTGACAGGAACAAGGAAAAAATGTATTTTGTAATTTAATGATGATAACAGCTTAGAGGATGGTTAGGGTGATGATACTAATAAAAACAATGCCTATTTCAGAGTCATAATAGATATATGTCTTATTTGTTTCTCATAAATATCCTTTGAGGAAAGCAGGGAACTGATTATTAGCTCAAGTAAGATGTAAGGCAACTCAGTACGAGGTGACATTTTCATGCTCCCTTCATTCCTTTCTGAAATTTATGTAAACGTGTATAGCTGGTCCTGTGTCTCTAGCACTATTCCAGGGAAAAAAATCTGCCCTCAGGCAGGCTGTGTTCTAGTAGTGGGGGTTATATAATGCCCAAGCAAATAAGTAACGTGCAAGATATTAAAGATTATGGCACATGCAATGATGGCAATACATATAACAATTTTTAAAAAGACACAGATTGCTGGGAAGGCTCTTCTGTCCTCTGTCCTTTGGGCAAAGATAAGGAAAGACTGAGGCCCTATTCCAGATTGAAAAGTTTAAAAGAATATTATGACTAAATGCAACCAAAGATCCTGGATGTATAAATATCTGAGACAATGAGTAAAATTTGAATGGGGTAAGTTGATAAAATGATAAAACTGGATAATATTGATTTTCAGATTTCAACGGTTGTATGAGGAGGCTGTCTCTTTTGTGCAAATATATATCTGAAGCCGTAAAAGTTAATAGGTTTCTACGTGTGCAGCTGACTCTCACATGGTGCACTGGAGAGAACGGAAACAAGGGCGAACAATGCTGAGGCAAACGTGGTGAGAGTGCGCAGCTGGGGAGCTGCGTAAAGGGCACGCAGGAGCTCTCTGTACTACTGCAATTGTCCTGTGGATTCCAAAACATTTTGAAATAAACAGTTCAAATGAATAATGCTGCTAAAACAAATCATTTTTATAAAAAGTGCAGGGGCATTAGTCCTCACTCTTTCTCTTGATCCTAGAATTTGGGAATCTCTGATGAAGTTACAAAGGCATTATTTAAAAATTCTCATGTATCAATAACGAAATATTAATTATCATTTTAAGGTTCTAAGAACTATTATTTGTTAATAAAAAAATGTCTCTGCACCCTGAAACAAGACTCCAATACCTTCCAAAACTCAGTAAACCCACACACCAATGAATCCTATATAGTTAGAGAAGAAATTGCCCTTGTTATTTTAAACCTAAATTACATGTATTTAAATAGATTACATTTAGTATATAGAAATTGTTTTAAGAACAAAAGTTTTCACTGGATAACTATATTTTCTTTCTTGTCTGTTTCTTTTTTTAAAAAAAAGGTCAATAAACCAAACAGTGTCACCCCAATAAATTTAATTTTAAAAAATCAATAAACCTGAAAATATGCACACAAAAATAAAAAAGGAAAAGAAAAAAAAGTTGGTGCACCTGCATTTTTACTCATGTAATCATCTCCAAGGGTACAATAAGAAACAAATAAAGTAGATTAAAATCTCTCTAGTCATTTGTCATCAACTGTGTTATCTCTTTCTCTCCAAAACTCATAGTAACTTCTTCCCAGAGCAACACTGATAATGTCCAGATAATAAATTTTCTAAAGGTGTATAAAGTTATGAAGATGCAAGGATGTGTGCAGAACAAAGTGCTTCAGCCTAGAATGAAGCTGACTTTGGATTTCCACTGTGCTTGCTCTGTGGGATCCTCCAGGCTGAGCTGACTGTATCTTCAAGCTATGGATAAATCAAACTCAGGGTAGCTTCTTCCTAAGTCAAATTGCAGACCGCCAGCTTACTGTTGCCTCAGAAGCTGTCTATTACGTTCAAGTTCACTGCCCTCCTGAGATTTCATTTTGTTGTTGTTGTTAAGTAGTGGTGAAGGAGAATACAAAGGCTACAAGGAAAAATTGTTTCTTTCTCTGGGACTCCATGGCACTTTTTCATGCCATGTACACAGCTCTCACTACGGGAACCACTTCTGTCATCCCAGCCAGGACGAGCATGCCTTGAGGAATGAATTGTGCCTTATTTATCCTGGTATTCCCAGGTTTTTATACATGTCTGGTACATATAGGCACTTAGTAAATATTTGTGGCATTGAATGTAATACATTCATTCCCTTTGGATTCACAAAATGTAAAATTTAAACACATAAGTTCAAGAGAAAAAAAATAGCCCAGGAGTAACAATACATCATGAAAATGGCTTTTTAACAAAGTAGCGAGAGCTCTGACCTATTATTTGCATTTTTCTCTAGTGGATTTCTGCCTTAATAAAAATTACCAGATTAAATTAACCAGAGAATATGAGAAAAATGTGAAAGGTTATGTGACATTCTAAGAAAGTGTGCCTGGTCTCCTTCCCTGAAAATACTCATTAATCCCCCCCCCCTTTTTTTTCAAATCCCAGAAGACAAATTAGAATTTATAAGAGAAAATAATTAGAGACACACAGCCTGTAGGTAACCTACAATTGCGACTGAATATGCATCTATTCAAAATTCAAGATGCCTATTCTTTGTTCTGCTTTCTTCTCCCCAAAGGGCAAGACCAGTGAAGATGCTATTGCTTCATAGACAAATGTGCGTGCCAAAGGCTCTCCTTGCTGTGCTCTATAGATAAGAAAGGTTTTTATATTAAATAAAACCTATGCTGCTGGCAAATTCCACACTTGGGTCATTTGCCTCAATTAGCTGAAATATAAGGAAGCTAAAATGAATGTTTCCATGGGCTCATCATTTTTCACCTGTGAAGTTGGTCTTTTCAGGGAATTCAAACTCTAGTTCTGGCAATTTGGGAGCAGTGATTTAAATGCAATGGATCTATTTAGTGAGGTAAAGTGTTGTTGTTTTTTATTTCTTCTTAAATTTCAGCTAGTCAACACATCCTTAATTTTCCATTAAATAAGTATCAAAAATATGTGCAAACAAAAGACAGCTGAAGGTCATGGGTGGAAGTATGAGTGAGAACAAAGGAGGACATAAAAAATTAATTCCAGAATTATGATGGATTTTAATGAAATGGTTAATTTAACAGGGTATTTCTTTTCATGAATATTTGCAATACTGTCACAAAAGACTTTGCTGTAGAATACTTTAAACGTGGCCCATTTTATTTAATTTCCCTAGTTAGTTGTTATTTAAAGCTCATATATAAAGCACTTAGAAAACTCCTACATAGCATTAGCCATCATTTTTGAAATGAAATAATTGCCAAATCATTATGGACATAATCCTGTAGGTAACGTTGTTCTTATTCCCTGGTCTAGGTTTTTTAGTCTGTGGACCGTGGGTGCCTCAATCCCTAGTGACAGCATCCATGGAGCTCCACGTGGTAGTGGAGAGATGATGACCCTCCTACCTCTATTAGTGTCTTTCCTGAAATCTCTATTCTAATGGACACACCGGTTACCTGTTATTGTTTTTCTCACATTTTAGATCAATTCTCTGCTATTTCTACCTTCCCTATCATCACACTTTTCAGGCAGAATCCATGGAATGCTAGCTAAAACACAGGAATTATTGAGCCTCAATATGGCATTTTTCAAAACGGAGTCTGCTAGCATTTATCAGTTATAATATAAACTATGTGTATTTACTAAACCCAGAAATCGGTGTGTCTTGAATAAAAGATTATTATCAAGTTTTGCTCCTGGCCAAGTTATATTAATCTGGAGGAATGTACTCTCCACTTCCCTCTTGTCAGTTCCCTGGGGCTGCTGCAACAATGTACAAGAACTGGTGGCTTAAACAACTGAAATTTATTGGAAATTGATTGTCTCACAGTTCTGGAGGCTGGAAATCTAAGACCACAGTTCCTCCCGAGAGCTCTGAAAGAGAATCTGTTCCCTGCCTCTCCCTATCAGTGAACTTTCCCTTCCAGATCCTTGACTTCAGAAATGAAGTTTTCACCTGACCAGCAGAAATCTGATACATAAGATTTCTTTTGAAGCCAAATTTACTAATTTTTTAAAAAGATTATTTTATTACGTCTTTTATGTTAAAATGACCTTTAGGTTAATAAATTATGCTGCTGATAGATGGTATGCATGCTAATATTTATTAACATATAGATATATATATTTAATGGGGCAAAATATGATCAGCCTGAAAATGTTACTGACCCATGAAGTTCCAAAGCAGTAATATCACATTATTTGTCATTGTATAGTATAATTCTCCACTGTTATGCTTCTTCTGCCAGAGAAAGAGAGAGAGAGAGAGAGAGAGAGAGAAAAGAAAGAGAGAAAGAAAGAAAGAAAGAAAGAAAGAAAGAAAGAAAGAAAGAAAGAAAGAAAGAAAGAAAGAAAGACCCACTAGAAAACATGATCCATTCAGTGTTCTGGAATCATATAACCCAATCTTATGAGCCACAAAAACAAAATTAGCAACACCCCCCCCCCGCCCCAGCCCTTAGTGATGGGTTTAAAGAAAGTGTTTCATCCTTGTAAGTGGTGTTAGTAGTAGTTGATTCTCCAGCTAAAGGAAGATCCACTCTATGCCAGGCTGTGCTTCAAGTCCTCGTCCTCATCCCTAATCTGGGAAACTGAACTGAACACAAAGATAACCTTCAAAGTCTCCAATACCGCTAACTCTTCATCGTCCCTCAGGCCTCACCGCTCTTACTTCTCTGAAGCAAAAGTTGCACCTATCACCCTTTGTGCCTTTTCAAATCTTGCCAGGAACAATGCCACACAAAAGGGCATGAGAAGTGGTAGGAAATGAAGAGTGGATGTGTCTTCTTCCTCAAACACACTCCTTCCTTGGCCACCACCACCATCGCAGTCTGAACAATATTGAGTGCCTCATGTTTACTAAGGCTCATGTGGATGAGGGTGGGGGTGGAGTAAGGAGGGTGTGAAATCAACCTGGATTTTAGGAAATAAACTGGATATATTAAGTGAAGACAGAGCCAGGCCAGCATTGGTTCCGTGGTTAAGCATCAACCTATGAACCAGGATTATCATGGTTTGATTCCCGGTCAGGATTATCACGGTTTGATGCCCAGGTTGCAGGCCCAAGTGCAAGAGGCAGCCGATCAATGATTCTCTCTCATCATTGATGTTTCTCTCTCTCTTCCTCTCTCTTCTCTCTGAAATCAACAAAAAATATATAATTTTTTAAAAAGTGAATACAAGTATGGAGTTTCCTCAAAAAACTAAAAATGGAAATCCCATTTGACCCTGTGATCCCACTTCTAGGAATATATCCCAAGAAACCAGAAACACCAATCAGAAAGGATATATGCACCCATATGTTCATAGCAGCACAATTCACCATAGCTAAGATCTGGAAACAGCCTAAATGCCCATCAGTAGATGAATGGATTAGAAAACTGTGGTACATCTACACGATGGAATACTATGCTGCTGTAAAAAAGAAGGAGCTCTTACCATTTGCAACGGCATGGATGGAGCTGGAGAGTATTATGCTAAGTGAAATAAGCCAGTCAATGAAGGAAAAATACCACATGATCTCACTCATTCATGGATAATAGAGACCATTATAAACTTTTGAACAATAATAGAACAGAGGCAGAGCTGCCTCACACAGATTGTCAAACTGCAGCGGGAAGGCCGGGGAGGGTTGGGGGGCAGGAGGGAGGGGGCTAAGAGATCAAACGAAGGACTTGTATGCATGCATATGAGCATAACAAATGGACATAAGACACTGGGGGGTAGGGGAAGCCAGGGGATTGTCAAGGGCGGGGGAAAAAAAAGGACACATATGTAATACCCTTTGTAATACTTTAAGCAATAAAATAAAAAATAAAATAAAATAAAATAAAATAAAATAAAATATTAGTCGTATATATGAAAAAAAAAAGTGAATACAACACAGGATGTGAACTTCAGAACCCCTCTGGCCAGCTGCAGGATTCTAACCATGCACATGCCTTCATTGGGAAAGTGCAGGATTCATTCCCTTCTATCCCTGCTTTCCAAATTCTTTTTGTGTCCTAAGCTGCCCCTCTTACTGCTGCCCCCTAGCAAGCCTCCATAAATGGACTGTTCCCCAAATTAACATCTCAGATAAAGCAAAAACACTGTTGCCACCTTAGTCTGAAGTGGTAATTCATCTTTAACTAGAAAAAGAAGGAAGAAGAAACATGAACAGGCACATGGCACATATTTCAAAGTATGGATTTTTTTATCCTACCGCACGTGAGCCTGGCCACAGATGGAGGATGGCAGAGCCCACAGGGGCTCGGTGCCCAGGCCCTTTTCCATTTGGGGCTGCTCAGACCTCTTTCCCCATCATTCCTGGCTCACTCTCTCTGCTTTCCTTAGATGTTTCCATGCCACCGGCACTACTCAAGCCTGAATAACGATTTTAGGAAGAGCATGTTCAATGTCACTATGTTGGCACATTGATACACGTTTCAGATCCTAGAATATCCTTTTTCCATTTAAGGTAAAGAGAGATTTTCCTTAACTGGAAATGGGCAGTGGGAGAGCCAACTGAATTTATATTGAGCAAACTGTTTTTATCGAATGTAATCAAGCGCCAAGATACTTGGAATGCATGTTGATGATGTAAATTTCTTATGAATGCCTCCCCAGAGTTTGTGAGCAAGCTCTTTTCTTATGAATCGGAAAGGGTTTGTTTGTTTTGTTTTTAAATTTTCTTCTTTCTTTTCCTTTAGAACTACTTAGAGAAATGGCTTGAGAAAGGCAGTCAAGCACCTTTAAGGTGTTTGCAGCAAATATCAAAATACCCACCTGTTCAGCGAGAAGGGTTTCTGAAGACCATACCTAGTCAAGTCTGAACATCCTGGGGAAGGCATTTGGATTTCCTTTGTGAGAGATAGGTAGCTGTTTCTAGACTGGAAATTGGACAGGAATATGAAAAATTGAGACTGAAGAAGATGAATCTGGCAACAGTGTACAGATGGACAGGTGGAGAGGAAGGAGTGGGTTAAAGTAATAGCGATATTCCATGTAAGGAGCCCTACAGCCTTCCCCATTTGTAGAAATTCTTTGGCAGACTTTCCGGTGCCACTTGCGGAAGCCCTCTGATTGTCCTGCCCTCCCTGCTCACCATCTAAGGTGTGTCCTTCGAACAGCAGGCATCCCCCCAGAGAATAAGGCTAAGAAAAATACACACATCCACATCACATACATATTCCCAGTGTATACACGCGTTCTGCAGGTGAGCATTTTATAGCATATTAAATGTATACTAAGTTACATTTCAATGACAAATAGCATCCAGGTTGTCAAATGATTTAATACAAGATGTCCTCATTAATTCAGTTCTGTGAATCTGTGCTCAGAGTGCATCTAAGCTCCTGACGTGCGTTTGGCAGCATTACTTATTTAATGCCACTTTCCCAGGTGTCGATATTCCTCCTGGAAAAAGGAGCTTCTCAAGTGTGCTTCAAAGAAGCATTACTGTGATCTCTTCAAATCCATATCCTCATTTAATAACATGTCTTTTTTCCTTAGGCACTTCCCTTAGATTCTCCATCTTCAGCTCTGTTTATTTGTTGAAAAAAAGGCAACTTTTCAGCGTGAGCTCTGATTACACTTTGGGAGTGCGTACAGTAGGAGACCGCCTTCAGACTCTGAATTAAGTTGCAGCCAAACTCAATCCCTTCCTCCAAATCTCTCTCCTCTTGTCGGCTTCAAACACTCATTGTCACTCCTAAGTGCTGGGAACTGACTCAAGCCAGTCAGACTGTGCCTAACTCTTAAGTCTTTTAGGGACAATAAGAGCCACTAATGTATTTGAGGCCCTGCAATCTCCCTTCACACCCTTACAATCAGCCTTACATTGAAAACCAGTCATAGACCAAATTTTGGCTCATAAACAATGTTTACTTAAAAAATAAAAACACATTTATACTCTTATCGTAAGCAGACAGAAACCATTCATTCCCCTGTTCTGCAAGCTTACAGTCCCAATACTCTTTCCATGCTGTGACCACCTCCTCAATCTAAAGGTCCACTCAAGATGCACAACCCATTCTTCCAGATCGAAGACTCTGCTGCCCTTAGCATCATCATGGGTCAGCCATTCATTCTCCTGAGCCAATAGTAGGACCATATGGTCTCATGTGCCATCCTTAATATGAAGATACTGATCTCACTGAATCTGTATGCTCTGTTTTTGCAAGGTGGGAGTGGCTCTGAATTTTTTGATCAATCTATATGCTTTGAACACCTTTCAAAATCACCAACGCGCAACTATTGTTATCACTTACCACTCTAATTACAAAATAATTCATTTCACCTAGAAAAATGTTTCTGTCATTCACCAGTCTAACTTACACATCGCATGAGGTGTTGCTCACTATACCTTGTAGTAGCTGCATGAAAATACAGACTTTTCCACACACTGCTAGCTACTATCCCTGCAGTGAGGATACTCAGTGAGGACAACTGCTAAAGCAAAAGCGCAAACTGCCTAGCATATACAGAATACCTCACTGCCCGTGCCAGAGTATTTTAAAGTAAAACATAGATATCATAAGCTAGAAAGCATATTGAAAAATACTGGACTTGAGGATAAATAAAACTAAACTCTACTGATGAAGTTCTTACTAGTAATATGTAGATTCTTAGAAAAGTTACTCAATTCCAGTTACAGTTTCCTTCCTTTATTCCTTCTACCTTTTTTTCTGTCTGTCCTTCTCATCTTCTTGTTCTTCTTGTTCTCTTTCTCCTTCTCCTTCTTCTTCATTTATTGAATGGGTAGTCTCTAATACCCATTCCACTCCCTGCATTATATGCCAAGTAACACTGCATAGCACATTTCCCCTTATAGCACAACATCCTGTTATTGTCATTACTATCATACAGATGGAAACGGACCTCCAATGGGCCAAATCTGGTTGATATTCTGTGGCCAAGAGCAAGGGCATTTCACTACTTCTTTCCCTGTAATGTTCTATTAGAGGTTTAGAGTTGGAGGCCACATTACTCTATAGTATCTAACTTAGGACTTACTAAAAACAGCTTTTTCAGATGTTTTCTCCCAATTCTCAATTTCTACCTTTTAGGTTGTACTCTAAGCCTTAGTTCAAATTTGAGAGGCACATGCACCCTCTAATGACTAGGGTTGTGTCAAGCTTTGGTGTTTGATTCTTCTCTTCAGAGAAAGTGTCTCCAGTGAGGTTTCCCACCCCTGCAGAGAAGTAGACTTCTGGTAAATATGCCCTACAAGTTGGTCACACATAGTCAGCATCCATGAATCTACATGCCATTCGCTCCTGGCAATGATTATTTAATCCTATATAATAAAAGGCTAATATGCAAATCCACCAAACAGAGGAACGACTGGTTGCTATGACATGCACTGACCACCAGAGGGCAGGCGCTCAATGCAAGAGCTGACCCCTGGTGGTCAGTGCACTCCCACAGAGGGAGCACCAGCAAGCCAGAAGCTGGGCTCACAGCTGGCAAATGCAGCAGCAGTGGAGGGAGCCTCTTTCGCCTCCACAGCAGCACTAAGGATATCTGATTGACAGCTTAGGCCCGCTCCCCATGGGGAGCCATCAGTTGGACATCCCCTGAGGGCTCCCGGATTGCAAGAGGGCACAGGCTGGGTTGAGGGACCCCCCGAGTGCAAGAATTTCATGCACCATGCCTCTAGTATCTAGATAAAGCCCATTGAAAAAAATCCTTGTTGTAAAGGGGAGACACTGGCAGTCTATTAAGTTGTTCCCAAAGATATCAACCCCCCAAAATGCATGCCCCAAGCTATGTGGATGGTTCCTTCACTCTGCAAGGTAGAGCAGTAGCTGTTTAAGTAGATTTTGGGAAAGGATAGATATTTCTATGCTTCCTAAAAATTTCTCCCATAAGGTCCTCCTTGAAAATGTTCTCCTTCCCATGAACTTTCTCTATCCTGGATAATAGCATCTCTGGTTCCTTTAGTCCTTCATGCTTTGGGACATAAACAGCATGTTCACAGGAGTTACAGGCACAGAAGCCACTGTACATTTGGACTGAAGTCTGTACGTATGTTTACAGACAATTCCTTTCTCCTCTTCATCTTCTGTTTCATGAAGAGGTAAGACAAGAAGGACCTCCAAGCCCTTTCTTCAGGGTGCATGTTTCCCCTTCTTGCCAAGTGGGCTCCAGGGTGGCAAGTTGACAATTCCAGAGCGCACACTGTCCTCAAAGAAATCATTAACCCTTAGCAACTGGTGGGTGTGGAGGGGAGCCTGTGAAGAAATCTGTCTGGTTAATGCTCAGCAATCCTTGGGTCAATATACCCCACATATTTCAAACAATCACACCAAGATGGGTGCCTGTTCATGAACAATTTTAAACTCACTTCACACCTGATTTGGGATGTGAAGACATTATTTATGCCTCTTGTAATGTCCTGACAAAGACAATAATTTCATATGAGCAAATACTAAAATCTTTTCAGAGTTCACGTCAACCATCACCTTCTGCATTAACTATAGAGACCCTCCTGCTTTGCCAATTACTAACTTTGTGACCGTAATTTTATCTGGGGTGCCAAGATTTGGAAAATAAAATTCAGACCACTCAACTAAATTTAAATTTCAGATAAGCATGCAATATTTAGAGCATATTTAAATGAAAAAAAAAATTATTTGAAATTCAAATTTAACTGAATGCCCTGTATTTCATCCATCAATACTTATTCAATCACATTTTCCAACTAAATTTGTTTTCCTCATCTCTAAAATGTTATCCTTCTGAACATATTAAATGTGTGAATGGTTAAGAAAGTGTTTTTCAAACTAAAAGAGATTAATCACATGTTATTATAGAAATTATTACTATTATTTTCTGATCCAATTATGCAACCTTTATTTATATCAGGCTTATGTTTAATCAACTTCCAATCATATTATTTTAAAAAATAACATTTTTTAAATGGTCAAAAGAATGCTATATGTTGTTTTTTAAACAAGCATTTCAGACTGTATCTTGGTGCCTTTGGTCATGAGAGATGTTTCCTCGTAGTTATTCCTGGGGTTTATGGACTGCCTGCATCTGTTGTATAAACAATCACAGTGAAACAGTGGGAAATATGGTTCCAACATAACTTTAATCCTGAAATATTCTAAGCATATGGCGAGGTAGCAAGAGCCTGGTCCCAGGTTGGGAATTTTGAGAGATGGGGAGAGTCTACATTTTTACATTGCTCAATTGGGTCCCTGGAGCCTTCATTAGTGGGATATTTTCAGGAAAAAGTGCCAAAATAACTGGGTTCCTTTCTACCCTTCCCCAAGACAACAGAACTTAGGAAATTTAAATGTGGTAAATCAGGAAAAAAAATTTTATCAAGAAGAAAATTTTTCAATCTGTTTTCAAGTAAGGGTTTATTTGCATTTTGGGAGGATAGAAGAGAACTCACAAAAATATTTTGAACATACAAAATATATGCAAAAGAAAGGAAGAGAACACACACACACAAATCCAGAGTGGTTGGCTTTAGAATAAGGTATCAAATTCCTCAGTTAAAGAAACTTCCACAGTTTGGACACTTTCTAGATATCAAACCAAAGGAAATCAAAAACCTTCACACAAATATTCAAGGTGTAGAGTGAATTGAAGAAATCATAGAAGTAAGATTATTAATAGTTGGTTCCTTTGTAGTTCAATACACTCTTAGCAATAGAGCCTCCTTTACAAAACCACATGAAGATGTTTGTTCTTGGGGGGCGGGGGGGAGTGGATAATTGAGAATCCTGGCCAAAAAGTTATTTTGTGCAGCTTACTTGCCAATAACAACAATCCAACCCAAACTTACTTGAGTAAAGTCAACAGAGATACTTGAGCACCTTTTATGAGGTCAGTGTTGTTACCCGATTCTGGAACAACTAGCATCTGGCACTCAGATACCACCAGTGCTCTCAGTCCTTTCTAACATCTGATTCTTTCTGCATGACAGCCTCATTCTCTCCCATTGTAGATATCCGGATGTCACCAAATTAGGGGGAAATGGCTGTAAAGCAACAGAATTCTACTCGAAAAGGGTGGATTCTAATAACTGCAGTTTCAAAAATCCTAGGAAATCATTCTGATTGGTCCGTGTTCTAATCAACTGTGACTAGAGACAGGTGCCTGAATTAGGTGTCCATTGCTTACTAGAAAAGTGTAATTGTGTAGAGTTATAACTACATAAAATACATTTCTGGGAGAAATCACATAGGTGGGGTGGGGAGGAAGTTTTTAGAAAGATATTTCTGCTCACAGGAAATATAGAGCAGGAAAAGCAGTAGGCATTCACTGCAGAGAACTGACAAATGTTAAACAATCAGACGCAGAAGTAAATTGCAATTTTTTAAGTGCTCAGCTAGAGCAGGACACCTTATGAAAAGTTTCATAAAGGCCTTTTTGAATGCTCAAACCATTAAAACAATGACCAAAAAATGTCTAGAGAATGATAAAAACATATAGTAGTTCAACATGGAGTTGTGGAGGCATGGATCTAACCATGTGGGAAAATTTGAAGGTTTCGTATTTTTTTTTCTTTAGGTACAATCAATGGGTTTTGATTAAAAGTGTGCTAAGATCCAATGGACATTTTCATAACTTATATAGCACAGCTGAGAATCCCAGAGCCATGAAGAATAAACGTAGAAGATGGAAACAAAGAAAAAAAATTAGTTGGGGTAAAGTGAGATATGACAACTGAAATTACCCACTACTATGTTGCTATTTTGGCAGATCATCATTTTCTCCCTTTAACTGCATTGAAAATCACCACATGGAATATCTATGTTCAGCCAGGCTGATGGAATTTGACATTTCCTAATATGTGCCCACCTGTTCCAAGATCATTAAACAAAATTAAGTTTATTGTTGAGACATTAGATTAAGCTGTTAGGTGAGGAAATAAAAAAATTGTAAGTTTAAAACATCTTTCTGTAATAATTATTACATTGAAAATACCCATGTCATATTCATAGGAAGTTAGAAATGCCGGTGAGAGCTCATATATCCATGGTCCATGTTTCTAGCAAGACTTCACCAAACTGGTCAGTAATGCCCGTTTTAAAGACATTACAAAAGATGATGTCAAAAATATGTGTTACAGTCCTGGCCAGTTTCTTCAGTGGTTAGAGTGTCAGTCTGTGGACTGAAAGATTTCAGTTCAATTCTGGTCAAGGGCACATAACTCAGTTGCGAGATCAACCTCTGGTCCTGGATCGGGGCACATGTGGGAGGCAACCAATTCATGTGTCTCTTTCACATTGAAGTAACTCTCTCCCCTTCCTTTCCATTTTCTCTAAAAATCAATGGGAAAAATATCCTTGTGTGAGGATACATATTCATTACACAAAGAAATGCTGAAGATATCTGTCTTCAATGTTCTTTGTTATTAATGTTTCCAGAAATATGATTTGTTTGAGATAAATTTGGAATATAGCTTTGTTCTTAAGGGAAGCTAAAGAATGAAAATACTCCTGCTGGTCTGCAGTGAGGACACACCTGATCTGGCATTGGTCCACACACTACTTTAAAATAGAGCAGAAAGGAAAAATCAGTCAAAAATTGCCAGTTAATTTTTCTACACATTGACCACTAACCAATTTGGTGGACTTTCTTCCCCAATTTATTGACTTGACAGATAATTTTGGCTCTGCATACAGATATCAACTGAATCATAAATCACCAATGAAACAAATTTATTTACAGTGCACCATATTTTTACATAGTAAAATCCTGTATGCTAATTAAATTAACTAAAAATATAAACAGAGTACTCTGGTTAGAATAGACTAAGCTGTTCAGCAGACACAGAGAACCAACATTAATTCAGTGCTTTAAAAAATAAAAAGTCTATTTCTCATTCATGTAATAGCCCATGGTGGGTGTTCTGGGGTAGTGGGTAGCTCCCTACATGCTATGATTCAGAGACCTGAAGGACAGTGGCTATGCCATCTTCAACAAATGACTTTCTGAGTGGCCATGTTCTGGTCACCTCAGCCAGTAGGGAAAAAAAGAGAGAGTACAGTGGGGCCTTGACTTACAAGTGTCCCGACAAACGAGTTTTTTGAGATACCAGCTGTCTCTCGGCCGATTTTTTGCAATGAGTTGATAGAGTAATTTGAATTAACAAGCTCCTTAACGAGCTCAGTCTTGGAACGAATTAAACTCGTAAGTCAAGGCCCCACTGTACTTATACTAAGACATGCAAATTTCATGGGCCAGGTGAGAATTCAGTTACATGGCTATGCCCAGCTACAATGGAGGCTGGGATATATGATCTCTGGTAAGAGCTGAATCTTAAGCCAACTCTGTAATTTTGCCAGAAATGAGAACATGAACTTCAGTGGACACCTAACCAATTGGGTATTTAGAAAAAATAAGTATTGAGAAGAATATAATTCAAATACCTACAGAGACTTAAAACTTAAGGCCAGTCCTCAGTTCTGATGTGTGTCTGTGGGACCTCCATCCTTTAGGCCAGCAGAGCAACTGAAGGAGTTGAGAGGGGTATGCTCCCTCATGGGGATGCGTGTCAGCCACACTTAGGGGCTGTGTGATCTCGAGTGTTCTCATGATAAAGTTTACTTCACAGGATCATGGTGTGAATTTAATGATTTTAAGTAAGTAAGTAACATTAATAACTCAGTGATGGTCACAGAATGAGAGCTGAACAGAAGAGGTTTTGTGCCGATGAGATTTTGTGCCTCTCTTTTGACCAGAGTGATTCCATCTTGTAATAGAGACTTAGCTTCAGGCAAAAGAGAGCTGCTGCCCCCACCTACCTACCCCTGCAACAGATTTAATTAGGATATGTTTGCAGATCAGGTAGGATTTAGGGTTCTACATGAAGATACTTGGCTTCATCCAAAAAGTCCTGTCACCCAATCTGCCCTTCTCACTGTAAGGAGCTGCAAACATCGGGAAGATATTTTCTCCAGGAACCAACAAGACTCAACGTGGGATTCCCTGGACTGGGCCAGAGCCCAGAACCTGAGCTTCCCTCGCTCTGAGGGAAATTCCGTTCTTTATTGCTGAAAAAGAGAGGCATGGTGGGAGGTGGGGTGTGTGTGTGTGTGTGTGTGTGTGTGTGTGTGTGTGTGAGAGAGAGAGAGAGAGAGAGAGAGAGAGAGAGAGAGAGAGAGAATTGGCTCACAGGATCTCAGAGGCTGACTGATCTGAAATCTACTAGGAGAATCAGGTGAGAGTTGATGTCAAAGTTTTTATCTGAATTCCTTCTAGAAATTTGAGTTTTTGTTCTTAAGGACTTCTACTGATTTACTGAGACCCACTCACATTATCAACAGCCATCTACTTTACTCAGTTTTACTGATTTAAATGTTAATCAAACTTAGAAAAAAATATCTCACAAGGACATCTAGACTGGTGTTTGACCAAACAACACGGCACGATAGCCCAGCCAAATTGACACCTGAAATGAAACATCACAGCAGGGAACACCCTTTGAACACATAGAAACCTAACACCTGAGAATGTACACCCAGGCCAGTCTCCTGGAATGGGACTCATCAAATTAATTAGGTCATTTTTCTGGAGAAGCAAATAGGGAGGTGCTAAAGCAAAGCAGACACTTCCCTCACCCACGAAGGAAGGAGGGTCCCTATTCTTCTTCTTCTTTCTTTTTTTTTTTGGCAGGGGTGGGTGACAGAGCTGCCAAATAAAATTTATGAGGAGAGCCAATCATATCAAATAAGGATAAATGATCCTTATATAAGCATTGCAGTAGAGTATGAAAATCTCTAAATAAATGTATAACACATGCATCCTAAATAAATAATATGTATGTATTTTTATGGAGAAGAGAGTTAATATTTAATATTAAACCTACTCTTGTCAAAAGAAGGCAGAAAGGAACTAGGTTACTGAATCTGGAAACATGTTAAAATGCAAGCAATGTGATAAATCTTTTGTAAGTTATATTTTTATAAGTTTGCTCTAAACAGCACTGCTGAATATTGTCTGATAAATTGTACAGGAAATTGGCATCCTTTAAATCTTCTGAGGCCCCAAATAGTAATAGAATATATTAGAATGAAGCATGACTACAATTTATAGTGAGCATCAAAGACACAGGATAAATTTGTTTTAAATGAAGAAAGTTTGTGAATTAATTAAACTATTTTTTGGACTAGGAAACCTAATTTCAGCCTAGTGCTGAAGAACTCAAGTTCCTGTGTTCATGAGGGTTATCATTTTATGGAGATATAAACAATAAAAGAAACTGATGACTTTTAATGTGTCTGAAGAAGGAAAAACTAAATTGTTAAAAATGAACAATTGCTCATGCTGGTATATTTAGTCAATAGATATTCTGAAAGTCTGTAATATTCAGGGTCCTGATATATAAGATAAGATTTCAACCCTCAGAGCAATTCTTCTCAGCTTTGAGTTACAGTAATATTCTATGTCATCTTTTAAAATATCTATATCTATATATATGGATAGATAGATAGATAGATAGATAGATGATAGATAGATAGATAGATAGATAGATAGATAGATAGATAGATTGATTTCAGAGAGGAAGGGAGAGGGAGAGGGAATTAGAAACATCAATGATTAGAGAGAATCATTGATTGGCTGCCTCCTGCACACCCCACACTGGGGATCCAGCACCCAAACTGGGCATGTGCCCGGCCAGGGATCAAACCATGACCTCCTGGTTCATAAGTCAATGCTCAGTCACTGAACACACAAACACACACACACATATACAGGGATACTCACACATCCAAATCTAGGGTTTTTCTGGAATAACCTACCTTCTTAACTTCTGCTTTTCTTATTCCCTCTCTTGAGTTGTCTTTTGCTTGACTTTTTCTCTGTTTTTTTTTGAGCTGGGCTATGTCATCTTTTTTCATCTCATCCAATCAAAATGTTTTCTCTGCTACGATGTAATTTTTTTAATAAAGCACTTTGTGAAAGTGCTCTGAGAAAAAGGTGGTGTGAGAATAAAGTGTGTAACACTTACTCTATTCAAGAATCTTAGTAAATTGGGTGTTAAGAAACCTCTACGAATATAATTCTGAAACCCAAACATAACTGAAGAAATTCGACATTGACTCTCTCATTTGCTCAGAAGTAATGTCCATTGTTTTCTTATTACCATCAGCACTGTGGCTAGTGCAGATATTACACATCATGGGTCCCATAATCAATTATCACTGCCCCAGAGATAAACACAGCCACTCACTGGAGCTTTTGTTTGTCAGTAGTTCTCACTTGCCATTTCAGTAGAAGTTATCGCAGTTCAGGTATGAAAAACACACATATTAACAACTTCAAGCTGTAAAACAATGAATTACATAAAAAACCCAATATAGATGTGTGTATGTATACACATACATATTTCTACACACACATACATATTTTTTCTTGCCTAGTGAAAACTGTGTTTTCCATAGAATTCCTCAAGTCTGAAAGAGGACACTGCTCCATTCTCCCCCATCCATCCATGCACACGCACTTGCACGAACACACAAACACACACACACATACAGGGATACTCACACATCCAAATCTAGGGCTTTTCTGTAATAACCTACCTTCTTAACTTCTGCTTTTCTTATTCCCTCTCTTGAGTTGTCTTTTGCTTGACTTTTTCTCTGTTTTGTTGAGCTGGGCATTTAATTTGTTTTCATTCTTTCATTTTACTAGTGGAAGAGATTGTGTTACAAATTTTCCTCTGACCTCTGCTTTAAGTACCCAGGGGTTGCTTATGTAGTGCTTTGATTATTTGATTTAATTCTGTAGTTTCAATCTGTATTTCCTTGTTTCATCCAAGAGTTGTCTAATAGAAGGTTTTAAAAATATTTCCTGGTGGAGGGAGCTTTTAATTTTTTAATTTGTTAATAATTACTAGTTATACAGCATTGTAATCAGAAAATATTGCTGGTAATAGAACATTTTGGTGTGTTCCTTGTGAACTAGTGCATGAAAAATTTTGTAAATGTTCCATAAGCACCTGAGAAGGAAGTAAGTCCATTTTCTATCAGCAGAGCCTACAATTTAGTGTATGATGATAACATCTATTTTGTTGATTATGTTATTTAGGTCTTCTGGCTCCTTAATTATTTGTGGTCTGTCCACTTGATCTGTTTTGATAAGAGATTGTTCTATTATTATGGTTTTTTATCTATGATCTACAATTGATATGCATAAATTCCATATCTTCATTTTGACTTGTGGCATTTAGCATTAAAAGTATATCTCTAGGTCCAAGGTAAATTTTCCTTAAAATTATCCTTATTAAAGACTTAGTCATTTATGACCTTAAAAAACATATCACTGCCACAAGTGAGATTGTGGGGTTTTAGGACTCAGGATTTCTATTTTCAATAAGCCCAAATTCCCAACACAAATAACTCCAAAGTCACGATCTCCTAAGTACCTTTTTTGTGAATAATAAGCACATTCAGCAATAAGAATATAGCTTCATTATTGAAGTTAAAACCTATAGAAGCCTTATAGATTATCTGGTATGATTAGAAATTGAAAACTCAAACAACTTTTAAAAATTATCATAGACATTTACTAAGTCATTACCAGAAGCCAACTCTCCTGGTTCTCAGTCTGGGCTATTATTTATGGGATTTTTTGCTTTGTCTTGATTTGTTTTCTTTGCATGCAATGTGTGTCCATTTATTTGACACTTACAAAAGAAATTGCCCACCCCTCTGCCTCATCCTCCCTCAAAACAGTCTCTTTTTACAAACATTTAAAAATTAAAACCAAATAAAAATAGGGAAGTTAATTTTAGTACAATTATTTTTCAATGTAGCTCATAATTACTAAAATTGAAATCTCTTATAATTGACCAATGCCCAAGTGACTTATAGGACAGTAAGAAAAATTCCAGCCCTAACCGGTTTGGCTCAGTGGATAGAGCGTCGGCCTGCGGACTGAAGGGTCCCAGGTTCAATTCCAGTCAAGGGCATGTACCTTGGTTGCGGGCACATCCCCAGTGGGGGGTGTTCAAGAGGCAGCTGATCGATGTTTCTCTCTCATCAATGTTCCTAACTTTTTGTCCCTCTCCCTTCCTCTCTGTAAAAAATCCAATAAAATGTATTAAAAAAAACAAAAATTCCATATTACAAGTTAGAAAATTCTAATACAAAAATAGTCCATGTGTTGAAATAGCCTAGCCTTTTAAAAATATTGAATGCATGAATTGGTCATCCTTGCTCAGGGGACCATGCTAATCTTCTCCGTATCATTCTTATTTTAGTATATGTGCTGCTGAAGCAATACCAGAGCTATTTTTAATGCTTTAATGCCTAGTATGTATGAGAAAATGCTTCAACAGAATCAAGAACTACATAGTCATTAAGCATTTAGCACTGTAGTCTAAACAAAACTCAGGTTCTATGTATTTCCTTGTAAGTTACTTTTATACCAACCAGAGCTTCTAAATTGCACTGAGAACACAGATAATAGTGTTACTTGTGCCCTGAGTTGGTAACAAGCCAGTCAAAAACAAATGAAATTGATCCTCACACCAACTAGTATATATATGATTCCCAACAAGTTTTATGAAATATTGAAAATTATTATCAACCTACATTTCCACCTTTATGGACAGGTGGTTTTCCAGAAACTCATAAACTACATGAAAACCCATGAAAACTTGATTTTTTAGAGCCCTTTTAACTAGGACATTCTTTGTTTCTGTGTTTTAAAAATATATTTTTATTGATTTCAGAGAGGAAGGGAGAAAGAGAGAGAGAAACATCAATGATGAAAGAGAATCATTAATTGACTGCTTCCTGCACTGCCCATTCTGCGGATCAAGCCTGTAACCCAGGCATATGCCCTGACTGGGAATTGAACCATGACCTCCTGGTTCATAGTTCGACACTCAACTACTGAGCCATGGTGGCCGGGCCATTCTTTGTTTTTTGATAGTATATTTCAAATCATCTGTGTTATTCAATAGAAACCCAAAAACACCTACCTCATTATAAATATGCTAATTGACAAAAAGGAATTTGGATTCTGATTTATTCATAAAGAATTCCTTTAAAATGTTTTGAAGGTAGGGCAAAGTCTGATTGGGATGGACTTTTCAGCTCTCAAATACTTGAACCACTTTTTAATATAGTCCTCAAATCTGAGCTGAAATAAACAGTTTGGTTTTGCTAGAGACATGTATTTGTCTCCACATCACCTATGGGCATTACATACATAAGTGCACACTGCCTTGTCTTAGGAAGAAAAGAGTAAGACCTTCTGTTTATAAGCTGGTTTTCACAGAAGTGACATTTTTCTCATGTTGTCAGTATTTAATTTTCCGCCGATGCACTTACAAGTTCTCATGAACAGTTGAATGCAACTGTGACGCTAACCCTGAATGAAGCATGACTTTCCTCTTCAAGCCTTTGGTGCTGAAACAACGGCAAGAATTAAACACTCGCCACTGGTTCTTTGCCACAATGAAGTTTCTCACTGCAAACTCACCAACAACTTTTGACCTCTGGACCCAAAGAGCATCAATTACCCAGCATTCAAGGGTGGAATAGAGTGAACCAGCATCATCATTTGGCTGTCTCCCAGTTAACATCCTATCATAGGTTGAAAAGCAATCTGTCCAACATTTCAACTGCCAGCGAGAATTCTTTATTAGCTTTTGGATGGGTTTGCCTTTCAATTGGATGATTTGAATGGCTTCTGTGGTAGGAGAGATGCTGCGCTCAGATAATGATTTTGCATTTCACCTCATCATTAATGCTGCGGACCTCAAGGGAAGTCACTGTGCCCTTTATGAAGGTCAAAGCATTTTATAACCTTAATAAAGACTCATAGCCTCAGGAACAGCAAGTGTGGGGGACTGACTGAATAAAAATATAACTAAATTGTCACTTCAGACTATACTACTTGAAGGATTTCAATTGCAAATCAACAGTTAAAGAGTACAATGGCATCCCAACCTTCAGTGCTATTCAAAAATGCATCCACAGAAACTGGCATTATTCAAAGAAAAATGAGTGAAATTATCTTTTTCCCCTCTCTAGAAAAGCTTTTTCTTCTGTAATTTTATATTTAATTGCCAAATGTTTCACATGGGTGCTATGCAGAGATAGGTTAATAAACATCTTGATAGATTTGAATTCAAAGCAATTAAGTCATGGTGGTTCTTAGTTATTGTAAATTTATTCCTATGCAGAATTTAGGTCACTGCATTTTGTAATGTAAAGTGAATACAAGATAATAGGCAAGAATGATTATGAAAACTACATCACTATCTGCATTTCCCCAAGTATAGGTCATTCTGTCCCAAATGTTACTAATAACTCACAGCTTTCAATAACTTACTTAAGGGTACTCTCCAGTAAAATCACTCCAATTTATACATTCAGTGAACTCTCTTTTACTTTCCTACATTTCTATTTCCATCCTTCAGGCATCATGTACCAGCCATACTTATGTTCATAAGAACTGAGAAAAAGAAAAACAGGAGCTGCTATGCCAGGCATTGTGACAGAATATTATCTCATCTTTTCTGACCTTCATAGAAACCTTTGGAAGAAGGAATATCATCTTGTTTACAGGCTGTGGATCAGAGAGGTTAAATAATTTTGCAAGGTCATATTCCTGATGAGTATTAGAGCTGAGTTGTGCCTAATTCATCCTGTCTTTCAAGTGCAGGGAACCATCTTTCTAGTGCAGCAATAAAAGAGCGGGGACCAGGAGGATGGGGAAGGGGCCAGAGGAGGACTGTGGCTGAAATGCCTGAAATGATCCTCAGACTGGTTAATACACTTGACCACAGGGCTGGTTCTCAGGGTGAGCACTGGGGAGCCTGACATGAAAGGCTGACCCTGAAGGAAATAAGGCTCTGGTTTGAGTTGGCAACTTGAAGCAAAAAACGAAATAGTCTTGTGGATTGTCAACTGCCTAGAAGGTCACTGAGTTTGCCAAGAAATTATTCCATAAGCTACAGGAAAATTTCAAATTTTCAACTTTATTTGCCACAACTCTATGAACTTGAGCTATGTGAGGGCAGAGTGTGGATCTATTCCTCACTTTATCCCAAATATACAGAAATGCTTGCTAAAAAATAGATTCTCAATAAATGAAATATAAAGGTGACCAAATTCAAGTGAGGCAGAGGGCAAAAGTCAGGGTTAGAATTCAGATACCTATTTTGATAGGCATAAGATAAAACTAAAACTCATTGTGGTTTTAATTTGCATTGAACTAAAATGCTTTTGTACAGCAAAGGAAACCATCAACAAAATGAAAACACAATCCACTGAATGGGGGAACACTTTTGCCAATAGTACATCTAATAAGGGTTTAAATTCCAAAACTTATAAATAACTTATACAACCCAGCACCAAGAAAACACACAATCCAATTAAAAAAATAGGCAAGGGGCCCGAATAGATACTTCTCCAAAGAGGACATACAGATGTCCAACAGACATATGAAAAGATGATCAAAGTTCTCCTTCTTGCAGTGCCTTGTTTGTCTTCATGGGCACTGTGAATCCAGAGCTGATCTGTATTCCCTTAGCTCCTAAACTGGGACAATTAAAGCTCGAGGGGCAAACTCTGCCTGCAGTTGTATGTTCTAATTAAATACTTTCCTGATCTTGTTTTCCATTTGCTCACTTCCCTAGCTACTAACTTCATTCCCTTATCTTTTTAAGTTGCCTCAAGGAGTGGGATAAGATGAGATATGAGTAAATAAATATATCATCCCGTAAATACTCCTCTTACCTATTGGGCATCTGGTGACTTGGTACATAGCAAATTGTCTTATATATTTCTTTTCCTTCCTGGACAACTAGCCTGAGAGTAAGACTGAAATTTTCTTTTAATATTTAAGTGTTTGAGAGGCCTAGGTGTATTACTTCCAACACAATGATATAAGATAGAGGTAGAACGACATTTGTTTATTCATTAACACCTGCCTTCATTCACCACTTTTTCATAAGGGCAATGCTGTGCCATGCAGTGTTTTAAACACTGGGAGTTTAAGTAACACACATTTTTTAAAAAGTTAAGAATCCTTGCCATCATTCAGATTGCAATCTAGAAGACACAAACAATAAATACATGCTCTGTTTGATAAGAAATATTATGATAAAAGATAAGGCAGAGAAGGGGGATAGAGATACATAAGGAATATTTTCAAAAAAATGGTCATGAAGTTTTCCAGGGAAGAACCTTCCCAGTAGAGGGAACAGCACAGCAAAGATTTTAATACAAGCATTGTGTTGGCAAGTTTGAGTAATCCTGAGGAGGCCACTGTAACTGAAATGGAAATGATGAAAGTTAATAGAAAATGAAGTCAGGGTCATTTCCGGCGGCGTGGTGGCAGAGTGGCCAACGAAGTGGCCAACGGCCTGTAGAACAACATGCCTAAGTCTTATTGCGACCCCTGCAATACATAACTCACCCATGACTCTCCTTCTGTGAGAAAGACACACTGCAGTGGTAGGAAACACAAAGAGAATGTGAAAGGCTACTATCAGCAACGGATGGAAGAGCAGGCTCAGAGCGGGAAAAGCGCCCCAACCCCCTGATTGGCCCTGCTCTGTGAGTGACCAGGGCAGCGCCCCAACCCCCTGATCGCCCTGCTCTGTGCGTGACAGGGGGCAGCGCCCCAACCCCCTGATTGGCCCTGCTCTGTGAGTGACAGGGGGCAGCGCCCCAACCCCCTGATTGGCCCTGCTCTGTGCGTGACAGGGGGTGGCGCCGCAACCTCCCCATCGACCCTGCCTTGAGTGTGACAGGGGGCGGTGCCCCAACCCCCCAATTGGCCCTACCCTGAGCGTGACTGAGGGTGGCATCGCAACCTCCCGATCCGCCCTGCTCTGTGCATGATGGAGCGGCGCCCAACTCCCCAATGGGCCCTGCTCTGAGCCTGACCAGGGGCTGCACCTAGGGATTGGACGTGCCCTCTGCCACCCAGGAGCAGGCCTAAGCCAGCAGGTCGTTATCTCCCGAGGGGTCCCAGACTGCGAGAGGGCACAGGCCGGGGTGGGGGACCCCCCTCCCCACCCCCCACCCCGAGTGCACAAATTTTTGTGCACCGGGCCTCTAGTATATATATAAAACCCAAATATGCAAATAGACCGAACAACCACTCGCTATGGTGTGTGTTGACCACCAGGGGGTGCATCAGAACATGGCGGGCATTGGCAGCAGGCAGCAGAGTGCAGAACATGGCAGGCATCGGCCACGGCGGGATGGTGAAGCAGGTGAGCGGGAGCACCAGACCAAGGCGGGGTGCCAAATGCCGTCATCAGGGCAAGCCTCTGGTGGTTACTGAAAATGTTTTGCTCCCACACACCGCGTCCTGCCCGGCACTCACACCTGCTGCCAGCACCAGCCCCACTTGCACCCGCTGCCGGCGCCCAGTCCCAATCACTCGGTTCTGTCAGCGGGTACTAGCGGGGGCCAGCATCATCAGCACATGGGAGCTGTGGCCGGGACTGCCAGCAGACAGGGGACCAGGTGCTATAGGGGGAGGGGGCGAGTGGGGGTGCGAAGGATGGGCTGAGACCACCCCTGTGCCCACTGCAGCCTCGCAGCCCACAGTTCCTTTCAAGGTGCATGAATTTGTGCACTGTGCCCCTAGTTTTCTTATAATGAGATATTTAGATGACAACAATGATGTCAGGTGGGTCCATTAGGGATCTTACTTATGAGTCTCCATATACACTCTTTTAACATAAAAACACTATTATTTTTCATTGCTGCACTATAATGAATGATTCAGTCCATTTTGGAATAATAAGATTCCATCTTACCACCTCTGCAAATTAGATGTTTTTTGAAAAAAAATGTGCAAGTTATGGTGAGGTCAGAGCCCTTGTTTCTATTACTTAAGGAAAGACTTTTTTTTTTAACCTGTGAATGATATAAGAAAAAATCAGATTAAAAAAAAGGACTCTACTTCATGGAGGAATGAAAAAAATAGGGGGGGGAGTAATAAAAGAATGAAATTATACCCATGGGGAATGATGCTCTAATTTTAATTAATCCCCAGATCAAATTTATCATTATTAGAAGTTTTATGGGGACCTTAAAACAGAAATTGTTGTTAATAGTTACTAAAGTCTACTCACAGAAATAGAAAAGTGGGCAAAGATCATGATGAAACAACTCAGTTACACACAAACACATGCATGTACAAACACAAGTACATAAATATCCATTAAATAAAAGAAAAATGTTCAACTTTATTTTATCTATAAACTTGGCAAATATCTATTTAAAAGATAAAATCCACTTGACAAGGAATCTTTTATGAAATAGCAGCACCTTCTCATACATTGAACAGATGACAAATTGATATTTTTAGGAGAATAGTTTGACAGTATGTGCCCAAAGCACCAAAAATGTTGATACACTTTGATCCAAACACTTCACATCTGGCAATTTACCCCAGTAAAATAAGCATTGAAATATGGATTGATGTTCAGTGATACTTATCAAAGTCTTAACTGCAATAATAAAATTTTATAAACATTTAAATATTTAAGAATAAGAACTATTTTAATAAATTATAGTTTGTTATGTAGAGATTAAGTAAACATTTTTTAAGGTAACACAAAGGGGAAAACTTAGGATATCAATTATTTTTGGCAGGATTACAACTGTACTAAATCAGTAAATAAATAAATAATCTATGCATGCCATAGAAGGTAAAATAGCTAAAAGAAAATTCACCGAAATATTAGCTGTAATTTATATTCTTTTTAAATTTAATTTAGAGAGAGATAGGAAGGGAGAAAGAGAGAGGGACAGAAACATCAGCCTGTTGTTCCACTCACTCATGCATGTACTGGTTGATTCTTGTATGTGCCCTGAATAGGGATCGAACCTCCAACCTTGGCTCATCAGAATGACACTTCAACCAACTGAACTACCCAGATGGAGCTAGCTATAGTTTCTTTGACTGATAAATGATGGATGATATTTTATAAATATTTTTATTCATATATTTCTCTAAACTATATTGTAAGCCAAAGAGAGGGAGAGAGATGGGTTTTTAAAACCTGTGCAGAATGAATGCTTAACTATTTAAGTGAAAGCAAAGCAAATTAACTACTAAAGATCTACAAAGCCCAGACGTGCAGAGAAAGCCATGACTGACAACTCTGAGGATAGTGTACAGGTGGCCAAGGGAAACAGCATGAATATTTTCTCGTATGAAAGAACCAGGAGATTTTGCATATTTAATGTAAAGCTGTAAAAATGTCTGCTTTCATGATCTGCTATGAAAGATCCACACACATAAAAACTCCTCAGGGTTCAATTTTTCTCCTTGCTGAGCGACTGAGTCAGTCTCTCCTATGGAGACACCTTACCTATCAGAGTCTGAACACTCTAGTGAGCCAACACTTTGCTCAAATAACTCAATGTTTCCTTTAGAACTTAGACTCACTTTATTTATATATTTTTCTGTGAAAAATAGAGATGTTATTTTTTTAAAATTGTTTCAGAGAGGAAGGGAGACGGAGAGAGAGATAGAAACATCAATGATGAGAGAATCATTGATTGGCTGCCTCCTGCATGCCCCCTGCCCACATTGGAAACTGAACCTGCAACCCAGGCTTGTGCCCTTGACTGGAATTGAACCCAGGACCTATCAGTCTGCAGGCTGATGCTCTATCCACTGAGCCAAACCGGCTAGGGCTAGGGATGCTATTTTCTATGTCTGTTGAGGATCTGGCATCATATACTACTTGCACTCTTTTTGTTTAGTGCATTCCTTTCTCTGTATTTTTGTTCATTTTCTTATTTTTCTTAAGATGAACCCTTATTTTCTCATCTGCTCTTGCAAGTCTAATACGTTCTCCAAGGGTCCAAGATAAGTCCCCCATCATCAGTCAAAACTTCCTTGACTCAACATGCTCAGTGTATCTCTCCCTTAAGCATTTAATATCTACACAATTTTAGAACAACTATTCCATAAACTTATATGAAACCACACTGGACCCTGAAAAGCCATAGCAATCATGAGAAAGAAGAACAAAGTTGGAGTATAACCCTACCTGATATCAAACTTTAGTATAAGGACATGGTAATCAAAACAGTATAGTACCAGCATAAAAACAGTCATATAGATACACCAAACAGAATAGAGAGCCCAGAAATAAACCCATGCCTTTATGGTCAATTAACATTTGACAAAGGAGGCAAGAACATACAATAGAGGGAAGACAGGCTATTCAATAAATAGTATTGGGAAAATTGGACAGGTACATGCAAAAAATGAAACTACACCACCTCCTTACACTATACACAAGAATAAAAAAAGGGATCAAAGACTTAAATGTAAGTTGCAAAACTATAAAAATCCTAGGGTAAAACATAGGCAATAAAATCTCAGAAATTTTGCACAGCAATATCTTTTCTGATAGAGCTCCTTGGGCAAGGGAAATAAAAGAAAAAAAAATAAACAAATAGGACTATATCAAACAAAAACCTTTTGTACAGCAAAGGAAACCAACCATCAACAAAATGAAAACAACCCACTGATTGGGAGAACATGCCAATGATATGTCTGATAAGGGGTTAATCTCCAAAATTTTATAAAGAACTTATATAACTCAATGCTAAGAAAACAAACAATTCAATTAAAAAATGGACAAAGGACTTGACTAGACACTTATCCAAGAAGACATACAAATGGCCAACAGACAGACATATGAAAAGATGCTCAGTGTCACTAATCATCAGAGAATTGCAAATTAAAATCACAATGAGCCGAAACCGGTTTGGCTCAGTGGATAGAGCGTCGGCCTGCGGACTGAAAGGTCCCAGGTTCGATTCCGGTCAAGGGCATGTACTTGGGTTGCGGGCACATCCCCAGTAGGAGATGTGCAGGAGGCAGCTGGTCGATGTTTCTCTCTCATCGATGTTTCTAACTCTCTATCTCTCTCCCTTCCTCTCTGTAAAAAATCAATAAAATATATTAAAAAAAAAATAAATAAAAAATAAAATCACAATGAGGCCCTGACTGGTTTGGCTCAGTGGATATAGTTGTTGGCCTGTGGACTGAAGGGTCCTGGGTTCGATTCCAGTCAAGGGCATGTACCTTGGTTGTGGGCACATCCCCAGTGAGAGGTGTGCAGGAGGCAGCTGATCGATGTTTCTCTCTCATTGATCTTTCTAGCTCTCTATCCCTCTCCCTTCCTCTCTGTAAAAAATCAATAAAATATATTTTAAAAAATCACAATGAGATATAACTTCATGCCTGTCAGAATGGTTACCATCAATCAACAAACAAGTGTTGGTGAGGATGTCATCCCAATAAATCCAATTAAAATAAATAAATGAATAAATAAATAAATCCCTACACAATTTAACAATTAATTACAGAGTAATTTTCCCATAATGTTTACTTCATCTGGGGGCAGAAATCTTAAGGTACAATAGTCCTTTTTTTTCTCCCCAGTGCCTAACATAGTGCTGCTCACACTCAGTAAAGACTAACGGAATGATTCCCAAACATGTTTGAAGCAGTTCAATGTTCCTTCAGCAGCTTTTTATCAAATACAATTCAATGTATTGGGTGCTGTGAGGCTTTAAAGAGAAAATTCCAAGAAATATAAGAGAACTTGGACCAGATTGGTCTTCATTTTAATATGGCAGGGGAACATTTCCAATGCTGAAGGACTGCTTCTCTCCACATCCTCCTGTGCAAACTCTGGCTTGTCACACCTTAATTATTTAACAGCCCCTGCCTGGCATGAAACCAGAAAAGACTGGCTCACTAATGTTCCATCCCAGCACACATTCTTTCCAAAAGCCTTTAAGAAACTCATGAATATTTCATTGTCTTCGTCAGTGCCAGGAAGATGGCACCCTGATCTCAGAAACCAAATGTTACTTGTTGGTTGGCTTCCTTGAGCTACTATACCCAAACAGGGCCCGTTCCCTGAATGATCATTTCTGTGATCCCATATACACTGATGGATGACATAAATGAAAAGCAGAATCTGAAACAGAGCAACAATCAATAAAAGAAAGCATTTAGGGTGAGGGTCTTCTCTTTAAAGGCAGATGCCTTCTTCAGACAGTTTATATACTCAATCAGAGCTCAGAAGTCATTAATAAAATTTATTTTTTAAAAAAAATTAAAAATAAAATAGTAAATCTGGCCATAGAAAATATCTTAATAGACAAGGTAAGAGACTCTGGTCTTTTTCTTTTCTTTCCTTTTTCTTTTTTTTTCTTTTTAGAGAATATACTTAAAGCCAAAATATCTCTAGGGAGTTTGAATTTTTAATATGTTCCCCACCCTCTCTGTTCACACTCTTCCCTATATGCTCAAGAGCCATCTGACTGGGGACATAAGGAAGAGCTGCTTTACTCAAATATATCCAAGCTGTAAGCCAATTTTGAAAATAGAAACTTAAAAAAATATATCATATTTCATGTCAACCAGGTCCACAATGGTGAGTAGATTATGATAATATATAGCACACAATAATGCAAGCCCTGCATTGCTAAATATAATTATGTTTTCCAATTATTTATTTCATTAAAAACGTACACTCGACACCTTAGAATTCCTGCAAATGGCAAGGCATTATTTTCCCATTGTATAGGGGAGAAAACTGACATGGAGAAGTTAGATAATTTGTGTCAAAAAATGAATAGTTATCTGATGGTGGATCTGACTGTAAAATGCCCACCTTCTTAAAGGTCCAGATTCCTTCATTGAAACCATGTGCTGTAATCTTCAGGTTATTCCTTTCTTGGAGACTTAATCTTCCCTGGGAAAGATTAACTCTACAATTATTTGGAAGTTGGGTGTAAGATCTAGGTCAAAATTGTCATGGAAAACTCTGAAATATCTCCAGCTGACACCTAATTACCTCTTCCCATAATTTAGAAATAATTTTTGAAAATACCAATCCACTAAGAACATGCCATTTAGAGTACAGAATTGGGGGCAAACTTGGCAGCTCAATTAGACCATGCTCCTTTCTGTTTATTTTCAAAGGCTTATTTTCTTCTATTTTCATGAGGACAGGTCATTATCTACAATTTGACAAAAGACAACTAAGATGCAGTCTAACTATTACTGAAATAATAGTTATCTTATTATAACGGCAGCTAATTGCATATTCTTTTAAAAAATAAATGCAATTCTTGACACATTCTCTGAAAATTAAAATTTGCCAGAGTTTGTAATTATTAGTTTCCCTGATAATCAATTCAGTACTTTTTCCTAGATGATTTTTCTCTGTATCCAATCAGCTTTGTATGTAGACAGTTTTATACAACAAATAGCACTGAGTGACTCCAGGGGCAAAGAGAAAGAGAACAGTTCTGCCCTCCTGGTCCCCACCTGTCAACTGAACAAGGTTATTGCAAGAGCAGTGGAGCTTCTAAGATTCTTCAAGGGCAGTATGGTTCCCAGAATACCCTGAGATTGAACATGGAATCAAGACTTTAAGTGCCAGCCTGCCCAGGGAAAAAGGTTTCAGGCAATTTGAATGGGCACCTCAGATGGCGGTGTTCCTCAAACCCTCACTATCGCTAAGCCCTCTACCAAATAAATGTTTAATGGGTGTGTTAAATAGTTATTTCTACTTAGGTGAGAGTGCTTATTTTCATTTCAAACATGTCAAAGGAAGCAAGAAAAGGAAGGCAGATACAAAAACTGGCAAGACTGCATGAGCTAAACACTTGAGATGTAAATGTCACAAGTGCATTGATTGAGCTTATTATAGTGCAAGATCCTTGCACTGGAAAGTAGAGAAACTGAACTCTAATCCCAGACCTGTCACTAAATAGAAATAAATGTATCTTTCTTGCCTTGCTTCCCAGGCTGTGTCAGAATACATAACTAATATGAAAGTTGAACTATATATATAATTGCTTATAACAATCACTTCATAAGTGAAGGTGATCTTTTTACAGTTTATTAATATAAATGTTATGAATAGATAAAACAAAAATAAAAAGGTAGTAAAAATAAAATTATAGGAATATAGAAGTGTTTTATTACATAATACAACTGCAGTTTTCTATTCTGCACAGTACATATTTATACCTGGCCTGGAAACTTATGCTAAAAATAATAACAGAAGAATGTTCTAAAATTCCCTGGTAAAGTTCACCCAAGTTACGGGAAATTGGAATTTTTCTTTTATAATTTCTACTAGAGGCCTGGTGCAAGCATTCGTTGTACCGGTGGGGTCCCTTGGCCTAGCCTGCACCCTCTAGCAATCCAGGACCCCTCAGGGGATGTCAGAGAGCCAGTTTCAACCTGATCCCCGCAGGCCAGGCCAAGGGACCCCACTGGTGCAGGAATCTGTGCACTGGGCTTCTAGTATTCATATAAGATCTTTGGTTAATCTCTTCCCGCCCTGCCCCTCTCCCCTTCCCTCTGAAATTCATCAATCTGTTACCTGTTTCCATGCCTGTGCATTGAGCGTCTGGCCCCTGGTGATCAGTGCACGTCATAGCTACCAAACGGTCAAACGGTCGAAACATGGAATGATCACTTTAGGCATATATATATATATATATATATATATATATATATATAGATAGACATAGATATAGATAGATATAGATATAGATATAGATATAGATATAGATATAGATATAGATATAGATATAGATAGATAGATATCTTAAATTCCTATGTCTAAAATCTAATACCATGCATTTTCTTCAGACTGACATTTCCCAATTTAGCAATCTCAATGTCTATAGTGATTATACATCAATAAAATATTTATTACACTCTAACTGTGTGTCCAATCTCCATTTAGCCCAGGGAAACAGATAGAAGAAGAAGACAGGCCTGCATTGAAGAAGTTTAAAATCTAACCTTATGAGAATTTAGGATAAAGTACAGAGGTTGTTTAAGGTTTAGAAGTGGAGTTAGGATTAGAATGTGGTGTAAAATGGGATTTCTTGTAATCACTGATGGAAATGAGGTGCTATGGATCGTTCAAGTATTCCTTCTTTTCTTCTCCCGTCTTAGAATCTCCTTTGACCTCACACGTACATCTAGTTATAATAGCACCTTGTCACTCAATTTCAGCCTAGTCTCTTGAAAGCCAATTATTTCCTGAGGTCTTATCTACATTGGTTTCTGATCCATCACCACTTCATTGCTTCAGCTCCATGGCATGACAGGCTTTTAAAGCATATTCACATTTGGTGTCATATTTTTTTCACATTTAATGATTTTATCCTAATTTTACAATTATGGAAACTACATAAAACCTTTGAACTGTTCCATATGTGGATTTGCTGTATGTAATAGTACATGCCCTGGGATTAATTCTCTTGGTCTTTTTAGGGGCATGCATAGCTCTTAAAACACCATGTTTGCATTCAAAATTGCTCATCTTTTCAATTGGACAGATTCATAAAATATCAAATCTGAACATGACTGATAGATTTTTGGGGGTTTAGGAAAGGCCTTCTTCCCTTTCACTTGAAACAAGTCCTGGTCCTGCTTGAAAAAGGCTTAAATCCCTTCAATCAGGGTCCAGTCTTTTTTCTACGCCTACATCTAAAGTTCAAAATGCACATATCCTCAAGGGAAGGAAACTAGTGATTTATAATGTCTGGTGTTTGAATAACTATTATCAATTTCTAATGAATTTTTCAGGAGGGAGAAGAGAGAAAATGAGGCCACTGGACATGACAAAGAGTGGAGGCCAGGATACCAAAGAAAAACTTCATGAATTTTACATCTTTGAAGCCAATAACTCATTCTCTACACATTATTTAGCCACCCCTAACTTTAGCTGGTTTATAGTGGGTGGAGGAAAGATCTCAGAACAAGTGGTTCATTCTCTACCTTTCAAAATCAAACATATAGTCAGTCATTTTTGACCTTTTGGGTACCACCCACAAATTCAATCATGGCATATGAAGTATCCCAGATCTTTCAATAATGACTCAGAAAAATCGGAGTAGTTCTTTGTCCTGTTTTTAGAATTTGCTAGTGTTGTTTTTTTTTAACCTTGAGAACTTTTAATTTAATCTAAAGGGAAAAGGGTACTTTATTAATTGTATCTGCCTTCAGAATCAAAGATATCAGCAAGGTAAAAAAACAAAGCCACGAGAACCACCATTTATTTCACTTTGTGAATATATGTACCAAACTATGCACTTTATACAACTAATACTTTAATTCTTCACAAGGACCCTAAAAGGTGTCTATTATTAGCCTCATTTTGAAAATTAACAACACAGTGCTGAGAAAGTTTAAGTGATCTCCTAGCCAAAGTGTGATTAGCTCTCAGTTCTGTGATCGGAAGGTAGGTGGCTTGTGAATCCCACAGATCTGGTACACAGTAGGAAGGGCCAAGAGCAGAATAAGGCTAGAGGATTCTAGACTGTTCCAGAAGCTACACTTGGTCCCCCAATCAAGCACAATACAACTGTAGACGCATCAAGAAAGGGGCCTATACATGATAACACTGAAAATGAATCCTAACTCTACAAGCAAGACTACAGACTCTGTTATAAACTCTGCTAGGGATGGGTGAGCAAATGTTCACTCAACTGTGTCTGGATGAGGATGGTCAGGGAGTTCCTTCTGGAAGGACTTGCCATCGTTTGAAGAAGTGCCTAGAGATGGTATGGAAGGAAATAATATATCAAAGAGAATAAGGGCATATCAAATCATTACTCTGGTCATTCTATGTGTTGCTTAGCAGTGTTGGTTTTGAGTGCCAAACCCTCGGGCTTCCTGGGATCACATTTCATTCTCTATAAGGACAAAATTGGGGTTAGACTGCACAGGTAAGTTAGATAGCACATCATTTTGTCATTTGAGGGGAGGCCAACAGTCTCTTATATATCCATTTCTGGCCTCTTAAAGGTGTTTAAATTCCCATCATGAGGCACCATGCCTTTCTCAAGAGCCCACTATTGAAATATTAATTCATGCACTAGCCAGTTTGCTCAGTGGATAAAATATGGTTTGCGGAATGAAGGGTCCCTGGTTTGATTCCGGTCAGGGACACATGATCCCCAGTAGGGGGCGTGCAAGAAGCAGCCGATCAATAATTCTCTCTCATCACTGATGTTTCTATCTCTCTCTACCTCTCCCTTTCTCTCTGAAATCAATAAAAATACATATATTTTGTAAAAAGAAATATTAATTTATGTAGAATGAGTAAAATCCAGATGATCCCTAAAAACTTTGGTTTCGATTCGTTTGGAACCACAAGCGTATGTCCCAAGGGAGTGAAAAAAATATTTAAGTTTTTACTTAGGAGAATAGAAAACTCTGGAGCATAGGGAGTTGTCCAGTAGGAACTTTGTGGTCTTTAGTGAATTACTCAACTGCAAGAACCATGGAGTAAAGACCTCAATAGAGGAAGGTGCTTGGTTGTGGGGGACATCTGCAGGTGTTCTGAATAGTTACAACAGAAAAAGAGGGGTGCACAAAGACAAAATATCCAGTCCTCTCTGTTGGTTGTATTTGCATGTGTCGTTTTTCTTCAAACAAAACATAAACCCTTTTCAATCCCTTCATGGTCTAACATAGTAAAAGACCACAGTCAGGACTTAAAGTTTGTCAATTTGAAGGAAAAGGCTTAATATCTATTTTATTTTTTACATGAAATCTGGGGACCAGAGCTCACATCACATTATCAAGGGCAAACTCTATCAAAGTACATAATGTAAGCACAACGGTAGACCTTCCTCTGATACACAATTCTAGTTCAAAGAAGATTCATCTTCTCTTAAGTACATTCTGTGAAAGAAAAAGAAAAATTCACAAAGCATGTGTAATTCAGTAGCAGCAGCCTGGAGTCCTCAACCTAGCTGGCATTCAGAGCATTTTATTTGATCGAGTCTATGACGTACACGTCAGCAGACTAGCTGTGAAGGGAGCTCATGATCATTACTCCCGGAGAAGGGTGATTCCAAAATAGCAACCCCAGAGAGCCATCCACCACGGGAACAATTAAGCCTAATGGCATTCTAGTCTGCTGCTGCTTGCAGATTGCGCATCACAGCAGTTTACCCTGTAATTTTCCATCTCTAAGCACGTACAGCTTGCTTATTCCAGCACTCTGCATATGGGGTTTCCTCATCTATCAAGCAACTTTTCAAACAAGGCCCGTGAAGAAAGAACAACAGGGAATGACTGGTTCATGAAAGAAAACATATTTGGGGATCCTTTGTGAGCAGACAATTAAATACTTTCATTTTTTTTCTTCTCTTGATTCCTGACCTTTGGAAAAGATGAGAGAGTATAATTAAAACTGCAGTGAGTGACTAGGTAATCAGAATAATAATAATGAAAGAACTGAAAAGAGATATTATATTAAATCACAATCCAACCAGATTCTAAATATAGTCATCTGTCCTCTAAAAATAAAGGAACTACCCTATAAATTCTTGCCATGTTTCCACATGGTTCCTTATTACAGGAAAAAGACACTAGAGCAATTTTAAAGTATATAGTGTTTATCATGTTCTGAGAGGGTAAAAATGTATGAGCATCATATATGTAGAAATAAATAAAGAACAACCAAATGAGAAAAGAAAGTCTATTTATTCAGAGCTTGCTATAGCAAGGGAGGCAGTTACCATTACTTACGTTTTGGCAGAGACTCAAAGACCAACAAGTAACTGGGGAAGCTTACTAGTGGGAAAGGGGGAATGTTTCAGGTAGGCGGTGATTAGAAGCTGTTGGCATGGGAAAGTTCTAGGTAGGCCAACTAGAAGCCATCTTTTCTGACTGGGTAAGGGTGCAAAATTGGCTTTCTCTGGATGGTCCTGAGTTAGAAGTGGGAACAAAAAATAGGGAAACTGCCAATTATTTGTCAGGCTCTGGCCATTCAGGCTGAACTGTTATAGAAATTACTGTTTAGTTTCCTGAATTGTTGCTAAAGATAGCAATCTGGCTTCCTGCAAGTATGATTTATAGCAGCCTGGTTTCCTGGGCTGGTTATTGTAGCTAAGGGGTTGCTTTCATAGGCAGGTTGCTGCAGGCCATGGGTCAAAGTACTACTTTTATATAAGGCCTGGGCATTACCCATTTGTACGTTCAGTCACTTACATGCATTTAGATCATCAAATAAGATTGAAATACTTTATGTCCTATACCTGCCTAAAAGTCATAACACTACATGGCAATATTCTCTACTATAACTTATCGAAGCTTTAGTTTTTAAACTTCAAATATTTAAACTGCAGTCATCCACCTGACACTGATTTTGTATATATTGTGAGGGAGAGATCAAGATTCACTTCTTGCCGAAACCGGTTTGGCTCAGTGGATAGCGTGTCGGCCTGCAGACTGAAAGGTCCCAGGTTTGATTCCGGACAAGGGAATGTACCTGGGTTGCGGGCACATCCCCAGTAGGAGATGTGCAGGAGGCAGCTGATCGATGTTTCTCTCTCATCGATGTTTCTAACTCTCTCTCTCCCTTCCTCTCTGTAAAAAATCAATAAAATATATTAAAAAAAAAAAGATTCACTTCTTGATATATGTATTCACTTTAAAATACATATATATAATTGTTCTAATGATATTTATTAGAAGACTATCCAATTTTCCCAACACCATTTATTGAAGAGACTGTCTTGACTCCATTGTATGTTCTTGCCTCCTTTGTCAAATATTAATTGAGCATATTGGTTCAGGTTGATTTCTGGGTTCTCTATTCTATTCCATTGATCTATATGTCTGTTCTTGTGCCAGTACCAGGAAGTTTTGAGAACAGTGGCTTTGTAATACAGCTTGATATCTGGTATTGAGATCCCATCTACTTTGTTCTTCTTTCTCAGGATCGCTATAGCCTTTGCCCCACAGATCTCCAGTGCTGACATTCATATACGCAAGTATCTGCCAGGAAACTGGTAGATTTTACTAAAGTTAGATATATTCATATATTATAATGTAGAAATTATATTTTTAGGTGATAACCAATAGAGAAGCATATCTGTAATAATAAAAGTGTAATATGCTAATTAGATTAGACAGCTGAATGACCTTCCTGACGAAGCCTGGGCTGCGAGGGCCAATCCACTTGCACGAATTCCGTGCATCAGGTCTCTAGTATATGTATAAAAGACATGTATGAAAATATTTCAAATCAGTATTGCTTTTAATAGGTCCAAATTGGAAAAAAGCTAAGTAATCATCAATAAGAGCAAGAATAAATACAGTGTATAAATTTATGTTATAAGTATCCATACAATGAAAATACTAAGCAACAATAAAAATAATGAACAAAGTTATCTATTTCAGGAACAAATCTTACTAATATAATTTTGGTCAAAAAGAGGCAAAAATATATACTGTATGATTACTTTAAGATATAAGCAAGTGAAATTCATCTGTTGTTAAAACTTAAAAATACCTATGTTAGGGAGAACAGTGTAGATATTCATGAATGGGGAAGAGGACGAGAAAAACTATGAGTTACTGAAATGTTCTATTTCTTTACTGCATTATTTTTACCTGATTCATTTTGTAAAAATTTAATTAGAGGGCTTTCAACGTGTAGCTTGTTTTTATGTATCTATGCTATATTTTAGTAAAAAGTTTATTTTTAAAAAATCAATAAAGTTAATAGCACACACATGTTCATGTCATGTATGGGTGATGTATGACAACATGTGGTGCAGATGAAAGAATGCAAAAAGTCACCAAGAGATGAGGCTCAGCTGTGGCTTTGTCATTAATTAGATTGTAATCTTAACAACAGTCCCTTGACTTCTCTGGGTTGTTGTTTTCTCCTCTGTAGAATGAAAGGCATTGAACCTTCAGGAAATTATATCCTCAAATTACATTTACCTCAATAACTAGAGCAGAGTTGCATACCTTCTCTATGCCTATCCCCATGGGAACTCTAATTTCTAATTCTTATGCTTTCTCTGCTGGTTTTAATGTTGAACTATCTCTATGGACTTCTCCCATAACATATTTCATCTTGGAATAATCAAAAGCTAGTTTGGAAAAAAAACCAACAACACGTACTTCAGTGGCATGTGTGACTGGCCATCTGGTCCCATTCACAACTATGGCAAGATGACACTCTCTCAATCTTATTAATTCAGAGCATATCTTCCTTTGAGAAGTTGGAGGGTCGTATTCAATTCCACCTTTCCTGTCAACACTCATGGGGAACATTTGGCCCTTTTAAAGTTTAGCACAGGCCCATCCCTTCACTCTTTTTAAATGATGGGGCAGGGTTTGATATGCTAGAGGGTGCCTTTTAAGAACATCAAAATAAACACTCATATAGCAATGTCCTCTACTCATTACCATGATTTAGAGCCATGCATCCATCTAAACAGCAAGATTAATATCTGTTCTCATGCCCTTACACCTTCATTAGAAGTGCAATAACTTTTCTCCTGTGTCATAGCCCCTGATTTCTCTTTGATCCAATCTGTCTTGCACTATACTAGCACGTTAATATTTCTACAATACAACTTTCAAACTCTTCCATAGCTTCTGATTTCTTACTGTATGTCATACCTCCTCAAATCTGAGCAAGCTGAAAGATCGCTAAAGAGCAGGTACTGTTTTAGGAAGGCAATTCCATATCTCCTACTTGAAAGGCTGATGTGGTAAGTCAAGAGCAAACCCAGGATTCTCCCCTTGGTTTCCTGTCCAATTTGAAGAAAGGTGGGACACCCAGGACTATTCTAGGCATTTTTACAGATGCTTCTCTGTCCTCTGTAAATAGAGGGATAAATTCTGCTTTGGCCAAACATCCAGCACTGAGTCTGTGACTTCCTAAAAAATCATTCCCCTCAGTGGGTCCCTCTAGATAATGTTAGAACATTCTCTTTGCTAACACAGTAAAACTTAACTGGACTTGGACCAGAGTAAAAATTAAATAAAAGTGCTAAAATCAAGAAAAAGTGTGACTACACGGACTGTTTCACAGATTTTTTCCCCCTCAGATGTGTGAATAGGAAACTTCAGACAATATCCCCAAAAGTGACAGGTGTCCAGCAGTTGCTACATCAGCTCCTAAATAATCCCTCCAGAATAGTCTTTCAGAAAGGTCGAGAGTTCATTTAACACTATTGGAGCAAATAAGAACCTCTCAGACTCCAATAGGAGCAGCCACTGTCACTCAGGGAATAATGGAATAATGAATGGAAACTCCATTTGAGATCAGCAGAAAGACATTAGAAAAATTATGTTTATTGTTTGGTGAGGTCCATTTTCCTATCCCTTTACCCATGATGGAATACATATTTTATCATTTCACATGATACTTTGAAAGAATGTCTAAGGGAAAATGCATTTTGCTATAAGCCAAAGGGAAAGAAAGCTAGACTTCCCATAAAGAAATGTGGTGGAAATGGAAATAAACAAGATATACCATATTATTCTGCCTATATCACCCATTCCCATTCCCTCTCCCCCAACCACTTAATACTTTTCTTCTGCAACCAAATAATAGTTAGTTCTTTTCCTGCACATGCTAGCTATTTCATGCATTCACCATGTGTTTACCTAAGTGCTTCCTCCTGTCTGGAATTCCAAACCGAGTTCCTACTCACCCTTTAGATCCCAGTTCAAGCTCTCCATTCCCAATCTAGCCCTCTTGGACCTACTAGAAACCATCCTGTAGTACCGTACCAATTATGTACTTTTTTGTTGTTGTTAATCCTCACCTGAAGATATTTTTCCATTGATTTTTAGAGAGAGTGGAAGGAGGAGGAGAGACAGAGAGAGAAACATCAAAACATCTATGTGAGAGAGAGATATTGACTGGTTGCCTCCTGCACGCACTCTGGCGATCAAGCCTGCAACCTAGATACATGCCCTTGACTGGAATCGAAGCTAGGACCCTTCAGTCCATGGGTGATGCTCTCTACCCACTGAGACAAACCGGCCAGGGCTATTTATGTACTTTTATTGTGATATATATTACACTACACTAGCACTACATGATTTCTTTGCTGACTATTAAGGGTAGAGTCTAAGCCTTTATAACCTACAGTATATATCCCTTTCACATGAAACTAGAGCATGCTCTATTTGTTGAATTAAATAGAATGGAAATAATTTGAGGGGTAGCAAGGTCATTATGAAACATCCAAAGAGTAGGTGGGTGTTTAGTGCCCAGCTAAAAGGGTAACCCCGAGGGAGAAACATGAATACTATATCTTCTGCAATGGCTAAGGCAGGGAACATATAGGTGATTTTCACAAAAATTAAATGACTATATGATTAAGTGATTATTATACAAAATGATACTGAGTTCACTTAAATTGGTCAGAGAACTAAAAAGAGTAAATTCAGAGGACCCATCAATGTGAGTATTTTGATTCATTGTTCTATTAAACTAAAAATATATTTAATCAGAAAAGGTAAAATTGCTAAAGTGTTCATTTTAAGAAAATAATAGCTCATGTATATTGCTCACATAGAACAGATGACACCATGCTAAGTATTACAAATGTATTCTCTCATTTAATAAATATGCTAATGATAGAAGTAAGGTTACTATCCTTATTTAGGAGAAACTGAGGTTTAGTATGATCACATAACTCACAAGGTCATGTAGCTGTTGGGGTTTGCAACCAAGAAATGAGACTAAAAATTGTACACAAAATAATTAGATCATACAGCACATTATGGGATGAGGTTATTGAGAAGAAAGGTAAGGGCCAATGTAAATTATGACTTTGTTTCCATAGCACATAAAATTGTATTATTAAGATGCTCTTTCGAAACTCTTAATAAGTTTAAATGAAATTGTTATTTCAGATATTGTAATTCATTAAAATATATTTTGTGTATTTTTCCCCCAAAATATATGGTTGTGTTTAAAGGCCAGGTGGCAGGAGACATTATTAAATGGAAAATTTTAAGATATCTCTACTATAACTGATATTCTAATAACAAAACCCCCTTCATCTTGTATGGGAAAACCTGTAATGAAGCCCTGCTGGCTGGTACCTTATGACCACATCCAAAAGCAAAACAGCATGCCTCAGTGCATATCCTCCCAAAACAGATAGAGTATCCTGTTCTTCTAAGCCCTTAGGCTCCAATAGATTTTCTCAAGCTAAAGAAATGGGAAAGTGTTCCAGAAAAGAATGGACTGTGTCATTTTTTGTGGCATTTACCAAGTAAGAGCCCCCAGTCAGAGACTGCAAATGAGCTGAGTCCTGTTAAAATGAACATTCCCCTAACAGCACCAAACTCACAGAGTTGAAATCCCATACCTGCACTTCTTCAGTTTGGATAATCTGATTTCTCTGATCTTCCTGCATTTTCATGAACAAATTGACTTGATATTCAATGACTGGGATGAACACAAGCCCACTCAATCCCTCACTCTAAATGATGAGGCATATCACAGTATCATACAACTAGTCAACTTTCATTAATCCTTTTCTGAGAACTTATCATTGAAGCTAAACTCTTATATTGGCAACATTTGCAAAAAATAACAAAGCAATACAAATAAAGGAAAATATTTCATCCACCTGGTCAATTTGCTCCATCCTACACAAAATGTTAGATTTGAAATCATTTATGAGTAAATGTTTTGTAGTGTTTCTGTTGATACAATTATGGAGAAGATGTGTTTGTAACATTTTCATTTTGAAATAGTTTCAAATTTAGAGAAAAGTTATAAGAATACTACAAGGAACTTCAGATTGATCTCTATAGAAATCCACCAATTCCACCTCATTTGCATTCTACTCTATTTACTTTTTCATTAGTTAAAGGCAGGTGGAACATCTAAGTCTTCACTTCCAGTAAAGACCACGCTTGTTCCTTGAACCTTCTTTTCAAGTCCCATTGTACAGACAGGAAAGTGAAGATACAGCATTTCCCTGATCTTACACTTACAGTAGAGCCATAATAGGCATCATCCTGGATGTAGTAGCCAGAGCTTGGGTTCCTAAGCCCTTCACTATAATGAAATGAATAATATAAGTTGTCCTTCTTATACTTGAGATGAAGAATTTTCTTCTTCCCAAACAGCAATGCCCTTGACATTCTTCTCTACCCAGGCAATAAAGATCTGTGTTTTAAAGAATATCTCTCAGATATCTAAACATGTTTTCTTGATAGCTTTATCATCCCTTTAACTTTTTTCTTACTCTCACCTACCTAGTTAAAGCTTAGAATTGTTTCAAATGCCAATGGTTGCCATTCAGATGCTGGTTTTAAATGACTCATCCAGACCTTTCAATTATTCAACACAATGTTTCCATAATTATTGCAAATAAAGAAATGAAAGGCTCTTCAAAACACTCATCTACTCTCTGCCACACCAGGGGAACAGTTCTTCCCTCCAGAAAGACTGGAGTGGGAAATGTGCAGAATACAGGGGTTTTGCACTAATTTTAAGGTCATCACCTGCAAATACACAATTCAGAGAAGGTGGAGATGAATTCAAGGAGACCCATTATTTTGAATTTGAATATTTATAACTCCATTCTAAATAAGTGCTTAACTTAATTCCATCATGAATCTCCCCAAAACCAGTTTGTGTATATAGTAGCAAGCTAAGTCTGGTTTCTCACCTCTCTCTCTATCCTCTCAGATTTTGGATGTGTAACAAAAGCTTAGGGCCATGCACATTGAGAACTCCTGCTTTAGAGATCCCAGGTGAATGCAGGTTTGAGTTGTGTTTTTAGTGCTCCTTTTGCCATTCCCAGCGATGTGAGCTTGAAATGACTATAGTAAGTGGAGTAGACAGTATTACTAAATTCAACATTTCTTTGGACGCTTTTTGACTCTCTGAACAAGTCTGGAAAACAAAAGGGTTATTTGAAAATAATCCTAGTTTGTAATCAGGTGAAAATGTGGTAGGCTCAGATAAGTTTCTTGTGGTAAAATTTTCTTCACACTCTCTTTGATGTCTCCCAGAAAACTAGGACTTCTTTCTTTAACTCCTTCAGAAATAAAATCCACCTACCAAGTGATTTCAGGAAACATGACTACTCACTAGAGTCCCTTAGGAACAAAGTGAGGCAAACAGAAATTGAAATAACACAAGTTTGTTTTAGACCACTTTAAATTGACTCTAGCAAGTTAGACCTGGAGGGGGCCTTGATGATAAACTGAGATATTTTATGGATCAGCTGAGATACAAGGAAGAGAAAGGACTTGTGAGTCACATGGCTGGACAGGAACAGAGCTGGGTGTCAGGCCAGCCAACTCCATTCTGTATCTCTGGGCTGACCCTCACCGTGCTCCCTGGGATGAGACAGGATGGTGAAATGAACAAAGTAGACAAATGTCATCTCTGCCATGCCCAGGCCTTTATAAGAGGAATTCACCCAAATAAAGAAAAGGGTTCTAGATATAGGCTTTCCCTAATAATTTTCCTTTATCACACTAATTTCTATTATACTTTGGGGGGAAGAAATAATAATTAAATATGACCTGCAATTTCAAAACTAACTAAATGTGCATTTTAATATGGCAAAGTGCTTTTAATGTCAACTCTAATATCCTCCTTCCTGTCTTCGTTGATCAAAAGTCCTTTTATGAAACTAAAACACAGGACGTTAATACTTCCTTCCCTGAGTGATGGGATTAAAGGGATATCTTATATATGTATTTTTTTTAATTTTCTAAGTTTTCTACAGTGAGCATGCATTGCTTCATTCAAAAAATAAATTTAAAAAATAGAAAAGGAACTATCCTTTAGAGAACATCCTTAATAGGATCCCATATTAGTTTTCTATTGGTACTGTAACAAATTATAATAAATGACCATAGATTTGGTGGCTTAAAACAATACAAACTCATGATCTTATAGTTCTGGAAGTCAGATGTTCAAACAGGGCTGGCAGGACCATAGTGCTCCTGGAAGCTCTAAAGGAGAACCAACTTCCATGTCTACTCCAGCTTCTATAGCCACCTGCACTCCGCAGTTCACAGCCCCTTCCTCCACCTTCAAAGCCCGTAGCATCTTCAACTCTTTATCTCTCTCTCTCTCTCTCTCTCTCTCTCTCTCTCTCTCTCTCTCCTCTGCTTCCATTGTCACATCTCTTTTGCTTCCCATTTCTAAAGACCCTTATGATTCTATTGGGCTCACCTGGATAAACCAGGATACATCTCAATATCTTTATATCAATCCTATCTGCAAAGTCCCTTTGGCCATGGAAGGAAACATGTTCAGGGATGTGGACATCTTTGGTGGGGGGCATTTGTTCAGCCTACCACAGACCTTGTTCATCAAGCCTTTCTGATGTCTTCCAAACATTCTTGATCTTTCCTACCTCTTTCAATTTCTCTCCTGTTTCAGTCTTCATTCACCACTCCCTGCCTGTCATATACATAAATATACAAATAACACACACACACCACTAATTTGTATGTCTTTACAGATTATATAAATTTTCTACTTAATATTATACCAATTAACATTCTTGATTCCTTTGTATATGGACTCTAAACAGAATTGTTTTTCCTCTTTCGCTCTCACTCTCCCTTCTTCATTCAACTAAGAAATATGAGTTGAGCACCTACGTAGTCCCAGGCACTATGTGCTAGAGAAAGAGCATTGAGAAACTCAGATGAGGATACTGCTCAGAGAACTTTCCTCTGCTAGAAAGAATGAGATAAACCTGCAGATAAATATATAAACAAAATAATTAGACTTTTTTTTCTAAATGCTGGGAGGAAAACAGGTGGAATATAATGAATGAGTAATAGAGAGATGGCTGGTAGAATCATCAATGAAGCTCTCTCTAAAGGGTGAAATTGAAACTGAGACCTGAAATGGGAGAACAAGGTGGAGTGGAATGAACCCAGATTGGAGCACTGTGGTTAAAGACTGACCTGAGTCACTTCCCACAATATCTACAATAGATCCCAGTATTGTTTTGCAGCCTGAGCACTGGTTTGGAATTTGTGAGACATAAATAAATAATAGAGACAATAGAGAAAGAGCCTTCAGTTTCCTCATCTTTAATGTTAGGGAATGGAATAATAAAATCAAATTTTCTATAAATATGTATAAAATTTCATTTTACATCATTTTAGATGCACTGTCCTTTGGGATACTAAAAGTCAAAGGCATTTGGAACTAATATAGTCCTGTATTTAGGGGTGTGTGTGTGTGTGTGTGTGTGTGTTATAAATATTAAGTTGGTAGACTGTTTGTTCTAGGAATCATTAAATAGACAAAATGACTAAAAAATAATTACAAGTGTATTATGGTCATATAAGCCCACATTATCATTTCTGAAATGAAGCCTCTGATTCCTTTGTGCTCCTAATAAAAGTGCATGCCCGGCGACATTTACTGCAGGGACTCAGACATGCTGACCACAAGCTGCTTTCGTCCCCTGGCCACCTCCCAACACTGGAAAATTGCCTAACACTGCTGACCCCAATATGATTTGGATTCTAGTCAATACCTATGAAAACATTATAGATCATTCTTATTTGATCATAACAAGGCAGCTCACTCCTGTTTTATAATGGTCATAAGTAAAAATAAATAACCAATTTTGCCTCAATGAGATAAAATCAATATTTCTCCCTTGTAATATGCTTCTCAGAAAGAAAATTCACAAATTAGTCTCATTTCTAAAGGCCTGGTAGCAAATCACTCAGAGGTATAAATTATTTTTCAAGTCAGCAGGAAATGGGGCAAAACGCACTATCCATATTTTGCAGGTCCCCGACAAGCTCATAGTGGCTCAACTTGGAGTAATTTTTACAGATGATTACAACGGATATATATCCTTGTGCACCTTAGAACAACACAATCTAATTCTTTTTTGTGACCAAGCATAACATAAAATGAGATTTATCTGTGTGCTCACAATATCTATTAGGTGCTGTGGAGATGGAGATGGGGTGAGCTACCTGTTTATTCGGTAAGACATTGTCACTGATAGTGTTCTGACACTTACGATAAATGCAGTTTCAGCAGCATGGCTATAAAAGTCATTCCTGGTGTTTATGTTTTTCCTCTTAAAACTCCCAAGTTTACAGTGGTAGTGTTTTGGAGAAAACGTGAACTTTTTCTTACAGGTATTCATTAGCTTTTCTGATTCCTTTGTGAATTTTTAGTGAAGGTCTTAGGCAATGTAAATGACATAAATATAATCGAGCACCTAACTTAGTTAAGGAATAGATGAGAAAGAAGTAAAGATAATAAGCTTTTAGAAGTTAAAAACATAAACTTCACCCAATCATTTGGCAAAAAAGAGATAAAATAAATGCAATTTCAAATATTTTCATGATTTATAATGTTTTTTAAGCAACTCAAAAATATGAAAATATGGGGAGGTTTGTATATTGCACGAGAGTCAAATAAAAAGACATATGACCAATAAAATGCATTATTTAGTTTGTCAGGAATTTGCTTATTTGTTTGATATTGTTTCTTATTTGCTGATCATTGAATATTATGAGAATAAATGCACAAAGGCAAAAGCATATTTTTAAAATATGTCATCAGGTCATGGACGAGGGTTTTCCTATAACAGCTGTGGTGTGTCTCCTGTTTGATTAGTGTTTGCAGAACAGCAGAACCGCCTACCCACCACTGCCCACTGGGACTCATGCCATCCACTCAGGCTCAGACATATCATAAGCATTTAAATATCACTTTGGTGGCAGTGTATGCAAATAAAACAGCATAACACCCATAATACTTTTGAAACCTTATTTCCTTCAGTGTTAAAACATGGTGCAGCTATTTTTAAGAATACCTATGTGTATAATTATAGGAAAACATGTACAATGGAGTCTGATTCAGAACTCTGAACTGAAGACAAAGAATCCTGCCATCCAGAGGGAGGCACTCCTCCCCATGTCCCTCTTCCCCTCCTGGATCCCACATTTATCAATGAGACCTCTTTGTGAGGCTGATATTCCCCTCATCTTCTTATGTACCTATTCATCAGTCCACAGCAGTGTGGAGTAGTGTAGAATAAAAAACTCCTTCAGTTGCAACTTTAGCAAGAGAGAAGGCTGGAAGAAAGTACAGAGAACATTTAGTGGGGTATGGTAAAAGGCCTGAATTCAAAGTTGGAATTCTGGGTTCTGATGCTGACTCTCTCCTTAACTACAGTGATGCTGGCTAATTCCTTAATCTCTCTTTACCCCTACGCTATATAATAAAAGCCTAATATGCTAAGTGTCCGGTGATCCCGTCGGCCATTCAACCAATCAAAGCATAATATGCTAATGACTAGAGACCTGATGCATGAAATTCGTGCAAGAGTAGGCCTTCCTTCCCCTGGCTGCCGGCACTGGCTTCTCTTTGGCACCTAGAGCCTGGCATCCCTCCGGCCACTGGCAGGCACCTGGGACCCGGGCTTCCCTTGCAACCCTGGCTTCATCTGGAAGGATGGAAGGACGGAAGGATGTCTGGTCTAATTAGCATATTATGCTTTTATTATTATAGATATGCTAAGGCTGCTCAACCGCTCACTATGACGTGCACTGATCACCAGGGGGCAGACAGTCAACCCTTCAACCAGTTGCTATGATGTGCACTGACCACCAGGGGGCAGATGCTCCAACCAGTAGGTTAGCTTGCTGCTGGGGTCCGACTGATCAGGACTGAGATGGGCCGGACATGCCCTGGAGCCCTCCCACAGCCCCTCCCTGGGCGGTTAACCTCCCATGTCCCTCCCTGGCCCTGAGCATGCACTGAGGGGTCCCTCGGCCTGGCTTGCGCCTTCTCACAATCTGGGCTGAGGAACACCCCTCCTCCCCCAAGTGCATGAATTTCATGCACCGGGCCTCTAGTTTATTTATATAGTCATGTACCACATAACAACATTTCAGTCAATGACAGACTGAATATACAACAGTGGTTCCATTAGGTTATAACAGCTGAAAACTTCCTAATGCCTAGTGATGTCGTAGCCCGTAGCCATTAAGGAAGTAATGGAATGCATTACTCATGTGTTTGTGGTGATGCTGCTGTAAACAAACTCACTGCACTGCCGCTCATACAAAGGTCTAGCACATACAATTATGTATGATACACAATTCTTGATAATGATAATAAATGACTGTTGCTGGTTTATGTATTTACTATACTATACTTTTTATTGTTATTTCAGTATGTAATATTCCTACTTACCAAAAAACAAAATTGCTGTAAAACAGTATGCATATTCCACAGGCAGAAGCCTCATACATTTAGTGTTTGCCATGCCTCTTAATCGCATCATTCTCTCCTGAGCTTGTTTTAATCTCTTGTTTTGTACAGTAACATGCTGTGCAGGAGCAATGGGCTGTACCACAGAGCCTTGGTGTGTGGTGGGCTGGACCATCTAGGTTGGTGTAAGTGCACTTTATGATGTTTGCACAATGTTGAGTTCGCCTAACAATGCATTTCTCAGAACGTATCCCCATTGTTCAGTGGTGCACATTCTATGTAACAGAAAGGGTTGGACTAGACTCCAAGCCTCCTTTCAGATCCCTAGGAATTCCCAACTTTAGGCTCTTGACTAAAAAGCTGTTTCCTTCTTCCTCTCACCATGTGGCTGATTTTATATAAATGACCTGGAACGACAAAACCTGTCACCGCCTGCCAGCCGAGTGTGCGTAGCTGACCTCCCTTTCCACATGGCCTGTGTCTGTATGGCTGACTGGCTTGACTATTTGCAAGTCAGCCTCCCAGCAATTCATCTTATCCTGGCAAGCTGGAAACAATTTAGAGGTTAAGACAACTGGAGTAATCTGGCCGTGAAATGGCCACTCCCTGGCTCCACTTGGGGACAGAACCAGCCTTTTGTTGTCTGATGTAGCTGAGCCTCATTCTTATAGAATTGAGCTCAAAAATCTAATATACTTAGGCTTATTTGTGGGAAGATGACAGAGTACCACTGCCACTGAGAGACTGCCCATGTCCTCTTATACAGGTGAAACAGGCAGAGAGCGGCATCACCCAAGTCCAAGAGCAAGAAATGGGCCACCCTGAGGGAGGGCCACCTGCACCTTGTCCCCACCATCTCCCCTCCCAGAAAAGCCACGTCAACAGAGAAAAGGAAAGATAGCAAGTTTGACAACTGAAAGGACTCATTAAAAATGGAGGAAAAGTGCAATTCGATTTTTAGTACTTCAATGTTCATAATAAATTTCTGCTAAATAAAAGGACACATTTGTCTTGGGGAAAGGCGAGGGGTCAAGTTAACACCATGGACTCAAAGGTCAGAATCATGAAACAATTCATGTTTATTCTAACTCTGTGGTACATTTTTATGGAGCCATACAGTTTTAAATGTCCGTATGTCAAAAGTAAGCCCTGCTGGTGGAAACAGTTTTTCTTATGACATCAGTTAGGAACTACCATCCTAAGTGCTACTGGACTGTAAACCATATTTTGGGAAATACTGTCACAAATATCTCTGACTTGTGGCACTGAGAGAACAACTTTTAGGTTGAATGTTACTGAAAAGGCATATTCTACTTTGCAGAAGTCACTGACTATACTTCCTTCCAATGTCACTTCATTTAACTTCACTCACTCCCTACTATAGGGTAGAGCAATCCAAACTATTAATACAGGGTGGGTTGAAAGTAGTTTTACAGTTGTGAGTATGTGATACACAGAGTTTATCCTTGTGTTATTCATTAAATATTGCATTACATTATTTTCTATATGAACAACTATAAACCTACTTTTTGCCCTACCCTGTTTTTTTTTTAACTATAATCTACACTTACACATGCATTAGCTCATTTGAATCTCACAACAACCCTATTCTCAAAATATCTGAATATATCAAAATGACACAACTGTTAAGGGCGGCCCTTGGAATCCTGACCTCAAACCTGGTACTTTTACATTTCACAAAACAAAACAAATAAACAAACAAAAAACACCAACAAACAAAACTCACAGAATTGCATTGGGCAATCAGATTCAATGTTAGAGATTGGAAGACAAGAGAGCAGGGAATCCAAGCAAATGGAACCCGGAGGACACTCAGAAGTAAAAGTTCCAACTCCAAGTGGTAACTGAGATGAGTAGAATGAGGTGGCACCAAGCACACAGTTTCATTCATCAAACCCTAGTTCTTAAGTCTTTCATGACGCTGACATGAATATATCCATTAGCCATTTAAGTGATTTTCATTCTTTACGGAGCATTTTTAGAGAATTATGAAGTGCCCTTTTCTCTTCTAAAGTACTTTCCCCCAAATTAACTATTGAACCTCTGACACCTTCACTAGTAAAAATAATTTTTGTGGGCTGAGATTTTAGTATCTAATCAAATCCAGCATCCCTTCATTAAAATTAAAATAAATTTAAAAATATATGTCCTCTATAACCAGTGAGTAAGTGGGCATCAATGAAACAGTATTTGTACATGAACCCATTTCTCAAACAAGCTACTTAAAACTGAAATATGCACATAGCCTATATTAGACCACTGAAAGTCACATTGCAGAACCTGATTATAGCTTAAAATATGTTGCCTGATTCCCCAGCATCCTTCATTTCAAGGATATAGAATGACAGGCAAATGGAGCTGACGAAAATAAATTGCATTGCTCTGTACATTCAGTGAAGCTCACATTTTAAAAAAAGAAGAAAAATAAAAACACAAAAAACATATATTCTCACCAATTGAAAGTAAACTCAACTCTGAACGGAAGCATGTCTTTCCTCACTGCTGTAAGAGAAAATACAATTTAAAATACAGCTGAGATGTCCACTGAGCATACTGAACAGGAAAGCAAACTTTCGTGATGGAAGCATCCTGTTTGCTTCACACGACTGCTCTGTGGGTTTTGAAAGATGGATTTGTGTTTTTCGTTTCTAGATATCAGATAAAACAAAGAGGTGTGCATTGCCCCAATAGATGTTCAATATGATGTGGGTCATACAAGGTCATCCTTCCAAATACCTCAGATCTCTGGAGAATTCACTATGTTTCATGCATCATTTATTTCCCTGGTTCAGCTAGACTTTTGTCAGGAGTCTCAACACTGTTATGATATGATGAATTGTGGCTACAAGAATAATTTTTTCCCCTAACTCACACATGTAGCTTTTTCTAAGGCTGTGTCTCTACAGCACACAAAGGGCTCATTGAGCAGTTCAAATATGTCCATCAACAATTGCTTTTCTTAATTCATGAGGCAAATATCTTGAGTGACTGCTTTGGGAATTAATTTGATGAGTTTTTTGGCATTGTGAAAATATAGCCTTAGTCTTAACAAGGATTTGCTGCAGATCCTAGAAAATAGACTTGTCAAGTGACAAAGGTTTTGTACTATCTGTGGTCAATTTCTGAAGAGCTGGACAGTTCAATTTGATGTAATTGTGCAGATAACTAGATGTTAAGCTTGGATACCTAGATTCTAGATTTCCACAGAAAGGCACCAGAAAGTTCATTAAAAATTATTTAATGTTTAGATAGTTGAGAGTTCAACATCAAGTTTCCTAGATGCCTCCCAAAGGAAAAAGCGGTTCTGGAAAAGGGTGGAAAAGGGGGAGCAGCATTTGGGAGTAACAGTTATGACAAGAAGTCTCAGGGTCCCAAAGGTGACGGCAATGCAGTAAAGGTCAGACAAATTTGTGTGAAAAACATGGAAAAATCATGGAAGCCTTGAAACATTAAAGTCTGAAATAATATGCAATGAAATGGCCACACAATATGGTGAAGATAAAGCCAGGCAAGGGGGTGACTGGGGTTGGCTGACCAGAGGGTCCATGGTGGGACCATTTCAAAGCAACATTTGCTTTGCCTGTAAGTGGGCTGGACAAGCCTGTGAATACAGACCCTCCAGTTAAGACAAAAGTTGGATATCATATTATTATGGTTGAAGGCAGAAAATAAAATTGTACGGAACACTGGAAAAATTATTTAATGTTTAATTAATTTAATCTGAATATTTTTAAAGGGTAGCAATTATATGCACTCACAATTTCCATTTTGTTCTGATGAGTTTATTCCTCCACCTATCACCTATTCTTCTCCAACTTTTTTTTCCTTTCCTGGAAGAACAATATCCAACCCTATAAGTTCTAAATCAGGAACAAAATCTCCAAAGCCTTCTGGGGCCAGGCAGGCAATACACTGGTTGAAGTGAGCAGGACATGGATGCACATGTGTACATTGGGGAGGAAGCAGGAAGCATTCAAACCCACCCACGTTTGTTGTGTTTACTTCATGCCTGGCTTGTTCTCTCTCATCTTGGGAGGAAAGAGTACTATTGTGTATGTAGCCCATGCCGAAGAAAACATTTCCATGTAGCTTAAAGTTTAGACCGATAGGCTGGGGTTATAGTAGAAGGTGTTGGAGAAGTTAGCTTGGAAAAGAAATGATCCCACAACGAGGGGTGGGGGTTTTCTGAAAAGGGGAAGACTAACTTGTGAGCTCCTGATTATTTCAGCTCATTGTTTTTGATGTTGATGCTATAGTGGGTGTCAAAGGCTGGGGCAGGAAACAATATAGAACGAGCATTATGAATCTATGATCCTGTGATTTCTCATTCCCTATTCATCTATTCAACAAAAGCTTTAAGCATCTTTGTGTGCCACGTTCCATGTTACATGTGGGAAAACAAAAACTCTTAACTCAAAAAGAACTCAAAAGAAACATGGTTGTTTCTATTTGGGAACTTGAGAAAAAGCAAGATGAGTAGAGACGCTTAAATGAAAGAGATAAGAGTTAAAGGCCCCAAATGGATCTAGTGATATCAAGCTCACCAAAGAAATGGGAAGAAAAGTTATGCTTTAGTCCCAGAGAACACTGGCAGCGAAAGCAAGGACAGGAAACAAGGATGCATGGCTGGGGAAGGGGAGCCTTTTGATAGGAAGGGGTGGAAGACAGGGAGTAAGAAGTAAGGTTAGAGGGGTATGAAGAGGATCTCTCAACACTCAGTTTTGTCATTTAGACCGTGTCCTGCAAGTAGGAAGTTGCCATAAGTCCTGAAGTGTTTTTGTTTTTTTTTTTATCAGAGCCTAGGTGAACAGCAAGGTTTATTTGCTTTGTAAAGTATATTACTATTTTATTATACACATGTGGACTCTAAGGGTCAGAACTATGGCAATTTTCCAACACCAACATGTTTACTAAGCAGAAATGGCACTCAAACCCAAGATTTAAACCTGCAAACTCAGGGCTCTCTCTACGAGAAGACAAAACCTTTACCGACAGCACAATAGCACCTGCTTTGTAACTCCACAAGTGCCCACAGATGCATCTGAAAACCATAACAATCAAAAAGGGACTAAAAATCCATATGCAGAGTTTTAAAGGTCATTTGGTTGGGATGGCAGGAATGAAATTATGTCCAATTTTCCACCATCATGCAGCTCCCATGTGCAGAGCCAGCAGCCTCTCATTTTGGCTCATCTGAGCACTTTCAGGGGAGAGCATCTGTGCCGACCAGACCTCGCCAGAGCCTGAGCTGGAAAAATCACAACACCAACAAAGGCCACTAAAGCCAGGAGGAAGTCTGGACTTAGAGGTTTTCCCACCAGTTGAGCAAACCCAATTGCTTTAGGCCAAACTATGAAAATATATGATCATCTGCCCAGCTGCTGTGGCTCAGCAGTTGAACATGGACCTATAAACCAGGAGGTCATGTTTTGATTCCTGGTCAGGGCATATGCCCAGGTTGTGAGCTAGATCCCTAGTAGGGGGACATGCAGGCAACAGCAGATCAATGATTCTCTCATCATTGATGTTTCTATCTCTCTTTCCCTCTTTCTTCCTCTCTGAAATCAATAAAAATATATTAATATTTATATATATACATTTTAATATATATATTTTATGTATTATAATATATTAATATATAATATATATTAATATTATATATAATATTTTAATATATATATCCAAAACATGTAAAGAAGAATATGAACTTCTTATTACATATTGCCTCACTATTTCAAGTTTTGTTTTGTATTTACCTGTTACCTGATAAAATGGGCAGAGACATACTCACTGATGGGGCTGCTGATTAGTTTCTCCTGAGCTTCTCAGAAAGAAAATCACTGCCAGGTTTCTACATCTCTCCAGTCTCCAGTCTATGTCAATATCAGTCTCAGAGGGATTCACTCTGAGATGTCACCTGCCTCCTTGCAGTCAGCCAATTATATTATTAAATATTAGTTCTCCGTGATGGTCTCAGGTTTCCTACTTATGGCCTGACCATTTAAGAGAAAAGGAGTGGATGACCAGTGTTCCCAGAGTTTTGTCTATTTCCTCTGGTTATGGAAATAAAATCAAATGTCCCCCAGTTTTCCAGCCTTCAGGAGGTCATCTTCCCCGTGACATCCAGTTACTATCAGTTAATCCCTGGCACTGATTCACTGTTTACATCTGTATCACCAGATAGCACTGAGTAGGTGTTCGGCCAGGTAAACGAAACATTCATGGTAGTTATCTGTCTCTGGTCTCTCTAAGGCTCCTTTTTATTGTTTCACACTTGCTCTCCTGTTCCACATTGCTTTGGCTCTCCTTGTTTCCCCTTATCCCAGGTATGGCTACACACTCCTCCCTTCATTCCTCCAAGAACAACAAACAACAGGCTGAAGATTTGGCAAACCTTTCTAAAGACTTAGGGATGAGATAAGGAAAACTGGGTATTCTTGGATATTGTTCCCAGAGTCCACTGACATAGTTCCATCTAACAAAGTCTTCCTGCGGGGCTGCCTTCCCTTAGCCCTCTGCCTTTCACTACATTGTCTGATATTTTATGCTTGTATTTCTGGTGGTGGTGAGGGTAATCTTATCTTCAACAGATGAAAATTTTTGACCATCACCCACCCTCTCAATTAAAAATACAAGCCTCTAAACCTCTTTTAGACCCAACAAAGAAGAATATCTCACTTCCCCTACTCTATTTTCATCAGCCTGCCAAGATCATCCTATAGTTGATCACACTGAGATGTCACTCTGCTGCACTGATGACAGATGTTTCTATTATAATTACGTGCTCATTAGTGCCTTGTATTCTGGGCCACCTCCATTACAGAGAACTTATGCAAAACCAAAAGACCCAGCAGCATGAATATTTCCAACAGACCCATAGATTAATATAGAAACCCACCTAAGGACTATTTTAATAACATCTTGTCCCTGAGACATTACTTTGTTCACAACTTGTTTCTGGGAATATACCATTCTGCATTCATATTCTTTGGGGTTTTACCTCTTCAGCCCATCTCTTGGCTTGATCCTTCAATTTAACCCTGGTGTTAATGGGGTAGACTACATTCAGTTGACAGGTTTCAAATAATGACATAATTACTCTGCATGTAACAACATTTAGTGTGTTAGTCTGTCCAAGAATATTGCAAATATTATAGCATATATATTTTCAGGATTTTACACAAAGGACCTGCTCCATGGTTTTAGTGGATTCTTTCATAAGTAACACAGAAGTATAAAATAATTCAACAGGTATGAAAACATTGCTAATCAGACACAAATATGAATAAGATATTGTCTCAGCCTTCTTCACTAGTAAGGATAATGGACAGGAAGCACACAATTACCAAAAAAGATAAAAAATGAATATGAGCATACTTAAGGAGCAAAGAAGGTTTAACACTGGAGGTGATGTGTTGATTGGGTGTGAAGAATGAGCAGGGTTTGGAAGGGAAGAGCTGAGATACAAAGGTTAGCAGTGGAAGTCAGTGAGGTTGAGGGAAAGACATTTGGCAGGTGAGGAAAACAAACATTTATTAATTTCTAGGAATCAGGATTTTGGTCCAGAGTGATGATGGACATATCACTTTTTCCACTGTTGCAAATTTGAGAGACATTCCCTGTCTTTGTTAAGCAGACAATTCTCAGGAAGGCCCTTTCCAGAAGGGAGAGAGACCATTTCTTTCATTATCAAAAATACACCCTTTTTAAGTAGCTGTAGCCAACTTTGGAAACGAAATGAGAAACAAATGCTGTATTGATGCTAAACAAATGATGTGCTCTGTATCATAGTGCCTGAAATTGCCAGTCTAAAAATAATGAGATATTTTACAAAACATGTGCCTAGAATGAAATAAAAAAAGACCAAGTCATCCCAGTGCTAGCTGAGCCTCTCCAGATCTGGCTAGAATGTGTGTCAGACAGCCTCATTAGTCTTCTCAGGGGTGGGGAGTAGCACAGACAGATGTCCTGAGGTACGTGACCGGGTGAAGACGAATAGCCACAATGCAGCTGTGTAGACAGCTGTCTAAACCGATTAAAAATAGATCTATCCATTGCCCTTGGTACCTTGAAAGGCTCTGGGATGACCACAATTTATACACCAGCCCAAATATGTCTCCCACATAATAATACAACTTAGCCCTTCCCTGAAACCATAATTTTTCAAAGCTCACTGAAAATGTAGGTTTAATTTTAGAGTCTTTAAGGATGACTTAAAGCTATGCAGATATACAAATGTAGCATTACCCCAATTATTTAATTAAATCTCTGAACATTTTAGAACGTGTGATCCATGATTTCATGAATTCCATTGAAGAGATACAGTCATAGAGACCAAGAAACAAGTCACTCATCCTAGGCACTCAGCATCGTGGAGGGCATTAGAGAGTTTTAAATTCAGCTTATGACATATCTACCTGTGACCTCAAAATCCAAGTCCAAAATGTTAACTCAAGAGACAAAAAAAAATCAAACACACAAACAGCAAAACAGCTCAGTTGTCCATCAATAGGGGAATGCACAAACGATTAGATATTCATGCAATAGAATTCTAGTCAGCAATGAAAATGAATAACTTACCATTTCCACCAGACTTCCGATGAGATCATTGAAGCTGAGGTATGAAACACTTACCTTTTGCAGTTATGTAGGTTTGCATTGTGAGCATGGGATCCATCCTTTTATCAGTTCATCACATGCGAGGTGGGAACTCAGACCTTTGCCACAGTGACCAAGGAAACTGTGCTCTGAGGGAGTCCGCTGAAAAACTTCATGTTTCTGTTCTTGCTTTGGTAAATGTAATCTCTTTTTCTCAACTTGTTTGTTTCTTGACCTGTAAAAAGGCAATTAAAAGAGATTTATATATATATATATATATATATATATATATATATATATATATATAAAACAATTCAACTATTTTACTAACCTGAATAATTTGTAAATAATTTTGGTTTCTCTATGTATATAATAAATCACCTGAGAGCAATGACAATTTGGTTTGATACTTTCAAAAAAAAACACCAAAAAAAACCTATGTAGTCTATATTTGAAAGATTTTTAAACAAAAATAATTAAAATAAAAGAGAACAACAAAGAAACCGAACGTTCTAAAACAAACAAAACAAAAACATTCAGTTATGAAGCAGATACTCTTATAAATGTATAAAGGTGAAACAACAAAATAATTGAACTTGAAAACAAAATAATGACAAAATCTTAATAACAAAAAATATCTCAGAATAACATGAAACAATATAAAAATATTTTAATGAATAAACTCAGCAAGCATAAATAAACATTAACATGAGTGTAAGAATCAGAGATATGGAATTACAGACACACTATTTAAGTATCCAGTGGTGGTAGAATAACCATTGTTTTAAACTAGAAAACCCTAGATTCTCTTTAAAACTGTGACTTTATGCCCTAACCGGTTTGGCTCAGTGGATAGAGCATCGGCCTGCGGACTGAAAGGTCCCAGGTTCGATTCCAGTCAAGGTCATGTACCTTGGTTGCGGGCACATCCACAGTGGGAGGTGTGCAGGAGGCATCTGATCGATGTTTCTAACTCTCTATCCCTCTACCTTCCTCTCTGTAAAAAATCAATAAAATATATTTTTAAAAAAATAAAACTGTGACTTTATGGAAGTTATTTCCCAAGGACTATTAACCATATATCTTCAATCCTTCCCTACTCAAAAATTCTAGTTATTGATAAATATTTAGAAATTATTTTAACTGGTTTTGAAATATTTTATATGATTCTATAGCTAAATTGACTATGATAACTCCTACTATTAAAAAAATAACAATGCCACCCTAACCGGTTTGGCTCAGTGAATAGAGCATCGGCCTGCGGACTGAGGGGTCCCGGGTTCAATTCTGGTCAAGGGCATGTACCTTGGTTGCGGGCACATTCCCAGTAGGGGGCGTGCAGGAGGCAGCTGATCGATGTTTCTCTTTCATTGATGTTTCTAACTCTCTATCCCTCTCCCTTCCCGCTGTAAAAAAATCAATAAAATATATTTAAAAAATAACAATGCCTTATACTAATATTGTCTTTCAGAATACCTTTTCAACTATGACCTTCTTCAACCCTAGCCATAGCTTGTACAATATGATAGAGAATTTGCAGATGATGAAAGTGAAACTCGTAGTTGAGAAATGATTTTTCAAAGGCCGCAGTGATGTTTAACAGAGCATCAATAAATACTTAACTCCTATTAAGTAAAACCTAAAACATAAGGGTTTTAGTTCACATTTCTTCCCCAAATGATGCTCATTTGAAGAGCAATTAATGACAAGTGACATTCAGCTTGTTATTATGAGATGATACAGTGGCTAAAAGTTTTAATAAACTTTTTATTAAAAAGTTTGCATTTGAAGAACTTCCAATTTTTGAGAGTCCTGGAAATGAAGGAGTAGTCATAAGCAGGAAATCACAGGGGTAGTATGTGGTGGTTTATCTGTCCAAGGCTCCTCCTATACCATGTGGGAAGAACTGAGAATAGGCCACAGGCTTGGATGAGTAACTATGCATATGGATATACTGTGTTTAAGAAATATTATGCTGTGATGTGCAGGGCTTTAAGGATGAATCTCATTTTAACCATAGCAAGAGAGTTGGCTTAAAGTAGCATTATCTGCATATGTAGCCAGGAGGCAGAGTAAATGGCCGTTTGGATAGAAAATTCCAGATGTTAAGATTATTCACAGACAAGGATGGTGCTGCCAGGTTAGGAGCAAGATGCCCAGTGTTGAGGATGGCAGCCTGAAATTCTAAGATTGAAATTGGAACCTTTTGGGAAGTAGCCCCAGTGGGTGATATTGAAGAGATGCTGATTCCAAAGACTAGATGATAGAATCAGAGTGAAACAACAATGACATTAGTAACAAAGAGCCATCCAGTGATAGCTCTTCTAGCCAAATCAGTTGTGCTTGGAGAGTAAACTATGTGTGAACAGTAATCTAAATCAACACATGCTTAAAAAAATTAACATGAATAATTTAACAACAATCTCAATTTTAAAAAGAGCAATTCTCTTGGAATCAGAAGAAATTATTGTGATGAAATGTGAGAAAAAACAACTTATACAATAAGTAGATACAGAGAACAGACTGACAACTATCAGAGGGGAGAGATAATTTGGGGGAAAAGGTGAAGAGATTAAACAAAGAAAAAATTAATAGACACAGACAACAGTATGGTGATTGGCAGAGGGAAGGGGGGGTCAGGGAGGTAGAAGATGGTAAAGGGGATAAATGGTGACAGAAGGAGACTTGACTTGGGGTGGTGAACACACAATGCAACATACAAGTGATGTAGTTTAGAATTGTATACCTGAAACCTATATAATTTTATTAACCAACCAGTGGCCCAGTGCATGGATTCGTGCACACTGAAAGGAAATTAATTAGAAGAAATATTTTAATATCGCTATTTACCCTTTTTCTATAACAGAAGTGTCAACCAAATTCATAATCAACAATGACAGATGGAAACACAGGCGTGTGATTGGTGCCAGTGAGAGCTTTACATATATATACTAGAGGCCTGGTGCACAAAATTTGTGCACAGTTAGGGTCCCTAGGCCTGGCCAGCAATCAGGGCTAATCTGTGGGGCAACTGGCGGGGCGATCGGGGGGGCCCCTGCTGGCACCCGCCTTGGCTGGCCTAGGGCCTGCGGGCTGGGAGCAGCTCCTGTGTTGAGCTTCTGCCCCCTGGTGGTTAGTGTGTATCATAGCGACCAGTCGTTCTGCTGTTCGGTCTATTTGCATATTAGCCTTTTATTATATTGGATATATAGATAAATGTGCTTGATGAGACCTGATTTCTGATTTAGCTATACTTTTTCCAGCCCAGTGAAGCACCCCAACTTCTCTTTCAGATAATTATCAGAGAATAGCAGTAAATATCAATATGAACAGATTATTCTTGTAGATCACACAGGGAGAACAAAGGGTAAAGTATTTAACTGCAGCAGTGTTTGACTATATTCTGCGCAGTGAAAAAACCTGAAATCATTTCCAAGGTCCACCATTTTTTACTTCTTTTCAGTCAGGTCAAGTTTCTAACTTTCTAAATCTCCGTTTTCCGGCTAATGAAAATAGGATTCCACCAAGTCTCCTATCTACCTACTCCAGGACTTCTGTGGGGATCAAATGAGATGAGGCACAGGAAAATGCTTCACAGATATTTGGTTAAAGTGTAAAATGTTTGCACCTGGCTATAAAGCAAGTCATGTTCCCGGGCTGAAGAAACTCCAAGGAGGCTAGTCACTAGGGAGAGGAAGTGGGCATTGCTATGTGAAGTCATTACCCTGTGCCCACAGCAACCGTTTCCAGGCTAGGCTGTGGGCTGCATTTTGTGCCATGGCATCTCCACAGCGTTGGCTGAGATTTGGTGGGCTGTCACTCCAGGGTGGTGGCGGGGCCTGTGTCCCACGTGGGGAAAGCTGAGTGTTGCTTTGTGAGCACCAGGTCCTTAGTGCCATTTCTCTGTAAATGGCCAGTGTGCATCATGGCAGCTCCTGCATTTAGCATCTGCCCCGTGGTGGTCAGTGCACATCATAGCAACTGGTCAGATGGTTGGACACTTAGCATATTAGCCTTTTATATATAGTGATTTCACCCCAATAAATTTTTTTAACAAGTAAAACAAGTCATATTTCTACTTAATTTCACATTGGCATGACCATATGCCCATTGAGAGTGACAAAAATTAAGTCTTTAGTTTGATTGCAAGCATATATTTTTCTATTTTTGTTCAGTTTAGTACTTTTGAACAAGTCCTACTTTGGTGAAATTTTTCTAACATGCAAATTACTTATAATTTTACACAATTATGCAAAACTGTAAGTAAAGAAATGCTTTCAGTGTTTTGTGAGCTACTAGCCCAAAGGAAATTTGTCAGCCTTGATCACTTAAGGACTGTTCTCACTGAGGAATCTGTGAAAAATGGAGGTTCTATTTCAATTGAGGAAAATTTCTTATAGAAAAGAACCCAGATCTAGAGAGATGAGAAAAGACAATTAATGGTCAGGCATTTTTAACTGAGGGCATCCCTTTCCAGCAAGCTTGGCATTTGCTATTGTGAAGACTTTCCTTACTTGCTGAATGTAAGCCCAAGTCTGGAAAACAGAGGAGAAAAAACTCAAAACTTCATAAGGTTTTTGCTAGATTGATCACCTCTCTTTACTGCTGCTTTCTTTGTATTAACTTCTGATTTGTTTCTCTCTGAACTTGTCTGGTACTCTGAGTTCATAGTTCTAAGTGATGGTCAACTCAAGTTCATAATCACCCCATTTGTTTCTCCTTCTCTCTTTGCCATAACATGTATTTTCTCCCAGCTCATATCATATCTCTTTTTGACAATTCATTTTCACTCTTAACTATAAATGTTTGTGTGTTTCTGTTGCTTTTGTTGTTGTTTTATCTTTATTATTGAAAGTATTACAGATGCCCCTCTTTTTCCCCCATTATCCCCTCTACCCCACATTTGCCCCCCCCCCCCCCGGTGGGGAGGGCTTCTGGGTCCATGGGTTATGCATATAAGGGCCTTGGTTAGTCTTTTCCAGCCTTCCTCCCCACTTCCTTCTGAGATTCTTTAGTCTGATCCACCAAGAGGGGGAAGGGAGGGTGGGAAGAGATTAACCAAAGAACTTATATGCATGTATGCATAACCCACGGACACAGACATGATGTTCTTAAACCTTCCGCAACTATCCTCATTTTCTATTCCTTACACCCCCCCTCACACTTGCCTCTGACCTCTTGCACATCACTTCCTCTCTCTCCTGGTACCAACTCCCACTGACAAGAAATATTTTCCATTCCCTGTGGAAAACTCCACCTATTTACTTATTTTTTTGCCATTCCTATGCATTGGTTACAATATGGTCAATCCTCCAATGGGTGCTCTTTTTTCTCTGTTTTATTTATTTGGGCTTTAATCTTTATTATTTCCTTTGTCTAACTTTGAGCTCAGTTTGTTCTTTTTCTAGTTCCTAGAGGTGTAGAGTTAGGTTGTTTATTTGAGATCTTTGTTTCTTAATGTAGGCACTTATTGTTATAAACTTTTCTCTTAAAACTGATTTCTCTGCACCACATAAGTTTTGGCATGTTCTGTTTCCATTTGCTTGTCTCAAGATCCATTTTTTATTTCACCATTAATTATTTCTTTGATTCATTGCTTGTTCAGGAGAGTGTTGTCAAATACATGGAAATGTATTTGTGAGTTTTACCAGTTTTCCTACTGTTATTGATTTCTAGTTTCAAACCACTGTAAAAACAACAGTATTTTGTATGGTTTCAATCTTCCTGAATATGCTAAGGCTTGTTTTGTAACCTAACATATATATGGTCTATCCTACAAAATGTTCCATGTGCACTTGCAAAAAATGTATGTTCTGCTGTTGTGAAATAGAATGTCCTATGTGTCTGTTAGGGCCATTTGGTTTATAATGTTGCTCAAAGCTGCTGTTTCCTTATTGATTCTCTCTCTGGATGATCTATCTGTTGTTGAGAGTGGGATATTAAAGTCCCCAACTATTATTGTATTGCTATTTATTTCTCCTTTTAGCTCTGTTAGTTTTTGCTTTATATATCTATGCACTCTGATGTTGGGTACAAAAATACAATTGTTATATCTTTTTGATGTATTGGCCCCTTTATCATTATATAAAGACCTTCTCTGTCTCTTTTCACTATTTTTAATTTAAAGTCTATTTTATATAAGTATAACTATCCCTGTGTTATTTTTTCTGTTACGATTTGCTTGAAATATTCTTTTTCTATTCCTTTACTCTATGTGTCTTTAATGCTAAAGCAACTCTCTTGTAGGCAGTATATCATTATGTCTTGTTTTTTTAAATCTATTTTGCTACTCTACATTTTTTTATTGGAGAATATAATCCACTTACATTTAAAGTAATTACTGATAGATAAGGATTTACTAATCCCATTTTGTTAATTGTTTCTGCCTGTTTTGTGGACCAAATAATTATTCTTGTTCTATTGCAAGTCCTAGATTTCCAAGCAAAAATAGCCCGTCTTCAAGATTACTATTTTACTAGAGGCCCAGTGCACGGATACATGCACCAGTGGGTCCCTTGGCGTGGCCTGCAGGGATTGGGCTGAAACCTGCATCCAACATCCCCCGAGGGATGTAGTAGTGTGGGAAATGGCAGGCAGGAGGCCATGGAGGAGCCACTCCCGCTCATCCCAGCCCTGCTCATCCAGGTCTGCTGAGTGTCTGCCCCAGGTGCCCCTTGGGCACTCACCCCAATCCTTTGAGCCTCAGTCTGCACCCCTAGCGAGGCCATGGGAGCTCTGCATAACTTACAGTGAAAATTGTGTTACATGGCGCCATAGAAACAGATCTCCAACATAACCTGAGGACCTACTGTACATGAATTCTACCTCTATGTAAGGGAATGCATGTTGTGGCACCTATTTTATTCTTAATGATTTTCATAAATTTTCTAAGAAGAATGGTCACTATAAGTTTCTTTGCTTTTTAAATTTGAGTGCTCTGCATAAAAAGAAGATTGGGATAAACTCTCCATTGGTGATTAAGTGTTATAAGGGCAGGAGAAAAAAGAAAAGGCAATCAAGGGCTGGTGGCTTGAGAGAGGGAATAACTGGTGATAAGAGATACACCAATGGGAATTCATCAGGGACTATGTTTTGCAAAATGTTCTTCCATTTCTCCTACCAACTTCTCAATATAATGTATGTATTTATTGCTTTTGATGAAAGTAAATTCTAGCAGTAGAATATGAAGAATTGCCAAGTAAATCAAATTACCTGGTTCCACTGGTTCTTAGGTCAAAACTCAGTTACACACATTGTATTTCTTGAGAATCTATGACCACCATATTATACTGCTTTTATAGCTAATTACCTTTATATCAGAAATGAGGATATATTAAACAATTTAAGTAATTAGCAAGATTAATTAATTATATTAGTTCTTAAAGGATTTTTTAACTATGAATACTTTGCTGAAATAAAATATTACAAAGTTCACGCATACAAGAGGAGAAGACGTGTGACTGTAATATAAGTGTAATATCTCTATACTGTTTGATTGTTCATAATAGGGAAGAATCAGGGTGAAAACAGAATTGTATCCTTAAAAACCCAAAACCCAATTCCATTTTGATACATAAATTGAGTACATTTAGTTCTAGAAGAAACCACACACCCAGTAAGAAGATCCTTGAACTAGAATTGATTTATCTTTCCTCCTAGTCTCTTTATTTTTTTAAATTTTATTTTATTGTTTAAAGTATTACAGATAGTAGTACATATGTCTCCTTTTTTTCCCCATTGACCCCCAGCCTCCCCTCCCCCCCACACACATGCCCTCATCCCCCCCCCCCCCAGTGTCTTGTGTCAATTGGTTATGCTTATGTACCTGCATACAAGTCCTTCGGTTGATCTCTTACCCACCCCCCCCAACACTCCCCAGCCTTCCCACTGTAATTTGTCAGTCTGTTCCATGCTTCTTCGCCTAGTCCAGCGGTTCTCAACCTGTGGGTCGCTACCCCTTTGGGGGTTGGACGACCCTTTCACAGGGGTCGCCTAAGACCATCGGAAAACACATATATAATTACATATTGTTTTTGTGATTAATCACTATGCTTTAATTATGTTCAATTTGTAACAATGAAATTGGGGCTCACCACAGCATGAGGAACTGTATTAAAGGGTCGCGGCATTAGGAAGGTTGAGAACCACTGTCCTAGTCTCTTTAGAAGCCATTTCTCCTAAATCCCTATGGTCAATGATAATCTCTCTCTCTCTCTCTCTCTCTCTCTCTCTCTCTCTCTCTCTCTCTCTTCTTAGCAAATGCTTTGCTTAACAGAGTATAAAATATTTCTTTTTGGCTGAAAAAGTCTTTAACTACTTAAGTGCACAATTTTCCAATTACCTTTTCAGAAAAATGTGCGGGAATAATCAAACTAGAAGGTGAAACCTTAGCTCTTTCACTGATGTGAAATTGATTGCTTCCTTTGTTCCCAGTGATATTTTTCTTTTTTAAAAAAAAGAAAAAGGCAAATCAATTTAAGTGCTGAATTGACAGCCTAAAGACTAGAGTGCCAAAAGACTTTTATTTGTTAAAAGATAATATAAAGTAGATATAAAGACAAAGCAAACTTTCCTATGAAATAACTTTGCCCAGAAAGGTATGAACCCTGAATTTCAACCAGAGTAACTTTCTCAAGTTACAAGGGGTCACCTTGTGAAAGGGAATGTTCTTGGCTGGAAGGGATAGAGCTAAGACCAATGGGTAGAAGTCACAGGCAAGAGAACAAGTGAAGTAGCTGCCTGGAAGCTGGGTGGATTGGTCCTTCTCTGGCATTTTATCTAGATACCTCATAGTCTGGAGCTCAGAAGAGCAGAATGGATAGACCCACCCATGGCTTCATTCCTCTTTGACATGAAGTACATCAAGAATGTAACAACACTGTGGTGTGTGGTGGCCACAGAGCAAAGAGGATAAAAAGAAAGTGAAAACTGTTTCTACTGACATCCTGGGATATACACCTGAAACTAATATAATTACATATGTCAACTGTAATTGAAAATAAAAAAAATGATAAAATAAATTGAAAGACATTTTGCAAAAAAAGTATTCACATATGCAAGTTATTTCAAGCTTACTTATGGTTTCCAATAACTGAATCAAGGATCATGTTTAAATTTTGATCATCTAAAATTAAAAATTTATTTCTACCCACATTTCAAGTGTCCTACAGTTCTATGTGAAAATGACTAACATATTGAACAGCTCAGATCTATATATTGTTCTATATTAAGCTTATAAATTATTAGTACTTTGTTTTCTATGAACTCTGTTTATTGCCATTGTTTATCATTCTGTTGATTGATTTATAGAACTAAAAATTTAAAGAATTAGCCATATATGTTATATCAGCTGCAAATACTTTTGCATTTGTATTTTATCTTTGATTTTCTGGAACATATGGAATGAATATGTGTGTTTCTGTATTGTGTGTGTGTTACCATACAGTCATTTTTCTTTTTATGTAACCATATATGTCAGGGTTTTATTTGTTAGTTTTCTTTATAGGTTATTGATTTGGCATTATGCTGAGAAAGGCCTCCCATACTCTTCATATAATTAGAAGCATTAATTACTCCATTTTTACTTGTATTCCTTTTATAATTTCATTGTTTTGATAATTAAATAATTAATCTACCAATACTTTTGTTTGGTGTAAAATATAGGGAACCATTTCATTTTAATAGCAACTAGTTTCTCTCAACACTACTTATTACATAATTCATCTTTTCCCCTATTGATTTCACTTGTAACCTTCAATATAAACTAAATTTCTGTAGTTAAAAATACTTCTCAGTGGAGTGTTCTATTCATATACCTGGCACTGTCTCCAAGAATGAGTGTGCTCAGTTGAGATGGGGGAGGTGAGAATGGTACTCACAACAAAGCAGAGGAATAGCAGAGACACCGAGTGATGGTTTAAAACAATGTGGGGAACTCTGGTGAGTTCTAAGTTGCTGCAACAAAATTTTGGAAGAAGAATTAGAGGAAAATAAATCTGTAAAGATGGACTGGCAGCTGATTGTGGGTAGCATTATATGCCACATTAAGTAAGCTATACTTTATTATGATCTTTAGCAGAACAACATGGTCTGCTTTAGAAAGATTGTTTTAGTGAGAGAGTAGAATTGAATTTGAAAAATAAGCCCTATTGATGGGTGGCCAATTTGAGAATCAGACACAGCAGTTCAAGTGAAATATGACAGAGTGAATAACATAATAAGAATGGAGAAAAAAAGGAGGAGTAGAGAGATACTTGTGAGGACAACTCTGTGTCACTCGGTGGTTGATAAAAAGGCAAATTATTTAAAGAGAAAAATTGTGAGCTCATTTTGGACTTGAGTTTGAGATACCTGCTGAATGTACTAACACATGATCAGATACCTGAAACTGAAGCTTAAAGTTGAGCTCTAGAGTACAGATGTTGATTAGGATTCAGCATATGAACATTGATTGATACCATGAGGAGTCATGAGATCAACCATGGAAGCAGAACACACGGAGAAGAGGAATATGCTAAGGGCAGAACCCTGAAGGGCACAACATGGAAGAGAAAGGATCATCACAGAGAAGGAAGATGCTACAACTGTACAACAGTGCTATGTAATAGGAGAAAAGAATAAAAGAAATTTTGAACATTTGGAAAGTGATGAGCAAAATCATTGTAGCAGAGCAGTCTAGTAAATAAGAATATAAAATGCCTTCTGCATTTGACTGTGTCTTTGATGAGAACCTCTTAGAACATGCTCAAAGGTAGGATTAATAGTTGATTCCAGTCATGTGAGAAGATACAGGAGATGGAAAATGAATGAGATGGGTATAGAATATAACGGATATAGAGAATGAACAAGGGTTGAGCAGGAAATCAATAAAGCAATATAGACAGAGTGATTGAAAAAAGTAAGAGAAACAATCATGGGACAAAAGGCACAGTTGAAAAGGCTCCCCTGGAGCAGGAGAAGGAGCATCTCCTTCTCTAAAACCAAAGAAGAATTATTTCTGATCTTTGGCTGCATGTGAAAATGGGTGTATATACTGGCCAGGAAGTTCAGGACGATTACCTTTAGTAACATTTTTGATGTAATGAAAGACAATGTTCTCTGCTGGCAGGGGAAGCATAGAAGTTGAGTATAGGGTTTGTGGAAATTGAAAATATTTTAAAATCATAGTTGAGGAGGATGTTCAGAAAAAAATAAAAACAAGAGTGAGTGATACTAAGGGTCCAGCTGGTGCTTTAAAAAAAAAGGTGGTTTATTTGTTTAAAAAAATATTGAGAAACTAAGTACCCAGAGAGTTCTGATATCAAGAGAGTAAAAATAAGTCAAGACACTCATGTTGTTTATGGTCAAGTTGAAAGGGACTTGCATGCACCCATGAAAAACTAAGTTCCTCATAAGAGACACCAGTGAGTGGCTTTGATATTCAGGATAGAGGAAGAACTTGGAAGGTAATAGAATTCTCCATTGGGTTGAGAAATCTGATCTTGGGCATTGCAATGTAGATAATTTTCAACAGATGGAAAAGCGGGAGAGTATGGGGCAAAAGGCGTGTGAGGAACAAAGTTGCAGAGGTTGAAATGGTATATGTGTTAAGAAAGGGGCAATAGAGAAAGTGCTCATTTGGGGGCTGAAAGGAGAGAGGGCCAGGGGAGAGAGTAGCAGACTTCAAAAAGGCTTATAGAAATAAGACAGGTTTTGCCCTAGCCAGTTTGGCTCTGTGGATAGAGTGTCAGCCCCCGGACTGAAGGGTCCCAGGTTTGATTCCAGTCAAGGGCACATACCTTGGTTGCAGGCTCAATTCCTGGCCCTCATTGGGGCATGTGCTAGAGGCAACCAATCGATGTCTCACTCACTTCTATGTTTCACTTTATGTATCTCTCTCCCTTCCTTCCATTCTCTCTGAAAAGCAATGGAAAAATATCCTCAGGTGAGGATTAACAAAACAAAAAAAAGAAAGAAGACAGGTTTTTCATATGTGTGTGTTGTGAGCATGTGCATGTGTGTATACACACATACAATGTCATACATATAAAATATTCATGTATGTTATATACACAGAATGTCATACTTAACATCATTGGACCTCCAAAACAAGATGTAACGGTGTCTAATCTGAAACTCATATCTTGTGTAACATGTAAGGTGTTAGACCCGACTGGTGTGATTGAGTGTCAACCTATGAACCAGGAGGTCAAGGTTAAATTCCCAGTCAGGGCACATGCCCAGGTTACGGGCTCGATCCCCCGTGTGGAGCATGCAGGAGGCAGCCAATCAATGATTCTCTCTCATCACTGATGTTTCTATCTCTCTCTCCCTCTCCCTTCCTCTCTGAAATCAATAAAAATATATTTTAAAAAAACAATATATAACATGTTAGCTTTCTTACATTCTTAGTGAATGGGCTGAGTGTTCCACACTCCAGTTATAAATTAGCTGAGTGATAAACCAAGCTTTGATGTATAGTCAGGGAAGAAAATCAGCTCCAGGATACCTCATGCCACCTCATTATTTTACTGAGCTAGTGCCTCACATTTCAACTTTAGAGACCACCTTTTTCCAGCTTTTCCTAAGAAGCAGTGTCTTCAGATCAGCCCTGGGAAATGAAGGCAATTTAGAGGATTACATGAGAATTGGACTTGGAGCGCATCACTTAGGTTTGCATTTTTGTCTCAGTGATGTGGTACTCATGGCATCAGCACTTTGCTTTGCTTCTATCCCCTCAGTAGCCCAGGGATAAACATGAAGACTGAAATCATTCCTGTCTCTGAAGGTGAGTGCTGCTTTCCAAGCCAGAGCTATTTGACTTCTTCAGCAATCCTGCAGACAGGAGGCTCTGTCTCAACCAGGATAAGAGCTGAGCTTGGTCAGCTGATCCTCCTCATGGGGAAGCTTATTCTGAGATCATAGGTAACCTTTTTAAAGGCATCCTAAGAACCTCCCATGAACTCTAAACTTGTCAAGGTTGAATTTTTATTGAAATACATAGTATATTAACAATAAGTAAATAAGCCAGTGTCCTGATTTGGATTCCCCCAGAACTAGGCACAGATTCACAACTTCAAGTATATGTATTTTATTAGGACAGTGAGGGAAAGGCTGGTATGAAAGTGGGGAATTGAAACAGGGAAGAGAATAAAGGGAAGAAAAACAATAAAGGGGAAATTTTCAAGCCAACCTGCTCCATAGAAGACTGAAGCCAACAGGGTAACTTTGGGAGCTAGTGTATCACACACACCTCAGAATTATCCCAACCAAAGGGTGCAGAGCTGAGGTTTCCCATGGTGAGGGAAATCGCACACGTACAGAAGCCCAGGTGTTGGCAACTGGAAGTTGATTGGTGCCCACTGAGGAGATAAGGTTATAGGATCCAGGTGGGGAATTGATAGCATCTACCCTCCAACGACTGAGTGCTTGAGATTATTATATGTGCCATACACTATCAGAAATAGAATTATCAGAATTCTTTTCAAGTAAAAACTTCCATTGTTTGTTTGTTTTTTCAACAGTCCTTCCCTTTTTGTAAGCTGAGCATATGCACTCAGTTTAGGTGCTGAACTAGTTTTACAATAGCACACGGAAGCTCATAATGCAAATTACATGTTGTAGTCAGTAAAAATCTATTTAAGCCAACAACTTCATTTTCATGGTGAAATTTACCCTCTGTCTTATTAATAACTACTGTATGTAGGATAAAATGGTTGTCAGCATAGATACAGAACAACCTGAACACATAATTGCTGGTTGTGGAATTTCCATCAAAGAAGAAAAATCTTGACAAGCACAAACAAAAAAGATATGAAACACACCAATAGTAAAACATAAATAGATGCAAACAAATCGATTAATCAGAATACATTTGTTGAGTGCCCTTCCTGTATTAAACCACATTATTAAAAGCATGTGACTGAGCCAAAGCCTTCTCCTCCCTGAAATTTGCGATATACTTGGAGGAAACCATAACAGGGAAACAAGAGAATTCTACAAAAGAGCACACATTCAGTTCATACATTGAGTAGCACATAAATGAGTGATTCTGGAACAGGGAGCCATGATAAGGGCCATACAGGAAACAAAACTCTGTTGTTGTTTTTCCTTGAGTTGACCAATGATTTTCTAAATTAATGGAGCGATTGCTTTTTTGGTGACAAAGGTGTGTGTGCAGGCATTAGTTACAATGTCTCACATTATAGATAAAATAAAGAAAAAAATAGATTGGTGCAAATACCAAAAATAAAGTTCTCTATGTAAAGGTAATAATTGAACTTCAATATGTGTTTTGCAAATATGATGTCAAATGTGTTTCCAGAGAACCAGCCCTAAGATTTCTCTCAATGGAACCCAAGGACTGTCTTTTGTTTCCATGACAAAAGAGCCAGACCTGAAAATAAAAAAAGAAAATCTATGCTATAGGTCTGAAAGTATAGTGTGCACTAACTCATATTGAACACCTGGTATGAATGTGGCACTGTTGTAACACTCTGCTTGCTCAGACAGTAGTCTAAGGAAGTAAAATATAGAGAAACAGGCAAGAATAAAATCTAGCCAGCGACCAAATAAAACCCTTCAGCCATGGGAAAGCTACTGGAATTATTAATAAGGAGAAAAGCTTAGGAACATTTAGAACTGCATTATTTATTAAGAAACTGTCAGTGGGACTCATAAAAGGAGGCTGGGAGTGAAAAATAGGCTTGTTTGGGTTGAGTATATTACTACAGACAGGCTGCAGATAAGCGGGAAACAAAGGGGAACATTAATCTGACGCTCAGGAGAGCATTTGTTATGGCAACTACTACTGCAGTGGCTTTACGCAAATGAATCAGTATACAAGGCGAAGGTAAGTAGGAGTAATTAAAGAACAGAGGTTGTACACTGTCTCAGCAATGGAGTTGAATTTAGTCATCTCCTCTTGGGCTCAGTCAGAGGAGAGTCCACACAGCAGATCTGCTTCTTGGGAAATGAGAACATGAACAAGAGACAACCAGAAACATGAGGATTAAGGGGAAGAACACTTGACAGAGCAAGTGAATGATGGGACATATTTGCTAACAAGAAGCATGAGCAGTGACAATGGGAGACAGCCCTTCCTCATCCCCACAAATGACTAGATTGTCAACATGCTGGCCAGGACTCATCAGATCAGGGGGGATTTATATTTTGAGCGTATAGTATTTGCTTATCCAACACATAAGTGGAAGAGTAAATTTAATGCCACATGGAATAATGCAACAAATTCAGGCTTTAGAATAAGCAGATCTGGGTTTGAATCTGTGTTCTGCCACTTATTACCTATATAACTTGGGCTGCTGTTCTTAGAGCCTTTGTGTATAACAAGAGTAGTAACATCAATCCCATATAGTTGTAAGAAGATTAAAAATTTGAAAGAGATAATGAACATAAAATATCCAACACAGTTACTGGCACATAGCAGGGTCCTGGTGAATAGTAGCTGCTTTCTCTTTTCAGGGCCTACTACACAAAGCATTTTTTAAACACAGGAGAATAATCTGCATGATTCAAAATTTGATATGGATCTACTCATGTAAATTTGGGATTAGATTACTGATGTACTCCAAAACATCTTTTTGTCTCTGGCAACCTAGCTATGTGCCTTTACCAGGAATCGAACCCAACCCTTTTTGGTATATAGGACGATGCTCCAACCAACTGAACCACACAGCCAGGGCTCCATTTCATTTTTATTTGTAGCTATTGTATGTCACTTTATTCTTAATAGCTGGCTTTGTAATCAGAATAAAGTTTTAAAAACAACTCCTGAGAGTCTTCATATTTTAATCTGCTTCAATTAAGTGATAACAGATATATCTACATGTTCAATCACCTATTATTATAATATTTTCCTGTATAATATGAACTTTAAAATGTTTTTGCTCTTTGCTTAATTTTATTTATTTTTGTATTATATGAATTATCTTTTTTTATTCTTCTCCAGGAATTTATAAGGTACAATGTAAGTTTAATTCTACTAAAATTGACCTCTAAGTTTTTCAAAATACTCTTATACCTACATGTTTGTTTTCCAATTAGTAAAATAAAAAGTGTAGTGTTACCTTTAGACACTTTAACTCACCCAACAAGGGTATTTGAATGTTTTATCAGGACTTTACCTTGCCTTAGCCTTTCTCTTTTTGTCCTCTTGTATCTATTTACATACTAGAGGCCCAGTGCACAAAATCATGCACTGGTAGGGTCCCTAGTGGCAGCCCGCTGCTGGCCGGGGCCTCCCTCCCTTCCCTTGGCTGGCCCCGCCCCCTGGTTGAACTCCCAGATGAACTCCTGGTCAAGGAGACAATTTGCATACTACGTTTTTTATTACATAGGATGGTATTTAAAGCTGTGGACTCGACTTGATGGGGAAGAGACCTCCCCTCAACTTCAGACTCATCTATCCAGCTGTTTACTCAAAACCTCAAATGCTTACCTATTAAACATATCAAACTTAATATGTTTGAAATCCATTTTATGCCCTGGCAGACATGGCTCAGTGGTTAAGTGTGGACTTATGAACCAGGAGGTCCTGGTTTGATACCCAGTCAGGGCATGCCTGGGTTGTGGGCTTGATCCCCAGTGTGGGGCATGCAGGAGGCAGCTGATCAATGATTCTCTCTCATCATTGATGTTTCTCTCTCTCTCTTTCTCTCTCTTCCTCTCTGAAATGAATAAAAATGTATTTATTTTTTAAAAATTTAATAGCCAGTTTGGCTCAGTGGATAGAGCATTGGCCTGTAGACTGAGCGTCTGGGGTTTAATTCTGGTCAAGGGCACATACCTCAGTGGTACGCTTCTCCCCAGCATTTGCAGGAGGCAACCAATTGATATGTTTCTTTCACATTGATATATCTCTCTGTCTTTCCTTCTCTCTTCCACTCTCTCTAAAAATCAATGGAAAAATATCCTCATGTGAGGATTAAAAAAAATTAATCTTCTGACTTTTCTCTAAAAATCTGCTCCACCCAAAGTCTTCTCTCTCTCAACTGGTGGGCATTCTGTCCTAGTTACTCATGCCTGAAACCTTGGAGTCAATATTCACTCCTCACTCATTCACCAAATCTTATTGGTTGTCTCTGACACTTTTTTTCTAACATCCTGTCTCTTCTCACCTCCACTTCTAACTCTTCTCCATCATCACTTCTCACCCACTTGGACTGTCACAATCATCTCCTAACTAGCCTCCTATCTTGTCTCCTATAGCCTATTGTCTGTACAGAAACTCAAATGAAACTGGTCATAAACTAGGGTTTCTGATTCTCCATATATGCATTTTCCTCATCTGCATGCATGAAGTAATGGGGCCATTCTAGAAAAGAAGCCAAAGTCCTGCATCTTTTCTTGGAAAGGTGTTAGTCAGGAAATTCTTCTCACCCCCTATAGCACACTTCAGAAGTGAGCTCATTTAAGCCATGAGATTTTGGGTGGATAGGGTTATTGCTGCATAGTAGCCTCAATTAGTCCAGAAATGGTACCCAAATGGAAGTGCCATTGAAACAAAATCCTGAAGCATATGGCAATTGCTTGAAAGTTAGGCATTAACTAGTGAAGAAAGAGATCCTGTAGACTGGCTTGCTGAAAATTCCTGTTATACAGTAGGTTTTATTTTTTTTATTTATTTTTTTTAAATACATTCCACTGATCTTTCACAGAGAGGAAGGGAGAGAGAAAGAGAGCCAGAAACATCGATGAGAGAGAAACATCGACCAGCCGCCTCCCGCACATCCCCCACTGGGGATGCGCCAGCAATCCAGGCACATGCCCCCGACCGGAATCGAACCCAGGACCCCCTAGTCCGCAGGCCGACGCTCCATCCACTGAGCCAAACCGGCCTCGGCTATACAGTAGGTTTTAAGAACAACAAGCTAACACAGTAAATGTCACTGATTCTTGACTATTTTCTCTGCCTCAAAGTTTAGACATTCTTGTAATGCTCCACTTAGGATCTTAAGGTTTTTCAGATAAAGTTATTACAAAGTTTAGATGTTTAATCAGTTTGCAGCTAACTAATTATAACTCTATTATTGCCAGTGAGAAGAAATAACTAACATCAATAGATAGAAGTTTTTCTTTTTTGAACACTATTTAAAAAAGGAACCAAAGAGGTTCCTATTGATTCTAATTCCATCATTTTAAAGCTAAAGAAACATAAATCAATAAGGTATATGATACACATACTAGTATAGTGATAGCGACAGCCAGTGGGAAAGCCAGGTATAATAGGCCTATCTGCTAACCCCTAGTCCATTGTTCTTTCCCACTAATAACAGTGTGCTAGTGTCATTAAATAGGCCTTCCTTTTCAATAGATGTATTTTTCCCCTCTGTCAGATAGCAAGATTCTGGATAAGTCAGAGTCTACCTCTGAGTTCTATTTTATTTTTCACTGGGTTATTTCTCTAGCTCTTGGTGTGTTTTTTTCTTTCTTAATTATTATAACAGAATAGAGAGGCAGTACAGGATTATGCTTAGAAGACTGAACTCTGGAGCCAGATTATCTTGGTTTGATTTCTAGTTCAATTCCATCACTGTTAGTTGAGTTTCCTAGAACATGTTGCCTAACCTTGCTATTCTCTATGTGTGACAATATCTGATGTGCATTGATGCTTAATATATGTTAACATTGCTTAAAAATTATTTTTCACTACATTCATCTCTTTCAGACTCTCAAGAAAGCTGGGGGGGTGGGCAAAAAGGTAAAATCTGTTATTAGGTAGACAAATAAAAACCACTTTCTTTGTGTCTTCTTCCCATTTTCAAAATGTAATTAATATCATTATCTCTTCAGGTCATACCTGCTGTCCTCAAACCTGCTGTCATTCCTCTATGAGGAATTGGCCTTGACAAGTATCTTGGCCCCTTGCCCTGGCCTGCTGCCAGCCGTCTGCTTACTTCCTGGGACCTGCCGTGTGATGTATTGTTTCTAGCCTGAGCATTGTTTAATGTTCATACACTGAACACTAATTGAGGTTTCCAGGAGCTTATTCCTCCAAGCCAAGTTTGTGCCAGTGCTGGGTCCAATCTGCCCCAGGTCCCTATGGGTAACCGTCCATCCAAATGCAGGGATGCATGGGTTTGGTTGTCTAGCTGAAAACCAGAGGTCCCCCATGGTCCACTGTGTATTGAAGTCTTTGACCTTGAAAGTCCACATTTTAGGAGAATGCCTGATTGTTAATGGAGAGATTTAGGCATCTCTGAAAACATTCCAAATGGCTATTTTTATCTGAATAAATAATAGGTACAGATGTTTAGAAAAAGTGACTATATTTCCCAGGCTACAATATGCTACATGCTCTGCCTCATGTAGCATATTGTAAAATAAATATTTGCTGATGATTGACAGATCATAACATCATTATTACTATTATATTTTATCTTTGTAAATCCCATTCTCCAAAAGATTTTTGCACGTACCCAATTTTAATATTATACCCTTGGAAGATAACGCTCATCATTCTCTCTTCATATCAGCCTCAATTTTTACCATTTGGAAATGAAAGAAATGAAAAACATGGATTTGATCAAAGTTAGAGAACTACATACATGTTTTATCTCATTTTTCTATTTAGCAGTTATTGAATGCTTATCTATCAGTAATAGCTAGCTACTAGAAAAGCAAAGGTAATTAAAATGAGGTTCTAGACTCTTCCTGCCTTGCCCACTCACCTTCAGCTTCATGTTACAGAGAGTGAAATAAATGTGAAAATAGATAATTATAAAAGAAACTTACAAATACTATCACAGAGATTTTTACAAAGTACTAGTAGCACCAACATTATCGGGGTCTAAATTTTACTTAAAATGGCCAACGTCTTAAAGAATCAACAGAAGCTTCCAAGATAAAGAATAAAGTAAGGCCATTACAGACAAAGAAAAGCATAAAGGAGGAACATGGTTTTGTCTTCAGGAATGGGATTGGAAAATAAGAATGGATGTAGTATAGGTTAAAAGGAGATGAAAAATGAGTTAGAAAAATAAATAGAGTAACTACTCCAAATACTACCAGTGGTGATTGTGAATATCATATAAAACAAAATGTGAAAATATTTAGGAAATGTTATATGATACAAATATTGGGCATTGCATTGCATTTTATTTTATTATATATTGATACTATTTTTCTCTTGCCAACATCTGATAATTCATCCCCCTTCCTAGTGACTGATCCAAAATATGCATGTAACCCATTTCATACTATACCAAGAGTAGAAAAATCTGTTGAAAAATAATCTTTCTAACTTATAAAACAAACCCCCATTTTCATCTGAATGCCATCACATGGGATATAAAGAAATAATTTCATATAAGCAAGATATTATCATAATCAGTATAAATCTGTATACTGAGGAGTAGCCCTCTACAAACAACTGATCTTTGTAGATGTCACTCAATAAATCTATTACTCAAATAACAAAGCAGGCACAAATACTATTGTAATCTGTAAAATATGATTCAGAAATTGTCCTCACCAAAAAATTATTTCCTACTCAGATATAAATAATCCTGGATCAAGTTTAAGATGCATATTCTAGGAAGGGTAACATATCAAGTGACTACAATTTACATTTAAATTAGTTAATGAGATTAATTCATCCTGTTTTAGGAGGGTCAGGGACCTCATTTGATGAGAGAGGAGGGGGAGTTTATGCATTGCTCCAAGAGGAGAAACAGCAATAAAGTGTCAAGTCAATTCAACATAGCAGGGGATCCCCCAAAGGGGGCAGTGTATCAAGTATGCAGGCAGGTGACCCTTTCCACCATTAGTGACATGTGGGAGTCAGGCAAATGGAAAATCGACTTGAGTGATGTTAGCAATAGCTCTCCTGCCCTGTGTGAAAATTAGCAGGCTGAGATTCCAATAAAATAAAGATTCTCCAAGTTTATCTCACTTTAAAATACACTTCTGTTAGAGTTTATTGGCAAGCAAAGCACATAATAATGTTTGGAGAAAGAGAGGCCATTCGATTCAAGTTAATTTTCACCAAGAAGCTTTAGGACTCCACTCTGCACAACCAATTCAACCAGGGAAAATTACATGAAAATTATCTGCATTAGCCACATATGCATGTATATAAAATATATGATGGGGAGAGTTAAGTGATGGAGGGATAGAACAACAACAAAAAACATCATGTCAGTAGTTTCTATGATTAACCTAAATTTACTGTTGTCTCTAAAGATTCTGTGGTAATAAGCTGAGATTATTTAAGTTTGAACTAATATGAATATGGCTTTCAGACCAACCTTTTAGAAAAGTAAAATTATCAAGGGCTTTGAACAGGGCAATATTTTGTGCAAGCACACTCGTTTGGAAGCAACTGCTATGATTGGGACAAGAAAAAATTAGAAAAGCTCCTAAGAAAATTGCTAAAAAAAAAAACCCCAATAAAATTCAAAACATAGTGTTTAGGCAACCCTCAAGCAAAACAGAATTAGAAACAATCTATTAAATCAGGGTTTTTAAAATGCAGAAAAATGAGGCCCTTGTTATGTGTCTGGAATTATCTAGTCCATTGCTTCAAACATCTTTTTCATAGAGTTGCCATAAATTTAATTTGAATATATTTACTCTCAAATTAATGTTTGCATTCTCTTGACAGGCATATTGTTGACACAACAGAATGACTTGTAATGGAAAAAATTAATCATAACCTGAGCTGCTTAAAAATATTTTTATACCACCTTGGCTATAGTCAAACTGTATGAGTTTGAAAAAGTCTTTGTAGCTTAGTTTCTCTTAAAGGGAGACGAGACTACCCTAATTTCTAAAACCAATTTGCTCCACAAAATTATCTGGACTGACTGCCACATGAATGGCATGGTTATTTACATCCCATCTACACTAATAAAAGAGAAAGATGCAAATTGACCGTACCTTCACGACGCCCACCAGCCAATCAGGAGTGAGTATGCAAAGTAGCGGGACAAAGATGGTGGTGGCCACAGAGCCAGCCAGAGCGAGTGGGAGGCTTGGTTTGCCCCTGGCAACAGAGGAAGCCAATCTTCCCACCTGCCCAGGCCAGCCGCCGATGGAGGGGCCTGTGGGCAGTGGACACAGAGCCGGCCTGGGTGGGCGCTGAAGGAGGAGCCCGTGAGCAGAGGACACGAAGCTGGCCCCGGTGGGCGTGCGGGAGGCTTGGGTCGCCCAGTCTAGGCCTTCCGTGAGCCCGCCGGAGCCAGCTGCCGAAGGAGGGGCCTGTGAGCAGAGAACACGGAGCTAGCCCGGGCACTCAGGAGTCTTGGGTCACCGTCACCCAGGCCAGCCACCGAGGGAGGGGCCTGCAAACAGCCCTCAGCCCCTTACCCAGGCTGGCCATGCCGCCATGGGGTGAGGTTCCCCGCTGTGGGATGTGGCCAGCCTGAAAAAAGCCCTTAACCCCTCACCCAGGTTGGCCATGACCCCCAGCGGGGACCCTCACCCCATGGGGCCATGGCTGGCCTGCAAACTGCCCCAGCCCTTCACCCAGGCCAGCACTATCCCCAGTAGTGACCCCCATCCCAATGGGGGCATGGACAGCCTGTAATCCACCACAGGCCCCTTTCCCAGGCTGCCCTGACCCCAAGGGAACCCCCACCCTGATCCGGGACAGCTTCAAGGCAAACCAGCCAGACCCCGACCTGTGCACCAGGCCTCTATCTATACTAATAAAAGGGTAATATGCTAATTAGACTGGGAGACCATCCAAGAGACCTTCCAGACATTCTCTGGACAAAGCCATGGTGATGGGGCTGAAGTAGAGGCAGTTAGGGGCCAAGAGTGGAGGGCAGTTGTGGGTGATCAGGCTAGGATGGGACAGCAGTTGTGGGTGATCAGGCTGGCAGGGGGTGGGGGAGGCAGTTGAGGGCAAGCAGGCCAGCAGGCAGAGTGGTTAGGGGAAATCAGGCAGGCAGGCAGGTGAGCAGTTAGGAGCCAGCAGTCCCGGATTGCGAGAGGAATGTCCTGTGGGATCAGGCTTAAACCGGCAGTCAGACATCCCTCGAGGGGTCCCAGATTGGAGAGGGTGCAGGCCGGGTTGAGGGACACCCCCCTGTGCACAAATTTCATGCACCGGGCCACTAGTAAAGACATAATTTCTTCCAATGTTCAGAGTAAATGGGTCTCAAGCACCTCTTGAAGTACCTGCACAGCAAAGTGATTTTTAAGAATGCCAGTGATATTTTAAGAATATCCCAGACTCTGCTCTCTGCCTGCATAAAAGGGTTTCTTATCTTTCTTGCTCCTTACACTGTACTCTTTCACTTCTAGTGAATCAGAAAGAGGGGGCTGAGATTTCTGGACTCCTTAGCAAACCCATTCCCTAAAGAACTGCTCTGCCTTTGCTGGCTGAGGAGCTAGGTGGGGGAAGAAGGCTTACAGGACCAGCCAATACTGCCTGTGACTGAGATGTCGGTGAGGAACTTGGGCACAAGGATCTTCCGGGCTACAGATACATTGCCTCTCAACTCCCTGGAGACTTTTCCTGTAGAGGAAGTGGTGTGAGACAAATCTACTGACTGCTCCTGGAGGCCTTGGCCGGTCAGCACCACACAAAACAGAGAAAGAGGCTGAGCTCAGTGTCTAATTGTGTGACACAGCTGCCCTTCAGCCATACCAAATCCTTGAGAGAAGCCTGGCTAGAAACCCTGACACCCGCTATGGGCATATAAAGTCCTCTCTAAATCCTCTGCTAGCTCTGGAGAGGCTCAAGTTCTCAGGCTCTCCTCGGCCTTCAGGCATCTCCTTGTATGTTGCTTCCTCTGTTCCTCTGTTTCCGCAGCACTGAGCCAGGTGTAAACCACTGACTCAGTTTTTGTGACATACATGCATACACACACACACACACACACACACACACACACACACACTCAACACCCCCTTCCAAATAAAAAATCAAAAACATTCTTAATGAAAACATTTAAGAATGTGATGACTGTTTTTTAATAAATACTATGTGGGAGCTTTTACCATTGCAACTGCACATCACCTTGATTCATGATCTACTGTGTCCCTCAGAACATGACTCCCACCTCCTCCCCCACAATTCTGGTTCAATTAATTAGGGTAGGACTCAGGAATGTAAATATCAATAATCATATGGGACTCACATAGGAGACCTGTGGGCCGAACACACAGAGAAACTGTATGTTAGGGTTTCACATTCTCCCTCAGAAGTTCATCAATGAATTTCATTAAGGAGAGCTCCTTTAAGAGGAATTCCTATTCTAACTGGGAAGAAAATAAACATTTCTCTCCTTTTTTATTATAATTTGGTTAGTGGCAAAAATGCATGTTGATCATTAAGGCCCTAAGTGACTGGATACAGTTAAACTACCTACATAATACTATTAAGAATAACTTAAAAAAAAAACAGATTCAGAAACTTGCTTGAAAAAGGATGTGTAGATATTGTCTTCATTTATTTGGAGTCATCATGTTAATTTTCTGGTGACTCTGAAAATGGCATATTGTGTATATGTGTGTGTGTGTGATGATACTTTACACCATTCAGTCAGTCATGCAAGTCAGAAATCCTGTTATTGTCTATGACACTTCATTCTCTGTCATATACCTTGTATTATTGTGTCTAGTTAGTTTTACTTACTAAATATTTTTCTTCTGAGTTCTCCTTATTTTCACCACCAGTCTGAAAAACCAAGCTGCCAACCATCTCTTGTTTTCATGTTGGAACACTTACTTAACATTCAGTCTCTCTCCTCTCCAATGCAGCCTAAGTGATCTTCTAAGACAACCAAATTTAACTCACCTCCCTTTAACATTCCCTGCCCATCAGCCTTAAAACACCTCATGGATCTCTTTTGTCATTGCCCTCAGGATGAAAACTTCAGTAGAAACAAATATTAACCAATAAGATGACAAGTTGAGAAAGGCCCTTGGTGTGTGTGTGTGTGTGTGTGTGTGTGTGTGTGTTTGTGTGTGTTCACTGTTGTAGTAACTGTTTGTCCTTGTGGGTGAAGAGTACTTGACCCATAAGAGATACAGGACTCATAATTTTTATGCCTTTTCAGATGTGACATCAGTGCTATCATGGGATACAGGGGTAGAAGGGGCACCTTTGCATTCTAAGTCATTAATAGAGGAGGCAGGATTCTGTTGGAAGAATAGAAGTGGAGTGTGTGAATCAGAGACCAGGGAGACACAAGATAAAGGGTTTGAGGTCCAGATTAAAACCTAAGTCCTATTTTGACACCTGTTCCAGCTGTGGCTTGAGTAGGAGGAATAGCAGCATTATGTGAGCACTTAGGAGCAGTGGTCAGACTAGAGGACCCATAGGGGCTTAAACCTGAGATTGATTCAATAGAACATTCTGGAACATGGTTTAAGTCAGATCATGGCAAAGCCTATACCTGAGACATTGCTCAAAGATCACCCTATCTCCTGTGAGGACATCTCAGTAATACCTCAGCACTTATGTGAACTCTGGGAACCTCCAAACACTCAAATAGTTGGAGAAGAGCTCAGATACCATTTCTTTGATCAGGACAAGGGCTTCTCAGTGAACCTCAAGCAGAAAACAGCATGGAATGGACACAATTATTAACCTGAAATTCTTACAAAGACTTATAAGGCCCCTGCCTACCTCACCAGCCTGATGTTAACATCACTGGCTCCTTTGCTTTCTTCTGTCAAGCTACTCCAGTTTCTTTCAGTTCTTTAAACTTGTCATATTATTTCCCATCTGGTGCCTTTAATTGTACTGTTTCCTCTATGTGAAAAACTCCCTTTCTCCCAAGATTCCTCTTCATATTCAACCAATATATATTTGTTATATGCCAGGCTTTGTACTGAATACACTGTAGTGAATAAAGAGACCTGCCCCCTGTCCTCCTAGCCTACCATTGGTGAGGGAGACAGAAGATAAATGAGTTAAGCAAACAGAAGTATATCATTACATATTATGCAAGTGTGAAGAATAAAACCACTGGAGTGATGAAAATGTTCTAGAATTGACTATAGCAACGGTTTTCTACTCCATTGAACTGTCTACTTTACATGGGTGAATTTTATAGTATGTGAATAAGATCTCAATAAAGCTCTTTTTTAAAAAAGGTAATGAGTAAAACCAATGCGCTTAATGATAACTAGTAGTGGAGATAAAGAAGTCAATCTAATTCTGGGTTCTGAGATTAAAACTATTGGTTAAGGAGGAAGAAGCTGTAAGAAATACATGTGAGTCTGGTGGGCAGGGAAGGGAGTGCAGGTGACTAACTGAAGAGGTGAGCATTCAGGAAATAACATGTGTAATGTCCTTCAAATAAAAAATAAATCAGTGGTTTTGAGGAAATGAAGGAATGTGCAAGTGGCTGGGGTATTCACAGAGTAAAAAAATCATTTATGCCACATATGATGTTGGTGAACAGGTTGAGTCTGGTCCTATATAATAGTGTAAGGTTTAGAGTTTGTTTTTTTAAGTAGGCAACAAAGAGGCAGTGTTAGGATAAGCTTATATTATAAAAAGTTAATTCTCCCAACCATAGAAAGTGGACGTGAACCTAACAATAATGGAAGCAATGAGAGAGGTCAGAGTCTTGCAATAAACCAGCTAAGAGTGAAGGTGAGTTGGACCAGTGTGGTTGCTGGGAGATTTCCATCCTCTCTCTGAAATCAATAAAAACATATTTTAAAAAAATAAAAATTAAAATAATAATTATGCACCAGATCACCTATAAAGCTGGATCACCATGTCTGGAATTTTTCAGTGTTCTAGTTTCATACATTTTATTTTTAATGTGTATGATTTCTTACATGTATTATTAATATAATTAATCTCACACATTTATTTGTAGGTAAACTTGAAACTAAGAATTAGCACTTTTTCAGAATTTGATTCTTCATCTTCAGTTTGGGAAATATGGCTACTGTCTTATTCAGTCTTCAAAGATTTATGTCTGACCAACCACTAATAGGTATTAACACAGAGGCACTTCATTATGGATGGCTGTGTCATTACAAGAGTATTTTTCAATCCAAAACTGATAAGGAGAGCTAATCCAGTTTGCCACTAATACCTTAAGAGACAAAAGCTATAATCCTTTCCAACAGCTATTTGAGTCTCCTGTTCAGGGTTATAATAACTGCTAGAGAAAAAAAATAGATTCTTCCTGATTTCCTGTCTTATAAAGAACCCTTCTAAGCCAGAATTTATTTTCAATCATTTTCTTCCTGCTATAACCCCTACTCATTTAACTATGTAGAGTCAAAATTCACTTTCCCTGGACCTGAATGCCCTGTTTCAAATGAATTCAGAAGATGGGTGCAAATGGGCTGCAGAAAGCTCTGTCTGCCTTTACCCTGGAGGAATAGGCTGCCTTAGCAGAGAGCGCCTGAGCGGAGACCACTCTATCAGGAACCCTTCCACAGATTAGGAAATCATTTAGAAAGAGAGACATAAGCAGAGCCTTTGTTCGTGCCACTTCCTTGTCCCCAGATAAGATGAAACGATCTTCTTGTCTAATCAAAACGCTGTTCGGTAGATTAACTACTCTCGCAGAAACCCAGGAGAGGGATTTGGCATACGTGCAAGCGGAACGTGTGAGCCAGCCAGAACAGCGGATGTACAGTCCCCAAAATAGGGAGGAAACGTCTCAAGAGAAAGCGGGAGGACTGCCTTTCATTTTGAGGAAAGATCCACTTGGAGTCCTCATTTTCTCTGACGTTGTTTGCTTTTCTCCCGCAATGTAAAGGGGCTCTGACAGGGGCACCCCTAATCCCTGTGTACAGAGTCAGGATGGACTTTGTCCTAACCACAGGAATCCTTTCTTGGAATTAAACATAGTCAGATCTACTTGTAAATATCAGTTGAATGTTGTTATTTCTTAATGGCCAACCTTGGCTTGTTCCTAAAATGCCTACGCCTTGACATTTCACCTGGTGAATCGATCATAATCAATTCCTCATTCTGAAATGTAGTCGTTTTCCTAGTATAGTTTTTCTTGTAGAAAGGGAGCTTTCTCTTTATCTTCATGTATAATGCTGGGAATGCATGTCTGTGGGTAAATTAATTTTTAAAACTAACAAGAATGTTAATAGGAGGTAGGCATTGTGTTGCAACAGATCTGTATTTCATTGGGTGATGTTATCAATAAACGTGTTCCTTCCTTTGTGTATGGGATGAAATAAAAGGAGTAAAAAGAAAAGAAACACAGCACATAGAAATTTAATAAATGCAAGGACCTTCAAAGTGTCGCAGCGACTGAAAGTACAAAGTGTGTCCCACTGATGGAAGATGCAGGAGTAAAACCATTAGCACTTGAAACTCTGTGGCCTGATGACCCGCCTGTGCCTCCACAGCTCTTTCCCGTGTCCTGATCACGCTCTGCTATTTTTGTTTGTCACTGAATCAGATTCTGTCTCTTTCATTTGCAGTCTATCACAGGAAAGGGACTTCTGTTAGTCCCTCACGGTGCCCAGTGCCCTGGAGAGGAACTTTAATATTCTACGCTGCTTGGCTCTTTGCTTTTACTTGGTTAAATAATCATTTGTTACATGGACCTAACTTTAGACACAATGTTAGGATCCAAGAGCTTTTCCCCAAATTAAATCAGAGTGCCATTTTCCATTTTATCCCAATGCTTTAGAAGAGTATTTTTACTTTAAATTGACAACCTTAAAAATAACTCACCTCAGGAGGGAAAAACAAGTAATTAAAATGCAGAGCATTCCTGTTTGAGATCCCCCACGTCCACCCCCAAAGGGTTGTGGGGGAACTCAGCAATCTGAGTATAATCATTTCAAATATCTACTTCTGAAAAATGGCACACACAAAAAGCCCTCCCTCCATAAACTGACATCAATTATTCCTAAGCATAAAAAGCACTACCTTGTATCATATCCTCAACACACTCCGTTACACACAGATGCGTATACACATATACGTCCTGCACATGGGAGTGTACACACAAACACACACACACACACTTCTAAATGAGGACTGTGCCTGGAAGTGAAAGACAATGGTGAGAAGGTTACACATTAGAAAGCATGTAGTGACCCCATATGTAGAAGAGAGAGGTATTTTTAGGGTGTTCTTCTAAAAGAAAAGTGAAAAGGAAACATCGCCCCCACTCTCCCTTTCCTGAGTCATAATCATCGGAAACAAGAAAAGACTCCTATCCATGAGGCAGGTGAGAGTTCACACATCTTAGCTGTTCACATAAATGGAATTCCCAACAGCCTGAAACTGCCTATCAGGGAATTGGACTTCACTGAGCCCCTCCCATCACCCTGTGTCTTTGAGGCATAGCACCTACACAGGAGAGGTGCCTAAATCACGTCCCAAAGATGGGGGAGGGAGACAGCTCTGAGGGTAGCAGTCTGGGGAACCATCACTGAGATACAGAAATCTCACGATTACATTACGGTTTCACTATGAACAAACCCCAGCAGACCTGGCCTCTCAGACTGAGCACTCAGGTGTCACACAGCTCCTCCCCATTTTACCTGAATCACTCAGGTTGATGCTGGGGAGAGATGTGAGTGCAGGACCTCTCAGAATATAGTCAGTACCCAATTTGGGACCATGTTTCATGATTTTCTTCATCTTGCACAGTATGTAACCTAGAACCAGGCACATAGTAAGTGTTAAATAAATACATTTCATTTAATTATTCGTAACCTGATTTATTGAACTAATCCATCCAGGCAAATATTGGAAGAAAAGTAACATAACACATGTAAATTAGATTATTATCTCTATATACCTAGAATATATTTTTGCATATTTGATAGGAGTCCAAAAGGAACACAACTTAAAAAAAAAAAACCACAACCACCACCACAAAAACCATCTCACATCAGCATCTATAACCATAGCTGAAAAATAATGTGTCTGGAATGTTCTAGTATTCCCCTCTTATTGACTCTTCTGAAAAGGCCATGGTCACCTAGCCTCCAGACCCACGCTTTAAAAAATATCTTTAGTTTATTGATTTTTTTTGAGAGAGAGAGAAACATCAATTTGTTGGTACTTATTTATGCATTGATTGGTTGCTTCCTGTATGTGCCCTGACTGAGGATTGAATCCATCACCTTGGCATATCAGACGATGCTCTAACCAACTCAGCTACCAGGCTAGGACCACTCTTGTTCTTCTTTCTATATATGCCATACATGACCAAATGGAATGAGTCACACTTAGGCATTTTGCTAAAACAACAGATACCAGGCCCCTGGAGACTCAAGACAGTATCCAGTTATGAGTGACTATGTCTGCTTTGTCTGTGTGACTTTGGCCACAGAGTCTTAACCCTCAGGATCTTTGGAACTCAGTGTTCCCACTTAAAACTGGAATTCATAAACTATCCTGCCTAACTTACGGACCAGCAACAAGACAATTCAAAACATATGTGTTTAAATATATTTAAAATTGTTTAAACCATTAAATAATGCCAAGAAATAATTGAAAAAGTGAAGAGACATTTCTCCTTAAGCAAGAAGATCTTACAAAACACAAGATCCCATGCTGCCCCAGTATGTCCCTATGTTATGAAGTGCTCTCTGTCAACTCCTGGAGAACTTGTTACCTTCCAATCAAGGAGAGAGGATCTCATTTTAACGTGTGTGTTTTTTTCTTGGAGACTAAAATTAACTATGTACATTTAAATGGGAAGATTTAAAAGTTTACTTCCCCAAACAATGAGCCCTTCTTTCTCTGCCTCAAACCTTTATGACTTGTGAAACAACTGTTTCCGTGTATATGATTGACAGAATCTATGAAGAAAGCCCATGATATCAGCACATTCCAGCTCCCTAACAAAAGTCCTCTAATCCACAAATCCCCAAATCATTATTTCGCATAGTAAATAAAGTTAATAGAGTTTTAATTAAGTATGTAAACTGACTAGGAAGATGCTGACTTTCACTGGATTCTAAATCGCTAGCTAATAAAAGTTATCTAAATATGCACACAGCCAGCATTTTCAGGAGAAGGCAGTATTCATTTTCTATTTCAGAGGGCAATGTAAATGTTGAAGTCCTCTTGATGTTATCACTAGTGTCCACAAATGCCTCTCCTGGTACAGCACTGGTCAGGCTCACATTAAGAAATTCTTCATGAGCCCTCGTGCACTGCTGGTGGGATTGTAAATTGGTGCAGCCACTATGGAAAATAGTAGGTAGATGTCTCAAAAACCTAAAAACTGAGCTACCGTGTGACCCAGCCATTCCACTTCTGGGTATTTATTCAAAGAAAACAAAAACACTAACTTGAAAAATTATATGATCCCCCTTTGTTTATTGCAGCATTATTTATAATAACCAAGACAAGGATGTTACCTAGGTGTCCATTGATGGATGAGTGGGTGGATAAAGAAGATATATATATATAGAATATTACCCAGCAATATAAAGAATGAAATCTTGCCATTTATGACAGCATGGATGGACCTATATGGACCTATAGGGTATTATCCTAAGTGAAATAAGTCAAAGAATGACAAACATCATCTTATTTCACTTACAAAAACAAACAAACAAACAAATGAAACAAAAACAGATGCATAGAAACAGACATCAAACTGATGGTTGCCAGAGGGGAGGTGTGTGTGGCAGGGGGAGTGAAAAAGGTGAAGGGGAACATAATAATATTGTGATTATTTAACACCTGAGAGATGGTCATGAGGCTTAGTGTGATCACATTGTAAGATACATAAATGTTGAATCATTGTGCTGGTACAACTGAAAGTAATATAATATTGTATGCCAACTATGCTTTAATAAAAAAATATTTTAAAATTCTTCATGGTCTAGAAAGGGTAAGAGCTTCAAGAATAATTTCATCCTCCTCCTGCATTTTCCAGACTGTATTATCTGAAACACAGCAATTGATGTGGTCATGAAAATAAAGCCTGGCTCTCATGTGGTAGGACCAAAAGAAATTGAATGCTCCAAAAGGCCTTAAAATTTCATGTTTTGTTTGATAATTGCTGGAAGCTGTCTTTATATGTGAATTTCAAGGCCAAGTGGACACTTATTAAGGCTTTTCAGGCCAAGAAAATCAATATTGTGAAAAATAATAAAGTCAGTCAACAGTGTTGAGTGACATTTTTTGAACCTGAATTATCTGAATAATTGCCTCAATTCTCCATTAGTAGATATTAGAACTGTCTTAGACCAGTGAGATAGCAAAAGGGAGGGAGGTTAGAGGAAGAGATGCAACCAGGAAATGAAATTGACAAAATCAAGTGGTTTAATATTACTTTTGCATTCTGCTAGTCAAAAAACCAACAACTTATGATTAAGCTCCTGAGGAACACCCTTTATCAAGAACGATCTTGTCCTGAAAGCTGTTGGGTTTTTTCTTTGTTTGTTCGTTCGTTTGTTTTCCAGAAAGTATAATACATCATGATAAGATTCCTTTGTGGCCAAAACCCCAAGATATTCAGGATGGTAGGGAATGACTTAACCTGTGCCAACCACTATAAAAAGCAAATCTTGGAAGCCAAGTTGTTCCGAAAACAAATGGAAAAGCCATTATTGTCATGTTAAACACTATTTGTTTAGGTATTAGTAAAGACTATTTATTTTGTTTGTTTATCAACATGGGAGTTTCTTTCAACTAAGAGAAACAGAGAAAGAGATGAGATGGGGTGGAAGAGTTAGAGACACAGTCTTATATACCCATTTCTAAAACATATGTAATGCAGAGCAAGAGCAAAACATTCTTGAGACAACACAGTCAAAATATTGGGATAAACACCCTGCCTCACTCCTAGGATAAAGCAATTCAATCCTCTACATAGGCGCTCTTAAAAGAAATTGTAGTGGCCATCCTAACTCCATGGATGACACCTGACATGATAGGTACACTTTTTCTATTTGAGGGATTTAGTGTATAAGATATATGAAGTCCCTTAACACAGTAAAGTTAACTCTGATATTTACCAGATGTCTATTTTAGTGTCTGAATTTTTCAATTCTCAAGTAGATCAGAACTCAACTAGTGCAGTATACAGAGATTCGCTGCTGAATTACTGTTCATTTACAACAGCCTAAGTGAGAGGTGTCCATGGATTCCTAGATCTGATTCTAATAATTCAAAGATAATACTGGTATTTCAGAGAACACTGAGGGACTCTAAAGCATTTGGTACACAATGGGGTAGAAAGAGTAAGAGCATAATTGATCATAAGCCATTTCTTAATTTCCTTCAAAATGACATTGACCTCTTTCTCTAGCACACCTTGACTAACCCCCTTTCTCTGTCTCCTTCTGTATGGCAGTCCAAAACACCACAGAATCAACACTTAATTCTATGTTAATTGGTTTGACAATTATTTCCTTACATCAATGTTACCTCCCAATTGCATGCTCCTTGAAGACAATTGGGGTGCCATGATAGTAATATAATAGGGTAGCTACATTCTTTGACTGGTTCTAGGGAATGTTAAAAGTATTATTTTTACCCCAAATATATTCTCCTCCTTTTTATCTAAATGCCCGGGATTCAATCTCCATAAACCAAAGTTTTACACAGTTAGAAATATACTTTAAAATGGGAGTTGAAAGCCTATTTAGAAGCAATTTGAATAGGGGAGGTAGATAAGGGATTTTGAGGCAGGTTCTCATCTGAAGAGAATCTGAGGAAAAGATGTGATGAATCAGTCTGGCCCAAAACCATATAAAAAGGGAATATGAATGAGAACCTCGGTGGTCAAGAGGGACTTAACTTGAATAAGATTTTGCTGAGAAACTGGTCCTGAAGGTTTCTACACTTTTATTTTGTACCTCTACAGTATCTCAGATTTTAATTTTTAACTGATAAGATAAATGAAGCTAAATGTGTTTGACATTATTTAATGACAATAATTATACCATATAAATTCATAGATAAATCAGTTATTGGTCAAATAACTTTCTGTCAGATAAAAAAAAAACATGTTCAAATTATGGGTGCTATAACTGGGTTAGCACATTCTCATTGTACAATATGCCAAATTGAGATTGTTTAAAAAATGTATATGTTATAGCCTTTTCTTCCTAACAGACCAGGTGGATGCTACTTCTGAGTATTGCCTCTGCTCCCAAATAATGAATATAAAAGAAAGTAGTTACATAGATTTATGATGTGATTTTATGGCATTACGGTGAATACTCATAACTATGGGGCCTTGTTGAAAGCAAAACCTGGTATTTAACTCAAGCACCACGGACCCTATCCTCTGTGGGAAAATATTTATTTTCTTGTAAAGCCATCTTAGAAGAACAGGTATACCTAGCATGAAAGTTGTAACATTTTGGGAGTGTGTGTGGAGAATTTATCTTTTGCAGTCATTCTTGGCATCATTTTTCACAATTGAAAAGCTCTGTCCTTGTTATGCGATACCCTGTTTCCAGCTATAAAAATGAGAAATGTTCTTTTTTTTCTTGAGACGTTTGATTTAAAAAAAAAAGATACAAACTTGCTGTCAACTTCTGCTTTTCAGATACAAATTATGCATTTTACAATTTCACCCAAATAAATTTTATTTTTCCCAAGAGATCACTGTTCTGAAATGCATAAACAAGAGTTATTGATACCATAAAATTACTTGGTACTTTTTAAAAAGCAAAGGGAGATAAAGCCCTTCAACATAACCAAATAGTCTTATTGTTTCTATGTTCTACATCAAAGCTAATCACTGTGGCCTGTGGAAATACACACACAAGACATGCAGGATGTATCTTCAATAGAACCCTTTCTTCTAATGCTTTTCCTTTCTGTCCTTTAGGTTTATCAATGGATAAACAGACTCCAGTAGCATCAATCTAGTATACAAACAAAATAGGGAATTTTGACTAATAAAATTGCAAATATCAATTATCAAGAAATATGTATATGGGAATAGGGTTGGGCAAAGCCTCAGCCAGGGTTTGAGAGGAGTGTCCCTTTCCTGGAAAAGTGCCTTATAAGTTTGGCCACTCATTCTTGGACCAGACCGTGCCTTTTAAAGGGCATGGAAGAAGGAGGGAGGGAGGATGGGAGGCATGACTGCCACTCCAGAACCATGAAAATTTCCAACCTCGTCTCTATTATCTCTTAGGTGTGGTCCCACAAAGTCAAGAATTGAACTGAAATACAAATAGTAAAATTCAGAATTTACCACATAATTGTCTCATTAAAATCTGAAAGTAGGTAAGTGATCTGTCCAAATGCTAAGTCATTACTTTCTCTGATTTAAAAAAAAGTGACAGAATGAGTCTAAGGGCTCAAACGGCTTATTTGTTTTGACACAGCTTTTGTTTTTAGCTCTGACTGTGGTCTAATAAAAATAGGTTGAGGTTTGGGGTGAATAAAAGGAGAAACTTTCTGAGAAAAAGAGAGTGAAAGCAGGCATCAATAATAGATAAACAGGATCTGCACAGGCCTGTGAGCTGCAGTCCTAAACTTCTAAGGAGACCCCGTATAGCAGGCAGCCCTTTAATAAGATGCACCTTCTTCTCACCATGCCTCAAGACAGGAGCAGGGGTAAGAAGCACATTGCATACCACTTTCTTGGTTGCACACTTTCCAGGGGACTATCATTCCCTCCCTCTAGCCTCTCATATGTAATTCTGTGTTTGGGTGTTTGTGGAGGGCAGGCAACTCACAGTCTTAAGATTCTTTATTAAAAATCAAATAAAAACATAAAAGGAAAGGCAGCCTGGAGAGCTTCCTCATGACAGGGGGCCCATCTCTTGGAAAAATGACCTGCTATTTGCTTTGTCTTGTGTCTTCCCCGTTAGAGGTTCCCAGAGTGCTTCTTGGCATCGTCTGTAATCACACTTCCTCAGGAGAAGCCTGTTCGACTGAGTTTTCTTTAATGAAAAGATTGAGGCCACTGGGAAGGGGAGGAGAGGAGAAGGAGAGGCTGTACTCTGTGTGTGTGTGTTGTCTGATGAGAAAATAGAAAGAATATGATATTCTTAAACTTCATTTCACATAGGCATAAGTGAAATAAAGCTAACCCATTAACATTTTAATTCTGTGCTTTCAAAGATGTTTTATTGGAAATACTAGGTAAACACATGTCCATTTCTGGTGAACATTCTATATGACAGCAAAGAATTTCCAAATAGCTTATTATCAGGGGACAAAACTCCTCCCACCAATGACATTTTTGCAAAGGGACTTTGCAAACATGTCGCAAGAATATGATATTCTTAAACTTCATTTCACATAGGCATAAGTGAAATAAGCTAACCCATTAACATTTTAATTCTGTGCTTTCAAAGATGTTTTACTGGAAATACTAGGTAAACACATGTCCATTTCTGGTAAACATTCTGTATGACAGCAAAGAATTTCCAAATAGCTTATTATCAGGGGACAAAACTCCTCCCACCAATGACATTTTGAAAGGGACTTTGCAAACATGTCTGTCTTCTGTCTTCATTATCTACCCATAATATCCAGTACTAGAGGACTTGGGGAGCTCATCAATGCTAAGTGATGGTAATGTGGTAATTCAACATAAGTGATCTTTTTTCTCTCCACTGTCTGTCTCCTCCTCAGCTCCAATTCATTATATTAAATGGGCTAATCTCTTTTATCCCTGTTCCTGATCCCTGTTTATTCATCTATTCATTCGATGCATATTTATGAACAGGCCCTGGATAGTCTATTGTGAATAAAATAGAAAGGGATGCTAACTTCACAATGTTTGTATTTGAGTCAGGAAAACAGGCAATAAATAGGCATAAATGAGTATATACATATTTGTGTATACAAAAGGAAGAAGAGGCAGGTGTCCTGAGACTAATGGAGACAGAAATAACTGGGGTCAGACAAGACCTCTCTGGACGATGAAAAAGAGCCAAAGGGGAAGCATTTGTCTTGTTCTGATTCCCACCTGGTGGGCAAAAGAACTGCAATTAGGTCTGAAATCCAGCAGTATGTATAGGGTTTGCTTCTTACCTGCTGCTCACTGTCTATATGTCTGTCCACATGCTATGTCCCTGACTTCACTTTCTTGTGTCTTGTGTCTCTAATGATTCTGCTCCCAATTCCAATGTGCGGATTTCCCCCCACAGCACCAGGTAATTCATCGATACCAGCTCGGTGTTCTATAGCACAACACAATTCTGATTCTACTTACTCAGAGACGTCTCACACAGGTTAAGGGCTCAGTCCTCCAAGACCACTCCCACTACAGGTGCCAATTACAAGACCAGGTTGTTATCTGTGCTTCTGAACAGCTGTCTTTCCATGACCCCTTCCCTTCCCTTCGGTTCCATTAATTAGCTGGAGGGGCCCACAGAACTCAGAAAAATCTTGTATTTACTAGATTATTGGTTTAATATAAAATAATACTTACAATACATAACAGCCAGGTGGAAGAGATGCATAGGGCAAGTTATGTGGGAAGGGGCATGGAGCTTCCATACCCTCTCCAGGAGGCAACCCACTCTCTCAGACTATCTATCCACATGTTCACCAACCTGGAAGCTCTTCCTTTGTTTTTGTTTTTTTATGGAGGCTTCATTGCATAGGCATGGCTGATCCAATCATTGGCCATTGGTGACTGTTTTCAATCTCCAGCCCCTCTCCCCTCCCAGAAGACCTGGGGGTAGGACTGAGAGTTCTAGTCCTGGAATCCCTTGGTTGGCTCCCTGGCTACCAGCCCCCATCTTAGGTGCAAAAGAGCCTCATTAACATAACAGACAACTGTATTGCTCTCAGCACAGGAAATTCCAGGACAGAGACCAAATACACATACATGTATTAGCTACCTTTGGCTGGCCTGTGAGTCCCATTCCATCCACCCTTTTACAGCTTCCCTCAGTACTTGCCCATATCACTGGTTTGAATCCCTTCCCTGATGGATTTATGGACTGCACCAACTCCTCAGATCTAATGCAGGAAGCAATTCTTGTAACACTGACCATTATCCTCTTACATGTGCTGTGATTTATGCTTAACCAGACCTTGCTTTTTATTCATCTTAAAAAAAACAAACAAAGAAAAACACCCAACAAGCATTTTCATTCAGTTGTAAACCAATGTAGGCAATTTCACCTTGGCCAAGTCCTTCATGACTGACACTCTTGACATCTGAACCCTTATCCACCAGTGAAAGCTACATAAAGTACAATACATCCCTTCAAGATGACAATTGATACCATTTCTTTAATCAAGTAAAAGTCACCGATAGTTTTTTTAAGAGCATGCGTTCTGGAGTCAGGCTGTGGCTTTGAATTGTGATTCAGCTACTCACTCACTGATTTTGGAAAAAATGGAACCTTTTTCTGCATCATTTTTCTCAACTGTACAATGGGACCATAGTATTTACCTCACAGGATTAGTTGGGAGGATCAAATAAAGAAACACACATAATTAACTTAAAACTGTATGTGACACATAGTAAATATTCCCTGAAATATTATCTAGAGCTACAATGGGAAATAAATTGGTAATTACTTGTAAAATTCAGCATACACATTAGGAGGCTTGGCCCAAGAAGCATAGAAAAAAACACACCTTTAAATACTGAAAATTTAGATATAAGATTAGAATATGTCCCAGGTAAGGCTGAACTGTTAATTTTAAGTTGTAATTTTCCTTAAATTTCTTCTAGTCTAAACAGGGATAATATCATTGTGGATGGCAGGACTGAGCACATAATTAGGGGCTAGTTATCCTTGATTTCTGCAAAGGAAAAATGTAGAGAGTCCAACAAACTGAGTAGATTATCTTCCTCTTTGGGCTTTGCCCCTCCCATTTTTCTTGTCAACTCGGAGGTTTGTACTGGACGACCCCTTATACAGTTCAGTGATTATTTATTTCTAGACATTCAACAATGTCAAATTTCTGTGCTGACAGCCTTGAATAATTCGAATATGAAACAGTTGCTTTCCTAAACAACCTCATTTATCCCTTAAAGGTGCATAACATAGACGTGGAAGAATCTAAATAGCAGCATATGGCAATAATGCACAACTCTACTTGAATTTGTTACATGAACAACAAATAGATCATATTGTGACAAGGAAAGACTTCCTGTAGGACACGGAAATTAGATCGAGGCACCAAAGCCATAAGTTTAGGCTGTTTGTTTTTCCGAAAGCACACTGCCAGTTTGAAATGCTGATTGCATAGGAACACGCCTGCCAACCGCAGCCCGCTACAGATTCCTGTCATTAGTAATAAATGACCATGGCAGTCTTAGAAACAAATAGCATCCAGAGTTAGAAGATGGCTCTATTCCAGACGATGTTTGTTTATGTTCAGCAATTAGAGCCCAGCTGCTGCAGGAGGACAGTCCTGTTCCCAGCTGGACTTTAGGAAATGCGGCCTTTCATTAAAGAGCCTGCCCTCGAGAAATTGGATTTATACAATCTAAAAGAGATGGACCTTGCAAAGGTGTGTCAACAATGCTGCATAAAATTACAAGCCCTCACTGGCTCAACCGGACATCCCCATTATGAGAACTAGAGTACTGGCAGAATTCATTCATTCTATAAATGAGCATTTACCTAGGACAGCCACAGGCTAAAATATACAAGAAAAACATTCCAGGCTCAAAGCAACCACCATAAACTTACGTTTGGGTTGTAGAGCCAAACCTCTCTTTTCAAGGAGTTTCAATCCCAATACTTTCAATTCAACAAGGAATTCAAATAGTAGGAGATCATGGGGGTGAGGGAGAGGGAAAGATGGTACAAAAAAAATGGGAAGAGGGAGCCCTACTTGGGAACAGGCAGAAGGTCCTCTGGGAAGTAGCATGATCCTCCAATGTTGCATTCCTGGATCAGAAGGGGTGGTGATTAGTGATACTGGAATGGATGCAGTTGCCATGCGGGCTTTATATCACGCAGAACCAGAAGCAAGTGAGCTCACAGGGGCTCCGCAGCCTGCCTGGCACCCTCTGGAGTATTTCATGCACTCGACAGGATCAGACCCACTGTATTGGATTACATTGAGCAGAGCCCAGTACAGCCTTTAAAACTCCACCTTTTTTTTCTGCTAGTATGACCTCTTAAAGTGCCCCAACAGCACAAGTCATCAGCTGCATGTGTGCTCCGAAGGAGATAACATTGCAAATAAGAGAGAGGTGGTATCTGGCATTATCACATTTAACATGCCTTTTGAAGTTAAAAACAAGATTATCCTGTAAATGCTTGGCGAGCCAAGGTTAATCCACAGCTTCATGAGGAAACATAAAAGGACATCCTTAACACCCAATATCCACTCATAGTTTTGTGTTATTATTTCAAGAGGGGAATTTGGCGCTTTTGTGGTGAAACTCATCACATCACTATTGGAGAGGATGCTCTCCTGGTTGTAACAAGGCATTTTTCCCATAAAATGTCTGCATTGGTGTTTTTTATATAAAATCTACTGAAGATTTTCGATAGTGTTGCCTCAGCTTTGAGGAACTGCAAACTTTAAACCATGGAAATAAATCTCCAACAGAGATGATAATACTGATGGAGTGATTTTTGCTGTAGAGTATTTCTAGGTGGGGATCTTTATTTTGCACAACAGTAAGCCAGAATGTTCTGCTTCCCCAAAGCTTAAGGCTGCTTTGTGATTCCATGTGTAGGAAAAACTTGTGGCAATCTACCTGAACGACCGAGAGGGCTGGTGCTAAAGGAAGAGCTCATTTCTTATTTGTAGGTCATTCTGATCCTAATTATCATGTCAGAGTCGGAGGAGACTAGAACTAAAGAAGGCCTCTTATATGATACATGGACATGGTAGGACTTTATAGCTAATCTATTAAATCATAAAATATATGGGTCTAATTTTTATTAGCTTTGTCTGGTTCATTGACGTAAAGCCATTGCATTTTGCAACTAGGCATGGGTTAAAGATTTTCTCGCTAATTTAAACTACGCTTCTAGAAATAGCTAGTAAAATGATCTAATCCGTTTGTATGTCTATCAATCATCTACATACATATATATGTCAAAAAAGATGAACAAGCTTGTAATAGAATCTTTTAAAATTAAACTCTCAAACACTGCTTTAAATGTACCTGGAATTTAATTTATAGGTATGACTGAGTAATAACACGAGAAAGTCAATACCTTTGAAAGAAGAGTTTGTTATTACAACTCCCAAGAGGAGAAGACACACCACACCTTGCAGAGTGACATGAAGAAGCACTGAAGTTGGCCAGCAGAGAGAGTGCCAGGAAAGCAAGGGCTGGAGCCATTATTACCATTGTGGTGGGATAGGTTAGGTGGGGACATCCCCTATTGGGCAGGAAGAAAAAAAATAGATGTTGAGGTTGTGGTGAGAGTTGTTGATATCATTTTTTGTGCACCTATGAAAATACAGGAATGGTGTAGATGTAAACAACTTTGATTCTTAGTTTGGCCCATGCTTCTAAGATACTAAATCATTAATTATAGAGTATTAGGAATGATCTTACAATAACGTAGACTAACGTTAATCAGCTTATCTGTCTTTTCCAGATATTTACCAACAAAGTCTTTCCACTATTTGAAATTATGTTTATAAAATATTCTCATCAATTTTCCTATAGATGCTTTAGAAAAACTTGGAAATTTTCTTTTTTCAAAACCTTGTTTTTTTAACTGTAATTATGAAGCCAATTACACTTCATTTTTTTTGTTCCCTTAATTGTATAAAGAAATAACATTTTCTTCTCTCAGATTAATATTCTATTTCATCTTTGTTTCTAATCTGGTTATTAACTGGCCTAGGTAGCATTTTGAACCACATAACCTTATTTTATAATAGTAAATTATATGTTTGGGTAGAAAGCAATACACTTTTTAAAAATATTTCAGTCTGTACAAACTATTCAGTAACACTTAAAACACTGCTATTTTGCTTCTATCAAGATTGGAAATTAGCTGGTTAAATGTGCATTTAAATTGCTGCTTGTGGGTGCTGTGCATACAGGGTGTGTGTGTGTGTGTGTGTGTGTTTACAGTGTTCAATTAGTATTCTGTGATAATCTGCTCATCGCACAGAAACAGCACCTAAGCAAAGGGCTTGACATTCAGAATCAATACTGTGCTGAACATTTAAGTGTCACAGCAAATATCAATAGGCCCAAAGTCGTTCATGTGCTGAGTAGAGTCTAATTGGCAATGCAATCAGAATGACCAATTTGTTTCCAAATTCTTTCCACCAGATCTTGCCCCCTCACTCACTTCCAGATACAGTGGGGCCTTGACTTACGAGTTTAATTGTTCCGTGACGGAGCTCATAACTCAAATTACTCGTATGTCAAATCATAAAGTGAACAAGTGAGACAAGTGATGCTGGGCTGATGTTGTGGAATTCACTGTGACATTCGCTGCGCCAACTAGCGGTGGGGTATCAGAAGCTGGCTCGTAACCCGAATTTTAGCTCGAAACTCAAAGCAAAAAATCGGCTGAGAGATGGCTCGTATCTCAAAAAACTCGTTAGTCGGGACACTTGTAAGTCAAGGCCCCACTGTACTGAAATATCACAAGGCCAACAAGCGCAGAGACCCACATTAGCTCAGTTCACTTGTGCACTTTTGGAGGCCAGTGGTTCACCCCAAATCACATAGGACTTAAACTCAAGCCATTGGCCTATGAACCTGATATTCTTCATCCAAGTACTCAGGCTTTTCCTCTTCTTTAAACGTATGCTTTTATTTGTGATTGTGATAAAATAAGAGTTTGAAAAAAATAATGTTAAAACTAATTAAATGTGAAGGAAAAAAATCTAGTAGTTCCTAAACAAAATCCATAGGATGTCCAAATTAAATCAGAGATGTAAGGTATAACTTCTTTAGGCTGAGTAGACATTGTCAAAATAAGCATTTAATTTAACAATTCAGCCACTGTAGGCAGTGAAAAGCAGGGTAGTACTCTGGAAAGAGCAGGGGACTAAGAAAGACATGAGGTCCTCACACTCTTCTAATTTGCTTACCTTTTAATAAAATTTTTATTTTAAATCCTCACCCAAGGATACTCTTTTCCATTGATTTTTAGAGAGAGTAGGAAGGAGAGAGGAAGAGGCAGGGAGGGAGAGAAATAGAAAAGCATCAATGTGAGAGAGACACATTGACTGGTTGCCTCCTGCATGCACCCCAACCAGGGCTGGAGATGAACCTGCAACCCAGGTAATGTGCTCTTGACTGGGAATCAAACCTGAGATCCTTCTATGCACAGGCTGACACTCAAACCATTTAGCCACACAGGCCAGAGCCATTTCTTTGTTATCTTTAATGTAGCTACTTAACCCCTCAGAGCCTCATTTTCCTTTTTGGTCACTAAAGAAAATTATCTCTGTTTGCCTACCCCATAGTGATCAAATGAGATAATTAGAACACACCATGCAAAAAGAACATATTATTAGTATTCTCTCTCTCTGCAGGCTAATTTGTTTTAAAGTTTAGGTTTACCCTATCTAAACGTTTTTTAAGAATAATACAGTTGATTTTAACTAAGCTGGCTATCAATTGAAGGACAGCTATTTGTGTCAACCACCTCATATATTTTAAGTAGATTGTCTATAAAAAATATTATCTTTAAAAAGTTCATTTAAGGACCAGTCATTCAGTAACATTGAACAGGTAATCTCTTAGACTACTGCCTCAAAATTCAAGAATCCAAAGGAATCATGAACATATCGATCACAGGACAGAAACAAGGTTTGGCAATCCCAGGAGAGCAAGACATCTGAACCTAGCTACTTCCCACCATAACCCCTGAGTGGTATTGGAGGGCTGAGGAGGTGGGCAGCCAAGAAGGTCATTAGTAGAATACGTTTATTCAAATTTGTTCCCCCTTGTATGACACCATTTGTGAGACTGGAAAATATAAAAATGATTAAGGCACCGACCCTTGTGAAAACTACCTGTGAAACAAAACTATTCACTGTGAAAACTTCCCAAGCCTTCCTCAACAAGGTCCTCAGCCTGGGCCTGTCCCACAATAGTACTCTTTTTCTCACTGTAGATATGGGTTCAATAGTATATCCCCAAAATTCACACCCAGACAGAACCTGTAAATGTGACCTTAGTTGGAAATAGGACCTTTGCGGATTTAATAATACTAAGAGGAGGTCATACTGAATTAGGGTGGATGGTCTTGTAAGAAAAGAGAATATTGGAAACAGAGAAATATGGGGAGAAGGGGCATGTGAAGACAGAAGCAGAGACTAGAGTGATGCATCGACAAGCCAAGGAATGCCAAGGGTTACTGGCAAACACCAGAAGCTGGGAAGAGGAAAGAATTTATCCCTAGACTCTTCAGAGGGCGTATGGCCTTGCCAACAATTTGATTTCAGACTTCTAGCCTCCAGAGCGTGAGAAAATATACTTTTGTTGTTTCAAGCCTCCCATCTTGTGAATCTTTGTTGTAATAGCCTTTGGACATGAATATACTAAGGGAATGAAGACCTGCTATTTCTCTTTGAGAGCAAATGTCATTTAGATAGCCAGAGAAATTGATTCAACAGATATCAATCTAGTATAAAATAGCATTGAGTACCAAAAGAACTAAGAAAGAGTAGAGAGATCAGGGGACAATGGAATTATAGAATTGAATACTTGATTAAAGCTAATTTCTTAGGGTTAATTATATAACACTTAATCTAACTCACTTCACTGCAAAAGTCTTGGAGAAATGTCACTTGAGCACTGAGGATATTAATGTTCTCTTTAGGAATTCCGCTCACTGCTTCAGGCAGTACTGCTGCTTCTGCCTCATTTCCCATCATCACTCACTTCCCCAACTTCCACATAGCAGGAGCCAAAGTCCTCCAAGAGCCCATCCCACTCCCACAGCTACATCTGACCAGTGTTTTTAAAAAATATATTTTTATTGATTTCAAAGAGGAAGGGAGAGGGACAGAGAGAGAAACATCAATGATGAGAGAGAATTATTGATTGGCTGCTTCCTGCATGCCCCACACTAGGGATGGAGCCAGTAACCTGAGCATGTGCCCTGACTGGAAATTGAACCATGATCTCCTGGTTCATAGGTTGATGCTCAACCACTCAGTCACACCAGCAGGGCCATATCCAACCAGTTTGAAGGCAGTGCCAGCTCCATCATTAGCTAACATGTATAAATAGAAAGGGGAGGGAAGTCAAGTCTAATATGCCAGGCATTACACTAATACTTTTCCATACATAGAGTAATCTGTCATTCATTCATTCAACACTCATCCATGTCTTGCTAATTTTTATTAAGCATTTCATAAGTGCCTGACATTAAACCAAATTTTGGGATTCCAAGTTGGACAAAAGTAATGCACCCTGCCCTCTTCTCCACCTGTATGCATATTTGCTGGGTCCTGGGAGTTACACATTTGTCCTCCTGCTGGGTTCCTGCATTTCCTCTAAGACTCACCTGACCAGGGCAAATTCCTGCAGAATGTCAAGCCCCTAAAATACCTTTGCCAATCAGCCCCACTGTTATCTAATTTCTGGAATGAGCTTTTACCCTGACACCCCAAAACAATCCAGAGTTTTCCCTGTTGTCTTCCTTAAGGCCTAATCTCCACTGTGACACCAAGGTCAAGTCCAGAAACTTCTAAGAGCTGAGGATCCTTGCCTAGCACATACCAGCTGTCTTTTCCTGGAGCTAGATTCTCCAAACACTGAATTCCCTTAAATCAGTCATTCAATCTGTCAGGCAGGCATTGGATATTTATTTAGAACTTACTACGTGCCAGAAACCATTCTAAAGATATGGTGCTAAACACAATAGATATAGTTTCTTCTGTCATGGAGCTTAGATTCTACATTAACAGACCAAGAAAAGGAAAAAAAAAAGGCAAACAAAAAGTATCACAAAATAAAAAATCAAGTATTACAGAGATAAATAAAACAATTGCCAGGACTAAGACACTCTATTTAAAACAAACAACAACAAGGAGATGAAAAGAGATTGAAAGAGAAGGTTGGGGAAGATCTTCCTAAAGAGATGTCATTTAAACTGATATCAAAAGGAACTAGCCCTACAATTATAAGTAAAAATACACAAGGCCAGTCTAACAGCCTGTGTAAAGACCCCCAGGAATTACACAGTGTGTCATATTGCAAAAACTGGAAGAAGACATATAGTTAGGGCATAGTTGATGAATGGAAAAAGTGACTGTATTGCCCGACTGGTGTTGCTCAGTGGTTAAGTGTCGACCTAGGAACCAGGAAGTCATGGTTTAATTCCCTGTCAGGGCACTTGCCCAGGTTGCTGGATTGATCCCCAGTAGGGGCTGTGCAGGAGGCAGCCAATCAATGGTTCTCTCTCGTCATTGATATTTCTATCTCTCTTTTGCTCTCCCTTCCTCTCTGAAATCAATCCTATATAATAAAATCCTAATATGCAAATCGACCGAAGGGTGAAACAACCAGTCGCTATGACACTCACTGACCACCAGAGGTCAGCTCCTGTGTTGAGCGTCTGCCCCCTGGTGGTTAGTGTGCTCCCACAGGGGGAGTGCCGCTCAGCCAGAAGCTGGGCCCACAGCTGGTGAGTGCAGCGGTGGTGGCGGGAGCCTCTCCTGCCTCCACTGCAGGCAAGCGGTAAGGAGCTAGGGGTCCTAGACTTCGAGAGGGATGTCTGACTGCCAGCTTGGGGGGGAGCAGGCCTAAGCAGGCAGTCGGACATCCCCTAAGGGGTCCTGGACTGCCAGAGGGCACAGGCCAGGCTGAGGGACCACCCTCCCCCCACCCTCCAGTACACAAAATTTCATTCACTGGGCCTCTAGTAAAAACATACTTCAAAAAGAAAGAAAAAGGACAGTACTATCTTCCTATTGCTGCTGTCATAAATTACCACAGACTGTGGCCTAAAACTAGTGATGAAATATAAATTTCTCATACCTGGTTTTAAGAAGGAAAGTGTTGTTTTTCATCTTGCATTTTAAAAAAAGATTATTATTACTACTATGTGGGAAAAGATTTCAAGAGGGGAGAGAGGGCTAATTAGAATCATGGAAAAGATGTTGTCCCTATAAATTGGGTAAGAGATGGTAGATGTCCAGACTAACATAGAAGAGTAAAAGGAAAATCCACTGCACTAAATAGTAAATTTTATGAGTGAAGGAAAGAACAAGAATCAAGGATGACTTCTGTTTTCAATAAATTAATTTATGATGGTGCTATTGACTAAGATGGGAAAGACTATGGGGTAAGTTAAGGAGGGATTTAGAATTCTCTTTGGACATGTTACATTTTAATTGTTGATGAGAATGCCAATGAGATATATCATTAGTTTTATGTGTGATTTTGGAAGTCAGAAGG